>NC_143528.1:11351667-11705790 GCF_031878675.1 Megascapheus bottae
TATCTTTTCCACATTTCCCTCCCATGCCTCAATCAACTATGGAAGGTTGCGAGATAATCTAGCATGTACAGCCATTGCTAGGTGCAACTAGAGTCACGTTGTTGCATGTAGTCTAACCAGGGGCCACCATTTGTCACTGGTCATTTGCTCAAGATGAGCAGTCTTGATAGACACCATGTTGGTTAGTTATTGCAAGGGTCATCAGAGCATTATTAGAAGCCCCGTGGCTCCTTCTCCAGCAGCTCTCAACATTCTGGATCATTCTGGATGGGGATTAGAGTTTGTTCCCATCAAAGGAACATTGCTGCAGCCCCAGGATGGTTTTGGGCCTTAGAAAGTCTGGTTGGTCCCTTGAGATTATAAATCAATCACTGTGTTGTGACAGCTAGATAATACATTTAATCAGGAATAGTGTCTTCTGAGAAGTGTGTAGGGTGTGTGGATTCCTTACCTACCTTCTCCTCATCCCAGTCCACAGACAAACTGCTGTAACCTTTGGTTTCTGTTTGCCAGCTACCGAGAAGCGGCTACATACATCTTATCAAAATAGACACTAGAATGTACAACTTCCATATTTACATGCTAGGCAGACTTCTGGATCCAGCGAATCCTATGCTTTAATGAGCAGGCACTGCTGCTAATACCCTGGAAAGGTCTGGAAAGTGAGAATTGTTATCAAATGATTGCGTCTATGAATAAGTGATATTAAGAGACAACATGGAACAGGCAAAAAGCTGACTAAAGACACACATGTGACCTTGGAAAAGTGTCTTTACTTCCATAACCTCGGTTTTTCCTTTATTTTCACCAGTGAAGCTAATAACATCTTTCAGGCACGTAGGAAGAATTCAGCGAGGGTCTGGGAAGGGGCTTTGCAGTTTGTGGTTGGATATTGCAACCCATAGGCTGTTACCATTGCTTCAAATGAGATTTGAATTGCAGCCAACACAATTACATCAAAATGCTGGATCTGTGCATTGTCTTGTCATGAGATTTACAATGTCTTCCATTAGCAATCAAAATGTGGGATTTTTTTCTCTAGCTTTATTCAGGAATGCCTAACAAAAATTACATACATTTAGAGTGTGATTGGTTGATAGACTTGCATTTTGTGAAATGATTTCCATAATCAAGCTAATTAGCAAAGCTATCCCTTCTCCCACCTTCTCCCAAAAGCTGGAACAGCTAAGAAGACAGTATAGAAAGATGGTTGGAATGACCTGGAACCATAGACATCTGGGTTCATGCTGAGCTTTGCTATTTCCTGGTCTCTGAAATCAGGCGAGTCACATAATACTAACTCATGGATTTTCTGTGACATTTAAATAAGCTGTTATGTAAAGGCTTAACCCACTGACTATATACAGTGAACACTAAAACAAGATGAGGGGTGGGGGTGGGGGGAGGAAAATGGGGACCAAGACATGAGAAAGGGTATCAATGTACGTGAATTAATGTACCTTCTATCTGGCAAATATCATGTAACCCTTCTATTAATTACAATAAAAAATATAAAAAATGTTACTAATTAGTTACTTAATAATTCTTCATTGCTTATTATTTCTTTTAAGCAAAGGACTTTAAAAAATCACTTTGTTCTGAGTTATTTTGCTATAGATTGAAAATACCCAGATACAGACATATACATAGCCATATCAAGCCTTAAGACAGAGCAGTGGTTTGAAAAGTGCAACATGAGGTGAATTCATCATTGTGCCATATCACAGAGTATGCATCCATAAACTAAGATGGCTACATCATCACTCGACACTATAATGACTACTGTGATATACATGGAGTGAGTCACTGACCAAGTGGAATTATAGCATGCATGCCTATATTACCATTTCTATTTATAACCTTCAAATTATAGTATTTTGTACACAGGTAAAGATATGAAAGCACAGTGCCTGGTGCCCAGCGAATGATCTATAAACCTGTCCACTTGGCCTAGGACATATAGAGATGTGCAATGCAGGGCTCTGGAATTTGAATTGCTTTTGTTCATCACCATGGAGCTAGTGGAGATTACTTACTGAGCAGTAGAATGTATGATTGCATCTGGGCCTTAGGAAGACCTTGAGAACAGGGTTCAGTGAGTTGCATAAGAGGATGTATGCAGGGGGATTATGGCTATGTGGCTTAAGACAGAATTGTAACAGAAGGAACAGATATCAAGAGATACATCAGAAGCACAAGAAATGCAAGAGCTAGGTCAAGATACAGGAAGGAAAGAAGATGAATAGAAGGTTTCTAGGTCAGGTCACTGAAAGAGTCATTAGGTGTGAGATGGAAAGCCAGGGAGGGGTTCTGGGCTGGGAAGGAAGGCAGCCTGCTGCTGTAAGTTCTTGGGTTTGGGGTAAGGTTATAAATATAGAAGTGCATATTCAGCGTTCTGAAGAGAGCTAAAGCAAAGGGGTCTCTGCTTAAGGATTATTGTTAAGCCAAGGGAGTGTCTACCCTACAGGAAGGGAGGGAGGGAAGAGAAGCTCTGGGAAGGAGTAAGTCAGAAAGACCATGCTCCCTAAAGAGGGAAAGAAAAATATCACAGAGGGAGAAAGAACTGGGCATGTAGACGAGGTGAGCTGTCCAAGCAATCAGAGAGAAGGACTCTGACATAATACTAAGAGCCAAGGAGGCAAGGGCGCTGTATTTGTAATGAGAGACTCCTCCAACTTGGATACATGATCTTTCAATAAATACAAGGATGGTCAATCAAGCAGTGAGGAGGGGAGGTAAGGCCCCAAAGGAGTCAGATGGCCAGAGAGGCCTAACTATACAATGGCTGTAGATACCAGCAGCTGTAGATTAGGTCTCAGTCTTATCAAAAAGGAACCCTTTCTTCTGGAAGCTTCAAGTTATGGCGATTGTTTAATGAGAGCAGTGGGAGTCAGAATTATTCTTAGGGACCAGTCCAGTGTGACTTGGAACAAATTCCTCTCTCAACTTTAGCTCTTCATTTCTAAAATGGATTCATGTTATTTCTAATGTATCTTCCTGGTCAATGCTGATTTTATACTTAATAAAATTCAGCTCCTGGCAATACGGTTTTGTTTTTTAAAGAAATATAAAAACAAATTAGGAAGCAGTGGCTCGAGGCTGTGCTTGGGACAATCACCCAATCTAGCTCAAACTTATGCCTGCTTTTGGCTCAGTCATCATGGTACTTTTCTCTGAACCTTGTAAGATAGAGTAAGGAGAGAGAAAGGAGAGAGGAAGTAATGTGCTTCTTTTCTTGCCTGAGAGTGACTTTATTTGGAGGATAGATTGGAAGGCTGGAAACCATCTTATTTGATCTCATCTCACAGAAACTCTGTGAGACATACAGAGAAGGTTATTTTCCATATTTCACACTAGATAGAACTGAAATTAGGCAGCTTAAATAACCCTTCCTAAACATAGATAATTAAACATTTCAGTGAGGGACACCTATAATTGTCTTTTGGGAAACAACAATGAATAAGGCATTAGCTAGCTTTGTGATCTTAAATAAAAAGGATCTGACTTCTCTAGCTTCAGTTTTATCCTTTATGAAAAGATGGGGACTCCAATATGTGATTTCCATGTCCTTATGCTTTTGCGAAGATTTGGTGCTCAGGTCTCTGTTTCCTTTCTTTCTGTCACTAGAGACTATTGGAGTCATTGGTTGACCTCCAAGATCAAGGGTGCTGAGGTTCTAGATGCAGTTATGTGCTGGAGAGATAAAGGGCCAGTTCTCCTCCAGGTAGACAGTGCCATGGAGTTTTTATGGAAGGTCATTTTGCTTCTGTGACCCCAAGATTATGGGGAGGTGGACACCTAAGCAGATATTTTCAAGATTCATGCAGCTTATTATTGGGGGGGATTATCTTTAAGCTAGCATGAAATTCTGTCCAGTGTGCTCACTCTTAGGGACTTTCTTTTAGCATCCTTTTCAATCTGTACCTTTCATGCACAATACAGACCACTTTTCTGTCAGTTCTGAGCTAACCCTGGTATTTTTATCCATCAATTTGTGAATGAAACAGACGAAAAGATTCATATTGATATTGATCAATATGAATATATCCATTGATATGCAAGTTCATGAACACAAATCATGAAGGATCCGGGAGAGAATTCTGTGTAGCTGACTCACCAGGGTGAGGGAGGAGTTAGGAGCAGATCAGACCATAGTTTGGCTAGGACACTGTTAAGGTTGTGACCTAAGTGATAGTATAAATCTCACAGGGTTATTTTGAGAAACGAAATGCTCTCAGGCTTGCTAAATACTCAAAGAAGTACTTGGCACCCAATGAAAACCTAAACTATGAGCTGTCAATGGGTTCTTAATATTTATAGGTGATTAGTTTGCAGTCTCACACAATGTCCTCATTAGCTCTTTCAGGGCAGGCAGGCCATTTGACTTGTAATTCAGCCTTTCTTCCTAGGGCAATCTGATCGCCTGACATCAATTTTCCTTTATCATTTCAGGTGAGGCAGGGTAAGAGGCTGCTATTGTATCACTCCCTTTCATCAGATTAAGTATCAGATTAAGCCCCCGCTGGCTTGCTTATCCTGCTCTCATTCAGAGCCACTGTGACCATCACCCTAAGTGGGCTCTGTCCTGTCTCTTGTCACATGGCTTGCCTTTCAGCTCAGGAACATTTCTGGAGATTCCAGTCTTGGAGTCTTCATGATCCTTGCCTGGGTTTTGCCAAAGAGTTAGCTGAACCAATGTTGCTTGTCAGACAAAAAGAACAGACCACACTCTTGCTTTCTGTACCCAGGAAGGTCGTTGTATACCCAACCAGCCAAATTGTTGTTATACTTGGAAAATTGAGGTAGAGTGAAAAAGGATAAGGTCTTGTTAGGTCCTGTACTGTGTTTTTCTTCCGTCAAAATCAGAGTTCAAAGCTGGGAACGGGTGGCTCACACCAGTAATCCTAGCTACTCAGGAAGCTGAGATGTGAGGGTCACAGTTCAAAGCCAACCCAGGCAAGAAAGTCAATAAGAATCTTATCTCCAATTAATTGCCAGAAAATCAGAACTGGCCCTGTGGCTTAAATTGGTAGAGTTTTAGCCTTGAGTGGAAAAGCTCAGGGCCTAGTCCCTGAGTTCAAGCCCAGTGACTGATGGCGCAGGGTGGAGGGGGCGGGGAGAAGGAGAGAGAGAGCAATGTTCATTACACAAAAATGAGTTAAAATTATTCTAAACCAAATATAACCATGATTTTCTATAACATAAAATATTCAATTATAGTTTTATTTCTTATAACACCTATCAGATGTCTTCAAGGAGGAGAATGACACCAATAGAGATATACTTTGCATGTGTAGATATGTAGCAATGAAGCTCTTTCCCATAACTGCTATAAACCAATAAAAATATGCTATGAAAATGTATCTCAAGCACTCCATAGAGTAGAAATTTCTAGTGACTTAAGAGTCAAAAGAAAAGAGTAGCTGCTTCTTGATAGAAGTCTCTAGTCCCTGTGGTTACACAGGGTAACTACAGCACATGGCTAGGCTTGGTTTTAATGGCTGTCTACGAATGAAGAATTTTTGTAATTATATAGTAGGCTCCTTCTGAAGTAGAACATAGCACTCATTTTGTGGTGGGTTCAAACAAAACATCTGCCATAAAATTTCTAGTTTCTCTTGGATAGACCTAGAACAAATCATTCTAACTGAGGTGAGTCCAATTCAGAGAAAAATGATTATGTTTTCTCACATATGGAGAAGCTAGATCTAAACTACAACTGAACACGATAACTTATAGAGGACTCTAGGCATTCACACACAGTCAGACTAAAGGGGAGACCCTCAGGAGAGGAACCCAAAGGCGTAACTCCTCTGAACATCTAAATACTATTTATCAAATAAATTTCAGGAAATGGGATTTTTTTGTTATGGTTCTCATCATCCTTCTAGGGGGGACAGAAAAGGGGGCATGGAATGGAGGGAGAAAGAGTGAGCAAATGCAATCAAGGTACTTGAACTATGCAAAGTGGGTGCTGGTATTTCACTCTTATAATCCTAGGTACTCAGTAGGCTGAGATCTGATGATGGTTCAATGCCAGCCTAGGCAAGAAAGTCCATGAGATTCTTGTCTCCAATTAAGCACATACACACACACACACACACACACACACACACACACACACACACACACACACACACACACACAGCTGGAAGCTCTTGCTCAAATGGTAAAACACTAGCCTTGAACAAAAATAGCTCAGGGACAGTTACCAGGACCCACCAAAAAAATTAACTATGCAACTTGTGGGTGGAGATGGGATGGGGAAACTGGAAGTAAGCAAAGGAAAGGGTGATATATACAAGAAAAATTATATTCATTACCTGACTTAGGGAATTATAAACCCTATGTACAACACCTTAATAATAACAATAAAATTATAAATTTTTAAAGGCCAGAAAAAAATCTGGATTTTTTTTTGTCAGTCTCATGGAACTTGAACTCTGGGCCTGGGCCTGGTCCCTGAGTTCTTCAGCTCAAGGCTACAACCCTACCGCTGGAGCCACAGTGCCACTTCCAGTTTTCTGGTGATTCATTGGAGATTAATTGGAGAGTCTCATGGACTTTTTAGTGCCCAGGCTGGCTTTGAACTGTGACCCTCAGATCTCAGCCTCCTGAGTAGCTAGGATTACAAGCGTGAGCTACCATGCCCAGCTGAAATTCCAAAATTTTGTAAACACTAAAGCTGTAATAATAGTAGCGACTCTGAGAGGAAGGGAGGATCAGTGTTGATGTTGAAGCTAATCCAATGTGAGCTGATCAAATCAAGAGATCATTGGGTATTCCAAGGACAGGGCTGGATGTTGAGGGAAATAAAGCTGTACAAGACATAACTAATACAGAGTAAACATAGGGAATTGAGACGGCATACTCATTTTCTTTAGCTTCAATATGGTAGTACCATGGTGCTACCATGGGCTGTGAAGCATTAGAGGAAATGCTGGAAGGAGAATCTGGAATGGAAGGGTCTCAGTTGAATAAAGCGTTATGAGGTAAAGGGAACCTGGCTGCTCTGATACATAGAACCCAGAAGTCTCCAGTCTCCCAACCAGGCTTGCTTCTAACTTCGGTAGAAACAACACTGACCACAAACAAAACAAACAACCAAAGAACAACCCAGTGCTGGTGGCTCATATCTATAATACTAACTATTCACGAGGCTGAAGTCTGAAGATCATAGTTCAAAGCCAGCCCAGGCAGGAAAGTCTGTGAGAATCCTTTTTCCAATCAGAAAAAAGCCAGAAGTAGAACTGTGGCTCAGGTGGTAGTGAGTCAGCCTTGAGGAAAAAAAAGATCTAAGGAACATCATGCCCCCACGACACACACATCAAAAACGAAAACAAAAATAAACAGCAACAACAGCACCAAAACCCTCACAACAATAAAACCCAAATACGTATGGTTCATTTTCTTTCCTGCAACCTGGGCTCTTGGGAGGTAGGGATGACCTAAGATGTTCTTTCTCACCCCCTTTCTCCTTTCTCCTATTCTTCCTGAAAGAGCAAAGCCCACAGACAGTGAAACTTGTATGTTTGATACGTATATTTTCTGTGATCGAGTTGCAGAAGGCTATTCCATGTTTCATTTAGCACGCCTGGAGGACTGTTTGATTTGTAGATAATATAGCACAAGTCATCCAGCCTGCAATAGTGGGTGAAATACCATCTGATTCAGTGTGTCGTGACTTCCTCCAGAACTGCCTGCCTCGCTCCTGTCTCCAAAAATAAAATAGCAAGGTTGGATCTCTGTGCCTCTCCTGTTCTTCTGAATGCTGTGAGTGAGTGATGACTTTACCCTAGCAAACTAGTGAGGTCGGTAGCTCATTCTGTCTAAGTTTTCTTTTTCTGAGGGAGTCAGTTGTGGGGCTTAAACTCCAAGCCTGGGCACTGTCCGAGTCTCTGTGCTCAAGGCTAGCTTTCTACCTCTTGAGCCACAGAACCACTTCTGTTTTTTTTTCTGAGTAGCTTGTTGGAGATAAAAGTCTTACAGACTTTCCGTGGCTGCAAATTATGATCCTCAGATCTCAGCCTCCTCTGTAGTTAGGATTCCAGACATGAGTCACTGGTACCCAGCTAGATCATTCTCTTTTAACCAGAATGTAGAAAGGCTATGCTTCTTTGGGGAATATGGATTGTCATTCTCTGAATCATGCTGCAATCTGCCGTAAGTAAAGGCTCTTCATTAAAACTGTTTCATGTTGAGCCTTGTTTTCTGACCTTGGCTACACAGTCTGTGCACAAGATCAATATTTCCTAGGAACCGAGGTTAAAGTAGTACCATGGGGAAAGGAGGGGGGGGGTCCTCTGATGCCTCTCTCTTAATGACCTTTTTTATTGGACTTTCATCACTGAGATTCCCCGAAGTACTCTTTAAAAAGAATAAACTTTCAAAAGGGCCATACATGATTAAAATAAGTTGTGGCACTACACAAGTTAGGACAGCAGGTGTAAGGAAGCTTGAGGAGATCGTAGGTCCTAGAGACAGGTTGAACAAGAAGAATCCAGAGTCTAGGGAGTTAGCCAGATCTGAGACACAGGAGGACTTGCCTGAGTCTGGAACCAGCCTGCTCCAAACAGGCTTGTATCTGGGAATATGATATATGCTTACGATAAGAGTTGGGGTTACAAATCAATTCTCTTTTCTTTCATTGAAAAAAACCCTAATTTCTAGCTAGCTGTAGACCCCAGACAATGTTTGAACAAAAAAACAAATTCCGAGGTAATGCCAAGTGACTGGAGATGAGGAAGTAACCAGATTATACATTGGATGAGTGAACGCTGCCCTTCTCAAGGGGTCCCCAAGGCAGTCAGCCACTGGCCTTTGAAGAAAGTGGGTCATACTGGAACCCCCTGCTTGGAACTGTCTCTTCAAGCATAGCTTAGCTTCTGTCATTCTTATGCCTTGTTTTAGTTATAAACATTAGCTCCATTGTCAATGAGGCCAGCATCCTCCACAGACCTCTGGGTCTAGAAGCAGCTGATCTCATTGGTTGCTGCCGCAGATATCCTCAGGGGCAAAGAAGTCCATGGTGACCCTGACAAATCTGTTTCCTCTAGACAAAGTCCATGGTTCAAAGACTAGGTCAGCATTACACATGAATAGTAATCAGTCTGCACCATCCTATACTTTTACACTTTTCCTGTAGTTTCTCTTCTAAATTATTGGTTTAATGGTAGCATGAATGAAGATGCCAAAATGATGAATCTATTCTATTTTAAATGTCAACTTGGATTCATTAGTAGAGACTGCTTAGCCTACTATATCAAGAAAGACCAAAATGTGAACTCTGTTATTGATTGTTGATGTCTTCCATCTTCTCCTTTGTCATGAGTTCTTAGAGGCAGGGACTGTGTCTTATTCAGCTTTACATCTTGAATTTTTAATCCTCAAATACTTCTTTGTTATGGTTGACCTATATACGTAGAAAGCATGGAATCTTTCATTCCTAACTGATTATTTCCAGCTTTGCCCAAATTTCACAGAATGCATGATATGATCTAATGGAAATGGGTCATCTTGGTTTTGTGTCCTAGACATCAGGAGAACTAGTAGAGGAAGAAGAGGGGAAATGGGGAGAACAGAAAAGGAAATGGAAGGATGAAGTGGAAGATGAGGGAATGTGCCAGAGTTCCAGCACAGCCCTTTGAGACCATTCTGGGCAACAAGATCAGCTTCTTGTCTCAAAAAATCCAGCCAAACAAATTGTAAGCAAACAAACCCAACCAACCATGCACAGAGGCTGTCATTGGTATGAGATGCTGGAAATTAAGTATTGTGCTGCATTCTTGCATGAACACTTTTTAATTAGTGTGTGTTGCTTGTACAATTTCACTGTGGTATTTTTCACTCGCATATATTTGCTCTCTCTTATTTCTCTCCTCCTTCATTTTTCAATAGCTTTTCCTTATGTCATTTTTATATATAGGTAGAATGCATTTTAATATTAGCCAACCCCCTAATACTCTTATCCTCTCCCCATCCTCCAACAGTCCCATAATTACAATCATATATATATATATGTGCACACACATTTGTATATATGTGTACATATAGTAATATATCAATAGTTCTGGATTCTGCATATGATAAAACATTTGACTTTTATCTTTCTGCTTGTGTTCTTTTTTTAAACTGTACTAAGGATCAAAGCCAGGATGTGGAACTTGCTAGGCAAGTGCTTTGCTACTGAGCTACATCCCAGTCTGACTTTTGTCTTTCTGAATCTGGCTTATTTGCTTATCATGAGCTTCAGTTCCATCCATTTTCCTGCCAAGAATATAATTTCACTTTTTGTTTGTGGCTGAATAATATATATCATATATTATATACATGTTATATAATATATATTATAGTACACACGTATCTATAATAGCTTCTTTATTTACTTAGCAGCTTAAGTTTTACTAGCTTCCTACTAGCTTGGCTATTGTGAATACAGCTGTGATCAGCATGGCTGTGCAGATATCTGTCTTGCATGTTAACTTTTTTTGGATACATGCCCAAGTTATAGCAGGATCATAGGACAGAGCTATTATTGATTTCTTTAAGAAATTCCATACTGACTTCTATAGTGGCTGCAGTAACTTACATTTCCACCCAAACCGTGTAAAGATCCCTGCATCCACCCCCACGTTGTTGTTTTCTTTCTTTCTTTCCTTCTTTCTTTCTTTCTTTCTTTCTCTTCTCTTCTCTTCTCTTCTCTCTCTGTCTCTCTCTTTCTTTCTTTCTTTTTTTCTGGTCAGTTGTGCGACTTGAACTCTGGGCCTGAGCATTGTTCCTGAGCGCTTCCAATGAATGCTTTTGTTACCTTAGTAAAAAATCAGCTGGTATAACTTTGTGGATTTATTTTGGGTCTTCTATTCCAACAATCTTTGTGTTTTGGTCGGTACCGTACTGCTTTTGTTTTTACGACTCTGTAGCAATTTGAAGTCAGACATTGTGATGCCTCCAGTGTTGCAAGGATATTCTGAAGGGAAAGTCTTACAAGCATTCACTCTTAGGTCATTTGCTGGATGGAATGCTTTTGATCTCTATTTAGTGGGTCCTGAAGGTTAGAGCCAGGCCTACACAGCAGTGCTCTCTGGGAAAATCCACCTTCGGGGCTAGGAAGGAAGCACTTAGTGCAGCACAGAGGGATTTCTCAGTATAACTGTACTGAGAAAGGGTTCAGGTATCAAGACCTCTCCAGGGAGCAGGACTCTCCCTTTCTACTCCGAGGTCCCTTAACCACACGCTCCTGGTGGGAGCTGGTAGAGCTGAAGAAGAGAGGGTAGGGGCATTCTCAGAAAATACTTGATTTTGGAACAGTTGCTAAGAATTCACATTATAATTGATCCCCAGAGTAGGAAAATGCTTGGACATGACAGGAGCAAAGCTAAACAAATAAACAAAACAGACCAGACAGACAGACTGAACGGATACAAGAAAAGATTGGATTAGCCTGTGATCTTCAGGGAAGAGAGAGAAAAATAACATTTGGATCATATCTACCCACATGCAGAATTGTTTTCAGAATCTTAGGGATTTTTGCAAACTATCCCTCCTACACATTTTATTATTTATTTAGTGTCTTTGGAAAAAAAACAATCCAGCATTTTATGTGTTACTGTTCTAATTTCTAATACATATTTCTATTTCCTAATGCCCCATGCACCTGGATGAGAGTAATGGTCTGTGATCAGAGGCAGATGTCACTTAGATGAAGGCACAGAAGGCGTCTAACTTCGTATTTCTGTATTTGACATGCTTTTCTCCTCCCACTCTGCTCCAATGCTTGTCAAAGCTGTCATTTTGGCACCAGACATTTTTTCCTCCCTTTAAAAGGACTTGGGGGCCGGAAGTGTGGCCTAGTGGTAAAATGTTTGCCTAGAATGCACAAAGACCCGGGTTCAATTCCTCGGTACCACATACATAGAAAAAGCCAGAAGTGGTGCTGAGGCTCAAGGGGTAGAGTTCTAGCCTTGAGAA
Source organism: Megascapheus bottae (assembly GCF_031878675.1). Classification (NCBI taxonomy): domain Eukaryota; kingdom Metazoa; phylum Chordata; class Mammalia; order Rodentia; family Geomyidae; genus Megascapheus; species Megascapheus bottae. Next base: position 11,363,635 of record NC_143528.1, read on the forward strand.
AGTCCAAGGACAGTGCTCAGGCCCTGAGATGAAGCCAGGATTGGCCAAAAAAAAAAAAAGGACTTGGTCATAATGTGATTATGGATGAAAACTATGGGCTGTCAAATCAGGCGTCGGGCCTTACCCATCTGCTTCATTATTAAGAATGGAGTCATTGCCTGTTTGATGTACTACAAGTTACTTCCTGACAGCAGGACCTTTAGAAGGACTTATTATACAATAAGGCATTTCCTCCATTTAAAGCATTTTGTTTCAAGAATAAAGTGGGAGAAGAAAAGAGGAGTCTGGGTATGGCAGGGCACACCTGTGCTCCCAGGCATGGGGTGAGGATTGGGGCCTGTGGCCAATAAAATGGAGGTGCTGTATGTAAAATAAACTAAAGCTGCAAGGGCTGGGGACATGGCTCTGTTGGTTGAGTGCTTGTCCAGAAAGTGCAAAGTTCTGAGTCCAAAACCTAGTACTGTTGAATAAACAAAACAAACACACAAACAAAAAGCAAGTAAAATAAAACGAAGAGAAACAATACTAAGAAGAAATACTGACTTTCCTGTCTTCCTTCCTTCATCTGTACTGTTTTCTACCATATCTTTTCCATGTAAGCTCGTAATTTAATCCCCCCCCCCATTTTTTTGCCAATGCTGGAGCTTGAACCTAGGGCCTGGGCACTCTCCTTGGGCTTACTCAAGGCTAGTGCTCTACCACTTGAGCCACAGCACCACTTCCAGCTTTCTCTGTGTAGATGGTACCAAGGAATCGAACTCAAGGCTTTGTGCATGCTAAGCAGATACTCTACCACTGGGCCACACTCTTAGTCCTTTAATTCCCTTTTTAATGATGTTTCTTATCCTAACCCAAGGGTATGTCTCTTTTGTCATTCCTAGAAAAGCCTATTTTCTTGGTAGGTACTTGACACAGATGTGTGCTTTTCATTGGTAGTATAAATGACTTTTGGAAGGCTGTTATAGAGAAGGTATCCCAAACACAAATCTTACCCAATGACTTGTAGTGTTGGGCCTGGCTGACCAATTGATCGTACTTCCACTAGGGGGCACTCTTCCCTTTAAATGTCAAATAGTGAATGTCAACTAAAGAATGCTGTAACTCAGCTTTGGAAGGCAATCATTAAGGACAGATCCACTGCAAAGAAGAGACTTGGTGGAAGTAGCAAATTTGCTCAGTGTTGTAGGTGTAATGTCAAGTGACATTGCGTTCCATGGTAATGGCTTCCATGAAATCCTTTCCTAGCTCAATAAGTGCGATAGTAATTTTTTTTCTCCAAATTCAACCTGGAGTCAAGTGATCCTTTCCAACAATGTCACAAAATATGCACTGCCTGGGCTTCTCATTTTACAGGATGGATATCAGATTTAGTCCCATTTGGCTTGTTTTAAGCCCAGTGAAATTTCAGCTATTGCTCCTAAGGGGAGGTTGAAATAAAACAAATGCTGGTCCCTAGGTACTTGAATGCTGTATTCAAGGTAGTATTTCCTGAAATGGTTTACTGTCTTCCCTGCTTTGGATAAGGGCACCTAATCTCTGAAGCACCACTCCCCCACACAGACACACACAAATCTCTCTCATGTGAGTTTCAGGTGAGTTTTTTTTTCCCTTCCCCTCTGCCCCTCAATACCGTTGCTCGCTGAAGGGGTTCTTTCCTGTTACCTCTGGGTTCTCTGTAGTATTTGCCATGGAGCAAATGAAAACCAAAAAGGAACTTTGGAGAAGCTTGCTTTCTGAGAAGCTCCCTGTGGCTTGCTGAAGAATTGAGGAAGAGCTCGTTCAGTGCTCGTGTGCACTGCAGTGGAACCAGCCTGTGGGAAGGTAATTCAGAGCCCAGCCAGTTTAATCAGCTGAAGACAATGGAGCTTGAAAGGCTTCTGAGTGCACTCCTGATGCTCTCGCTTTCTTCATCAAAATAATGGATAATGTGCTTCTAGATAGAATCAAGAGCCGAAGCTAAGCTACGGCACAGTGTTGTTCCTTGGTCGCCTAGTTCCTGTGTGGAGCGCTCTGTATTCCAGTTTACAATTGCTTCTCCTTGCAAGGTCCTCACTGCTGCTGCTAACAGCAACCACGGGGGTCAACAGACACATTCATGGCAGGGTGAGAGAGGAGAGAAGGAGAAAAAAAGAATCTCATTTGAAATAGGAGAGAATAAAATTTTCCCTTGTTCAGCAGCTTTCTGATTCCTGCTTTCCCTTTTGGCTTCAGAAGAAGCTGAGTTTAAAAGCTTGTCTTGGTTTGATTTTTCTCCCATCAAACTGAAATAGAAATAGCTACTTAACTAGGAGCTCTTGGCAACTGGTTACACACACACACGCACACGCACACACACATATATGTGGGTGCGTCTTCAGATTCTTCATCATCTGAAATCTTAATCACTAAAAACTGACATGACAAAATTTCAAGGCTCCAATAATACTGCTGAGTAAAGACTATGAACTGATAACTCAGGGAAGAAACCCAAATGGCAAAAAACAAAAATGATATAAAAATGTTCAACATGCAAAGAAATTCAGATTAAACAGCTATGGCTACTCACTAAATCAGCAAAGATTTTTAAGAATAATAGCAAAGACGGTTGTGTTTGAGTGTAATGAGTTCCTGGAAATTACTTATAAAATCTAAATACACAAGAACCTAATAGTGGCCTGCCACATGTTCAGGGATTGCTCTTAGTTAAAGCTGACGGACTGGACTCTCAGGGAACAGAGTCTTCCTTTGTTTCACTCTGTCCCTTCCTTCCTGCCACTCCAAGCAACATGTCTGTCTGTGACATTGTACTATCAAGATGCCTGTCTTGTAGGAAAAATCCTGGGCACAGTCTACTTCTTTGTTTCCTAAATGAGTCCTTATTTGTGTTCAGACTCAAATTCCACAGCTCTTACAAGGTATAGTATTTTTTTTTTTTTAGCCAAGGCCTTGGAGTCTTTGTGAATGGACATGTTTGCATCTAGTAACTATGGGAGTCTTGGTGAATCGCTGTGTGATTCTAACAGTGACAGACATGGATGCTTCTTCTGAGACATTCAGGGCAGATGGTGATGAACAGCGCCACTCACATCCTATCCGTGGAATAGGGCTCCTTTCACTATAAAAAAGTCCTCGTTGGGATGTAAAGGCCAGTATCCACCCATGCCCACTGGTCAGCACCTGCTGCCCTGTGAAGACCCCCAGTGATTGCCCATAGGGCCAGAATGCTCTCCTTGAGTAGAGGAAAACACATTCAGTTGGGATTTTTGTTTCAATCTGATCTCGTTGTTCTTCACTTTTCACTCTAACATGATTATAATGTGCAGGCCAGCAGTAGGCTAGCGGTGTAGCTATTGTGCATGCTTTCTGTTAGATCACAGTTATCAAGCACTTTGTAGATACTGCGCTCAAGACGTCTTGTGATTCGGCCTCAAGGTGAAGGGAGGAAGCAGGCCTGGGAAAGGTCCGACCAGAACTTTTGGAGTGTGTGTGTGTGTGTGTGTGTGTGTGTGTGTCCCTTAGTTTTTTTCCTCTCAAGGCTGGTGTTCTACCACTTGAGCCACAGCTCCACTTGTTCAAACCCCAAGCCTCAGATCTCAGCCTCCTAAGTCATTAGGATTCCAGCCACTGGCACCCCTTTAAAGGCATCAGTCAAGAAGAGGTCCTGGTGGGTGCTCTGGTCCTCAGGCATGCTGCAGGTCCAAGATGCCCGGTCTCAACCCCATTAGGAGCAATGGGATAGCAGCATGCCAACCCAAGAGTCCCAGTGAGCCAAGAATCCCAGAGAGTGTGCCCCAGCAGGAGTGGATGGGGAAAGGGGCAATGAAAGGAGCTGACACCCAAGGGGTGGGGAGGTGAACTAGAGAACTTGTTGGGATGAAAGGGACTGGGAAGAGACTCCACAAGAGATAGGAGTGTCTGTGATAGGGAGGAAGGGGTCAGAAGGGGTCAGAGCCGTAAGGGACAGACTTGAGTAAATCTCCAGTGGCCGTGACCTCACTGAGCTAAGCATTAGGGAAGAGCCATTGCATAATTCTGAGTCTCATTTTGCTTCCCTGAAGGACAAAAAACTAGGCAATCAGCACAGGAGGTTGTGCCTTTGTTTACCAAGAGAACCATGGAAAAAGCACACAGACCTACCATCTCACATTTATAACTTACTCCCTAGGAAGCGTTGGTGGCTCTTCTATTCTTTTTTTTTGGTGGGGGCGAGAGCATAATTTCAGCATCCTTTCTCAGGTGTGCAGGGGTGGGCTGTCTCACGTGCTTGTGGCTCTGGGTTCCTTGTGGGAATTGGTACTCCAATCCGGAAAATGCCAGTGTTTCAACCTCAGTATCTCCTAATGAAATCAGGTTGAGTGTGTGAAGGGGCTAAGTTCTAGTCTACTCACAGAAAGTGGAGAGCCAAAAAGTAATCAAACTATATTTTTACTGTCAGGCAGATAGGTACAGCTAATTCCCAGGGTGCTCTAGAAATGTAACATGTAAAAAGAGGATTAGACCCAGGAGGGAATGAGACTCCTGCTGCTGCATTGAGCACAGGCCTTGAACTTGCCTTTCACCAAGACTGGAGCTGCTGGCCCAGGACACAGGCTCTGCTGTGGACATATTAGCAGGTGGAATCACAAATTTAGAGCTAAGTTTCTGCTCCAGCACACTAGAGTATAAACCAATTTTAGAGATAGTTTCCTTTTATAGTTCTTATTTATAGAAACCACATACTTTACTAATTATCTCGAAATGTTATTTTTGTTTTCATTTCCTTTTAGTTCAAATGCTAACATATTATTTTGAGATGATTATGGTTTGACAGGTAGTTATAAGAAATACTTCAAAGAGACTTCTGTTCCTTCACTTAGTTTCTCCCGCAGTACATCTTGCCAAGCTACTGGGCTATTTCACAGCAGGACTTTGCAAGATACCATCAAGGGATGGTGTTTCCATTGCCATGAGAGTTTTTCATTTTACTTTTCCACAGCCACAGTCACCAAGTCTCTGTCCCATGCTTTCCTTAGTCCCTGGAAACTTTCAATCTCCACAATTTTGTCTTTGCAGGCTGGACCCTCTGGGGATTGCCTTGATGCTTCAGAATCTTTGAAGATTCTTTGAAGATTGTCACATGTATCAATACTTCCTTTTTTTTCTAAATAGTATTCATGACATGGATATACCACCATTCAACTATTTACCTGTTCAAGGATATCTGAGCTATTTCCAGTTTGAGGCACACATATTAATATGCACTATTTTGTGCACATAAAATTTTATTTCTTAAGGATCAGTGCATGAGAAGGAAATTGCTAGGGCATATTGTAACTGCATGTCTAGGTTTTTATTTTCCAGATGGCTGCACTATGTTACATGTTCACCAGCCATGTCCTGGTAATGTTCATTAGCAGATGGAAGTGTCACTGGTTTTTATTTTAACTGTTCTTACAAGCATACAGTCATATCTCATGGTAGTTTTAATTTGCATTACTCTAGTAGCTATTGGTGATGAAATGATTTTATGTTTATTGGGCAGCTGAGATATCCTTGCATGTCTTTGGCTTATTTCTAAATTGGATTGTTTCATTTCTTCAAAGGTTGAGTCCTAAGTTTTGGGTTTTTTTCATATGGATTTTACGTTGCAGTTCTGTCCAATAGATAACTTGTAAGTCTATTCCCAGTCTATAGATCATCTTTCTACTTCCAACCTAAAGCCTGTCACAGGACAAAAGTCTTAAATAGTGACATAGTGCAATTTATCTTTTTTTTTTTCTTTTTATGGACCAAACTTTTGGTGCCAATTCTAAGAACTTTCTGTCTAGCTCTAAATCCTGATGATTTCTTTGTCCTAAATTTTCTTGTAAATGGTTTATAATTTCATATTTTTACTAGTTTAAAATTTATTGTGTATATATATATATATATTGCTTGGTATGTTCAATTTCTCCAGCCCAATTTGCTGAAAATGCTCTTTTTTCTCCATTAAATATTGCTACACATTTGTCAAAAGCATTGAACATGGTTGTGTGGCTCTATTTCAAGATTCACTCTTCAGTCTTGTTGATCTATGTATCCATCCTTCCACCAAAGCCCAACAGTCTCCATTTCAGTAGCTGTATAAGACTTGTAAAGCTGAATCTCGTTTTTCAACATTGTATTGATTTAATCCTTTGCCTTCCAATGTAAAATATGAAACAATCTTTTTAAAATTGTTATTATTATTTTTAATTAGAAGTACAAAACAGTTTCAATTCAATGTTAGTTAGAACAATCTTAGCTATCTACAAAGAAATCTTGATGGAATATGAATTACATTAGCCCTGAGTATTTAGTAGAATATGAGTGTCTTTACTATGCAAAATATTTGAATAGATAGCCACAACATTGTTCTCTATTGCATTTATACCTTTGCTTTCTTTCAGCATGTAAGAAAATATGCTATTGTACATATGTGATTATATTGATAACTGTCTTTTAAAAACAGTGTTTATGTCTTATTCTAGTTATGAATGAACAGCTAGAAATAAACCAAACATTTGAAGAAATATCTGAAAGAAAGAGGCCAACTATTTAACCAGAAATGCAGAATTTAGAATAAATACCTGGGGATGTATTTCAGTGGTAGAGTACTTGCCTATCATGTATAAGGCCATGGGTTCTATCCCATCCCTGCAAAATAAAAAAAAATAACAGATTTTTGGGGGGCCAGCCCTGGGCCTTGAACTCAGGGCCTGGGCACTGTCCCTGATCTTCTTTTGCTCAAGGCTAGCACTCTACCACTTGAACCACAGCACCACTTCCTGCTTTTTCTGTGTATGTGGTATTGAGGAATAGAACTCAGGGCTTAGTAAACAGTAGGCTAGTACTCTACTACTAGGCCACACTCCCGTCCCAATAAAGGAAATTTTTAAAGAAAAGCAATTTAAAAACAATTTAAAAAATTTAAAAATTGATTTAAAAGGCTTCAAAGAAATGAAGTTACTAGATCCACTAATTTAAAAAGCATACTACTAAACACTACATGTCTTTGTATATGATATCTGTAATACTGGCTACTGATGAGACAGACATAGTCAGATCACAACTTGAGGATTGGCTGGGCAAAAAATAAGCAAGTGCCTATCGATTTTTTTTTGTCAATCCAGAGACTTGAACTAGGGGCCCGGGTACTGTCCTTGAGCTTTCTCAAGGTTAGCACTCTACCACTTGAGCCACAGTACCACTTGCAGCTTTTGCTGTGTATGTGGTACCAAGAACTTGAACCCAGGGCTTCATGCATGCTAGACAAGCACTAGGCCACACTTCCAGCCTGCTATCAATCTTAAAGTAAACTCTTCTAAGCATTACAGGAGACAAGAATATTCTTCAACATAACTTTAAAAGAATATTCCTGTGTAATCTTGATACTTAAACTTGGGCTAAGATATTACATAGAGAAAAAATTAAACCCCAATATCATTTAAACACATTATCAACTCAAATCCAGACTATTTTTAAAGCGTCATTTATCATGACTTTAGGTTGAAACATTTGAATATTTATCAGTGTAATTCAAAGCAACAATATAAAACATAAAAACTACACACTTACCTAAAAAAAAACCAACATAATTCAATACCCATTCTTGATTTAAAACAATCACACTCATACAATACAGGAAACTAGGAATGTTGGGGAGATCTTTCAACTTCTCAAAGGTTGTACATCTGTACAGAGCCCTGTAATTGCCGTCACACTGCACAGAGAAAGAATGAATGGTTTCCCTTCAGCTCAAGAATAAAGCAAAGTCATTTCAAAGGAAAATCAAACCACTGAACTAAGACAGGAAAAAGAGACAAAAGGTATAAAGACTGTAAAGAGAGAAGTGACTCTGTTTTTATTTTGAAATCCATAAAGAATCCCTAAAATTAAAAAAGAAATAAAGCATTGTGAGTGAACTGTTTAGAAATACAGATATAAATTCAGGAAGAAAAGAATTAAGATAATAAATGGTTCAGGATTGAGGAGTAATGGCATAATGAACCGCTTTTTGTTTTATAAGCTTTGTAGTGTTTTTTCATTTAAAAAAAAAGTCCATCTATTTCACTTTGATAAAAATATAAATTAAATTAAAAAGAAAAAGAAAAGTTCTCAGCAGGCATTAAATATATTTATTGAGCTACAACTTTTTCTTCAAAGGCGATTTCTTTATTGAATAAAGCCTGTTCTCTTGACTAGTTTCCTAGCAAATTACAGTGTTGACTGAGCTTTGCCCTCTTTGAAAACAAAGCTTGAGAAATACAGAAATGCTTAAAAATGTAAGCACATTTTCATTTATTAATAGATTTTAAGCAAGACTTGGAAATAAAAATAAAGATGTGGATTTTCTGGCCTAGTTAATGAGTTTGTAAATTCATGGTAGCAACTAAGAGTTTTTGGCAGTTAGCTCCAATTAGAAGCGACTATGGTAACAGTTTTTCAACTAATAGTTTCAATGTATATACTACATGAGCCCATATTTTATGACTATTTGCAAAAATGCATATTAAATACATTTATGTCCACAAGCTTAATATATAGTAAAAGGCCAGTTGATAGGAATTTATATTCATGCAATTTGCTTTAAGAATGTCATCTAATCTGAAACACTACATAGGCTTTGCACTTGAGTTACCTGCTTCTACTTATAGTACTAGTTCTCTTTTTATTTATTTATTTTTAGACAGGAGACCACACTGGTCTTAAAGTTAAGATCTTCCTTCTTTAGCCTCTTAAGTGTTGGGATTGCAGGTATATACAACCAGGATCAGCTTCAGTTATCTTTTTCATTCATACACATTGAACAGACACAGATCAAGTAGAACGATCAGTTGGCAGCCAGCTCAGTCAGTCTGAGTCCAGAGGAGATCTCAGGTTATGAAAAGGGGGAAAAAAATACCATACCTAAATTGGGGGGGAGGGAGCTCCTTAAATTCTTTCGAGTTGCTCCCTTGCTTACATTATGGCTAAGCATTGCTGAATTACTGGACAATGACCACATTCTGTGTATTTTTCTTTGTTACATGGATTAAAAAGTTGCCCAAGACTGGTCTCCACTAATCCCAGTACACAGGTGGCTGAGACAGGAGGATCAAGAGTTGGAAACCAGCCTGGGCTACCTAGTGAGACTGTTTCAAAAAACTTAAAGGGAACAAAACAAAAGCAAACGAAGTTTGCTTCCAATTAACCTTTTATAAAAGAAGACAGCAGGTGGCAGTTACTCAAGAACTGTCAAGATTTCTAGCAAAACTTGCAGCAGAATTATATACCATCCTGAACTCACCCCACCTTCTCAGATCTAAGAAGCTAAATAGGATTGGCCCTGACTAAGGCTTGAGTGGGAAAGATATTCTCTCAAGGAAGTACATGTGAAACCTACTGACTTTCTCAAGGGAAAGGGGCAGAAATGCTGTAATGCAGAGTGGACATATTTTGCAAGGCCACCATCACCTCAGAGTCTTGACTATTGTTAAGGGAGGCCATTGTGAGTAGGACATATGTAATGCTGAGCAAAGCAAGCACCAGTGAAGGGGAACACAAATGTATGCCCATTTCAGTCATTTACAAATGGAGCCTTTCAGCTTGGGTGTCTCCTCCTCAGAGGCTGTTCAAAGGATACTGGGTTCTGGTGTCCTGTATGGTTCTTTCGTGACATTCGTTACGATCTGCTATTTCTTTGGTCTGTTTTCCTCATGAGTGTAACTGCTGTGACAAAGGAAGAAGAGGCAGATCTGATGGAAACAAGTGCAATCTATTAGAAGACTTCAACAGTTCCCCCAAACTCTGTGAGAAGTCACTCTTTAAATTATCTGTTCCCAATATTAAAATTTAAGGGCGTGGAATTTCCCTGCAATGAAAACAGCTTTTAGAGAAATACCTTACTAGCTATCAGGACTTTCCCAGTTTCAACATTTTATTAATTCCATCTGGGCTATCCCTTTAATTAGCCAATGAAAAACTGACTAGTGTCTTAGTTTTGGGTCATCTGACTGAAATGAAATCTTCCTTAACTTATATGCACCCTGATAAACGAAGCATCTGGAGCATGCCATGTTTAAATTTTACTTTAGAAGCAAATCTCTAAGTAACTGCAAGAAGCAGATGTACACTGGTAACCATAAGAAATTTGCAGAGGAAATGGCTCAAGTGGTAGAGTCAGCATGGAATGAAAAAGACAAGGGAGAATGTGAGGGCTTCAGTTCAAGCCCAACTGCTGGCACCAAGGCAGGAAATTTGCAGAAACTTGAGATGCCCATAAATCACAAGAGAATACTGTCACATTTAAGCTTCAAGGATGCTAAAAATACTTATGATACTTAGGAGACCATTCACTTTCCAGAATGCGAAATAGCACATTGCCTTTCTCAATGGGAAAAGTCAGGGAAATAACCTGAAACTGGACACTTTGCAGGGCATGCTGTCTCCTTCGATCACATAATTACAAGACTTGAGGAAGAGAAAAAAAGATTGGAAGTGTGGCTCAGGCTTCTTCTATAATTTAGAGCCTAAATGGTAGGCCATTGAATTAAGAATTTGAGCTAGGTGCCAGTGACTTATACCTGTAATACACTTTTCTTTTTGCTCAAGGCTAATGCCCTGCCTCTTGAGCCACAGCTCCACTTTAGGCTTTTCCTTGTATATGGTATGGAGGAATCACACCTAGAGCTTTGTGGATGCTAGGCAAGTCCTCTAGCACTAGGCCAAACTCCCAGCCTAGTCAGAACTAGGACTTGAGACCTTCAGTTCTTACTTGGCTTTTTTTGCTCAAGGTTGGCAATTTACGAATTGAGTTACACTTCTACTTCCAGGTTTTACTGGTTAATTGGAGATAAGAATCTCTCAGATTTGTATACCTGGGCTGGCTTTGAATCTTAGTCCTGAGAGCTTAAGCCACATAAATAGCTAAGATTGTAGGAATGAGCCACTGGTGTTGAGCTAATTTTAATCATTTTTTTACTGTGCTTTAGTAGAAGCTATTTTGCCATGCAGTGGATAACATTGACATATGATTTCAAAAAATACAATTACATAGTATGCTATAAAATTCAACAACTGGGTAAAAGTGTCAACTATGAAAACAGCCCAAATACTAATCTGGCTAGTGTGTTATTTATGTGTTTGTGGTGATGTTAGAGTAAGTAACCCTACTGGGATGTCAGTCAGGTAAAAGTATCATGCACATGACACACATATCTAAAAGTATGACATAATCCTTGATAATAAACTATATCATCACTAGTTTGTATATTTCATTTACTGTAGGGTTTTATTTTTGTTCTTAATTTAACCTTTTTTTTTTAGCTTTATATCAGATCTTGGTATTGCTAATTACCTAGACTTCCCTTGGACTCCTGTGTTCAAAGCATATTTTTGTGTCAGCCTTCTGAACATACTGCTATGCCTGGTGTTTTGTTTTGTTTTGTTTTTTGCTTATTAAGTTTTTTGTTTGTTTGTGTATTTTTTTTTTGAGACAGGTTCTCACTATTACACCCTAGATTGGCTGGGAACTTCATATCCTCTTGCCTCAGCTCCCCCAGTACTGAGATACAGACATATGTTCCACACTTGACTTTCAGGCTTGGTTTTTATTCTTGTTTTGGAATGTACTCCTACTTACAAAAAGTTTGTTGTAAACAACATTCTATGTCAACTGGCTGAGGCCTAATGTGGGGCCTAACTCAGGCAGGTTTCCTGTAAGTACATGCTGTCTTATTCACACAAATGTCTAACAGTGCCTGCATTTCTCAGAAGTATCTCATACTGAGTAACTTGGACTCATACTTCAGTACTAACTCATCAGCTCAGGACCATGAAGGTTTTGAACAGCAAGCCCTCTGTGTGCCAATGAGCTGTCTGCAGCGGGCGGGGTGAGTAGTCAGTCACACAGTCACTAGCCTTGGTTGTGTGGGCAGAGCTTATCCAGAGAGCCCTGGGTCCCTCTCCTCTTCACAGAACAGAAATCCAATGATGGGTCACATTGCCTAAACCACCCTTCGCAAGAACAGTCTTAGATTCTATTTCTTGGAAATGGCTCCCAAGACAGATATTTGGGTGAGGGCTGTGATTAGGGAGAGCTGTAATAAAGCACGTTTCTGGTCTTCGTCCTGGGTTTCTGGAAGGGGGCGTCAAGAAGCCTTGGAATCTGCTGAGTGATCCCAGTAAGAGTAAGGAGAGAACTCCAGATAGGCAGTAAGAGTGCGGGCGAGGATTGGTCTCCAGGAAGACCATCTTGGGATCTGAAGCTGAGACTTGGACCGAGGCCAACCTTCAAGATGAAGGGGGCTAGAGATCGAGTTCACTGCTGTGCCCAATGATCGAATCATTCGTGTGTTTCTGTATTGAGCTCCTTCCCAAAAGGTCTAGACTCCAAACTCGGTGGAGCTATTGGACGGCTGATGTTCATGAATGAATCTGGAAAGTGGCATCCCTGATGTCACGGGATGGGTCCACCCATCTTGCATCTCTTGGTTTGGTTGGTCCCCTCTATAAAACTGTAGCCTTCTTGATACAACTGTAACAATAAGAAGAGTGGTTTCCTGAACTCTGGGAGTTGTCCTAGTGAATTAACAAAAATTCTTTCATTATAAACTAAGGGGAAATAGTTGTACTATAGGTAGGTATTCAATTGAAGAAATAACAACAAATAATTATCCAATTTACAGCCTTCTAAATAATGTGAAGAAAAACTGGTACATACACAAGGCCCTCCAACACTTGGTGTTATCTATTGCTTTCTAATTTTGTAGTCGAATGCATAGCAAATGTAATCTCTTTAATTATACTTAAAAATCATACTTGATTTTGTTGATTTCCCTGTTTCTAATGATGCTGAGCATTTTCTTATAGCTTTATTAGTCACAGTTCTCCAGAAATACGTTTATTTTTGTATCTTATTCTCATTTTCTTACTTCACAGTCCTTCTGATTAAGATCGGATTTATGTGAATTCCTCCCTTAGAGACATACTGCTGGTGACAAATGTGTTTGCTTTGTTTCTGGAAATGTATTCATTTTTGACCCATCATTCGAAGAGTGTTTCACTACCTATCCAATTCTAGCTTGGCAATTACTGTCTCTAAGCAGGATAAGTCAATTGTTTATTTGAGTCCACTGTTGCAACTAAGAAGTTAACTTATTAAATTGTTGCTCCTTCCAGAGCAATCATTTTATTTTGTTTAATTTTTTCCTTTGCCTTTCCTATTTCACTGGGATGTTCCTAGGTATGTTTGTTTATGGCTTTTGTCTAACCTGTGTGGAATGCATTGGCATGATTGATTCTATAATTGACTTCTTTTAAATTATTTCGGGAAAATTTATTGTCACCTCTTCAAATATGATCTTGGCCCTCATTCTCTCTCTTCTTTGTTTCTGGAGCCTTTCCTGGAATTCTGATTAGAAGGTTTTTCTTTCTATCCTTTGTGCATTTTAACTTCTTTTCCATATACATATTGATATTTGGTCTTTCTTCTCTGTATTCTGGATAATTTCTTCTGACCTGTGTTCCACTTTCTTGGTTTTCTTTTCAGCTGAGTCTAATTTGCTCTTGAATCTATCCATTAAAATTCTGTTTTAATTATTACATTTTCATATTTAGGAGTTCTTTTCAGTTCATTTCAACACATGATGATTAGTCTTTGTGACTTCTTTTCTATAGACATGTACAAATTTATCATTTTCTTAATATAGTAGCCATAACCATTATGTTAGTAATGTTTCATGTACTCTTCAATAATTATAATATTCAAAACCTTTTAGAATTTACTTGGGTAATTTGTTGTGTCTTTAGTTTTTACTTCTGGAAGCTTGCTTCTTGGTGTATGTAACAATTTTTCTCTCTCTCTCTTCTCTTTCTTTTGTCAGGCATGGGACTTGAACTCAGGGCCTGAACTCAGGGCCTGGGCACTGTCCTTGCTGTCCTTGAGCTTTTTTGTTCAAGGCTAGCATTCTACCACTTTGAACCGTAGTACCACTTCCAGTTTTTAGGCTGTTAATTGGAGTTAAGAATCTCACAGACTTTCTTACTCAGACTGCGTTTAAACCATGATCCTGAGATCTCAGCTCCGAGTAACTAGGATTATAGGCAAGAGCCACTAGCACCTGACAATTGTTCTCATCTTTAAAATACTAGTTGTCCTTGGAAACTTGCAAGAATTCTTTGAAGTCAAGGATGAAAGTGCAGTCCTCTAGACATTAATATAAAAAACAAACAGTGTTCCTAGAAATAAAAAATGTGAAAAGATAGAATTATCAGGTTATTAATAGATTCTAATAGGAGGAAAGGTAAGTATTTATGATAGTAGCAATATACCCCCCATACAAATTAGAGAGGTAAACTTGAATCACACAGATACTATAAGAACAAAATATACTGATATATTCAAGAGAAAATTTGAAGACGACTTTGACAATAACATCAAGAAAAATATATACTTGGTGAAAAGATTCATTTCATAGAGGTGGTTGAATCATTGTGGAAGAAGGGAATTATTTAATGATGTTGAAACATTAAATAGGTATTTAGAAAAAATGGACATATACAACCACAAAAATAGATATGTAATTAATGATATGCTTCATATATTTCACTCAAATCAATCCAATATAGATCAAAGTCTTAAATGTAACAAATGGAACTATAAAATTATTATAGGAACTGAATTGTTTTTGCCTTAAAATAGGAAAGTTGCTTCAAATGCGACATTGGTGGATTTGACAACACAAACATAGAAACAAAAATATTTAAGCAATATCACTGATCACGATGGGACATTAAAAATAAAACCACTGAAATAATTTCAGCTGGGCACCAGTGACTCATGCCTGTAATTCTAGCTACTTAGGAGTGTGAGATCGAAGGATTTTTGTTCAAAGCCAGCCTGGGCAGGAAAGTCCATGACATACTTATTTCCAATTAAGCATCAAAAGTTGGAAGCAAAGTTGTGACTGAAATGGTAGAAGCACTAAACTTGATCAGAAAAACTCAGGGACAGTGCCATGCCCTGAGCAAGCCCCAAGACTGGCACATACACACACACACACACACACACACACACACACACACACACACATACACACACACACACTTCACTTTAGTAGATAGATGAAAGTTAGAGAATTGGAAAATTAGCAAAGGTGAAAGATTGCTAAGGAGAGGGTAAATGAGCATATCTTTAGATGGCAATGTGTTACTATCAGTCAGGGTATGAGAGGAAGTTTCTCAGGTCCTGGGAACAGGGAAGGGGAATCTAGCAAAATCTTCTGATGTCTCTAAGCCCAGCCAGCAACTGATAGAGGCTTCAAGAATAGACTACAAGAGGGACCAGAACTGCTTGGCTGAATGGTGAACCATGAAAATGAAAAAAACAATAGCATTGTTGTAGTCTCTGAAGTTTATCATAACATGGTAGATAACTATTTCACAGAAAAATAACTAGAAAGTACTCTGACATGGGATTTACTGATGGAGCTGTGGGTACCTTCACAAACCCCTTTCCATTTGACCTAAAAATCATCTGACTAACTCCAAAACAGGGAAAGCTAATAAGCCAGAAGGAAAAGCACAAATACAAAAACTGAAAAGAGTTTAAAGGAAAAGAAAAATCAAGGAGAAAATTGAATTTACATTTTGAGGTAGCAGAAAAACAAAGGCCCTAAAACATGTTAGAATTGTAGCCCTGAATCTCAGGTTTAGAATCCAAACTCTTCCAACTCTCTGAGTTTCAGTTGCTGTATTGTGTGCTTTTACCAGTGCCTATAATTACTTCTGGACATGGGAGATGGGTATAGTTGACTTTTATAATGTGCTCCTTGTCATTTTGGGGACTTATTTCATTTTTTTGAGACTTCCAGCTCTTTTTAAATTATGTGGGCAGCTTGATTTATAAAAGAATTTCTACTCTGAATTTTTCCAATTTTTTCTAAGTAGAATGACTCACTCTTTCATTTCTGTTGGGCTAGTATATACATATATACATATATATTCTGTTTTGCCTATGCTTTTATTGGAAAAACTTTAAAATTAATTTAACTTTGAATATTTAGTGACTCCCAACGGTCTTCACAGTGCCTTGGGTGATTTATTGCTAACTCTCTTTGCAGAGCTTAGCAGGGCTTTTTCACTCAGTTCCTTATGATTGTTTATGATTACCTAAGAAGCTGTACTGGCTATCAAAGGCTCATTGGCATTGGATTTACTCAGGAATTTATAAACAAATCACCTTGGCCACCATTGTATCCACTTGAACTTGGTGTGTGCTCTCCAAAACTCAAGTTGTAATTTGATGATCATTGTGGTAAGACTGGAAGGGGAGGCCTTTAAGAGGAAAGTAGGTGACTGTTATAAAGTAAGGCTGATCAAAGAAAATATAGTACCTAGGAATTAACTAAGAATGTAAAGGATCTTTATGATGAAAACTTTAAAACCCTGAAAAAGGAAATTAAAGCAGAACTGAGGAAATGGAAAAACCTCCCATGCTCCTGGATTGGAAGAATCAACATTGTGAAAATGACAATCTTGCCAAGAGCTATCTACAAATTCAACGCAATACCCATCAATATCCCAATGGCATTCTTTAAAGAAATAGAAGAGGCAATCCAAAATTTCATATGGAATAATAAAAGACCCCGTATAGCAAAAACACTACTTAGCAGAAAGAACAGTACAGGAAGAATTTCAATACCAAACTTTAGACTCTATTACAGAACTATAGTGACCAAAACAGCTTTGTACTGGCACAAGAACAGGACTGAAGACCAACAGAATAGAACTGAGGACCCAGATATTAAACTACAGACCTATGGCCACCTAATCTTTGATAAGGGAGCAAAAAAAAAAAAAAAAGAATGGAAGAAGACAGCCTCTTCAACAAATGGTACTGGCAGAATAGGTTAAGCACCTGCAGAAAACTAAGGTTGGATCCTTCTTTGTCACCCTGCACTAGAATTAACTCCAAATGGATCAGAGACCTCAAGGTAAAAGCCGTTACACTGAAAACTTTACAAGAAGGAATAGGAGATACACTAGGTCTCCTTGGCACAGGTCGAAATTTTCTTAATAAGGACCAAGAAACACAACAAATCAGAGAAAGGCTGGATAAATGGGACTGCATTAAACTGCAGAGCTTCTGTATGGCAAAGGACATAGCTAGCAAATTAACTAGAAAGCCTACAGAATGGGAGAGGATCTTCACTAACCATACAACAGACAAAGGCCTCATATCTAAAATATATCAAGAGCTCAAAAAATTGAATCACTCCAAAACTAATCTCCAAAGAAACAACCATCCCATTAAAACATGAGCCAAAGACTTAAAGAGTCT
This sequence comes from Megascapheus bottae, assembly GCF_031878675.1. Taxonomy (NCBI): domain Eukaryota; kingdom Metazoa; phylum Chordata; class Mammalia; order Rodentia; family Geomyidae; genus Megascapheus; species Megascapheus bottae. Next base: position 11,380,934 of record NC_143528.1, read on the forward strand.
TCTCTCAAGAAGAAATAAAAATGGCCTATAGACACATGAAGAAATGCTCGACATCTCTGGTCATAAAAGAAATGCAAATCAAAACAACTCTAAGATTCCACCTCACTCCAGTTAGAATGGCCAGGATCAAGAAATCTAATAACAACAGATGCTGGAGGGGATGTGGCCAGGAGGGATCACTACTACACTGTTGTTGGGAGTGCAAACTCATTCAACCACTATGGAAAGCAGTATGGCAGTGCCTCAAAAGACTAAATATAGAACTCCCCTATGACCCAGCAATTCCACTACTTGGCATTTACCCAATCATCCAGAAACAAGGACATACTAAATCCACTAGCACAATGATGTTCATTGCAGCACCATTTACCATAGCAAAGATATGGAACCAACCCAGATGCCCCTCAGTTGATGAGTGGATCAACAAGATGTGGTATTTATACACAATGGAATTCTATGCTCCTGTCAGAAAGAATGGCATCATCCATTTGTAAGGAAATGGAAAGATTTAGAAAAAATCATATTAAGTGAATTAAGCCAGACTCAAAGATTTCTCTCATTTGTCATAATTAGTAGGAACCTTGGGCTCTCCTAGCAGAGATTTACAATAGAATTAAAATCTAGATACATAAGGCCATGTAGTATGATGCTAAATGTAAGGACTGCCAGGCTATAGAAACAAAAGCCTTATAATGAGTGATTGTTGTCCTTAATGTACTATGTTATCTCTCATCTCTTTTGCTGTCCCTTGGTTATCTCATAAAATTACAATATTTCACCTTGTTATCTGATATATTTTATATATGCTTAATTGGTTATTTGAAATAGGATAGGGAAGGGCGGAAATCAAGATGAGCGGGGGTCGGGGGGATAGCGACCATGACATGAGAAAAGGTATCAATATTTGTGAAGTAATGTACCTTCTATCTGGTGACTGTAATGTAACCCTTCTATTAATAAAGTAAGGCTGACCTTTGGGTACCTGTTTGTCCTTCCTCTTTTCTAAAGTACTAGATTCAGCTGCGCTTCCAGAACCATGAGCTAAATAAATTTCTTTTTGAACAAATTAGTCATGCTCAATAACAGAGAACATACTAAGACATCACCACCACCTTACTGACCCTCAAATGCTGGAGATTCATCTGCCAGCTGAATCGGAGGTGAACCCTACAGGATGTTCTCTCTTGTCCTCCACTCTCTTGGTGTTTAGCCTCACCTCTTTCCCACCAAGCTCAACTTTGACACGAGACTCTGGCTCTAGCCAGGTTTGATATAGGCTGTGGCTCCCCAGTTAGCATTCTGCACCTTATCTCTCAGCTTTTGCCCTCACTCATTCCATGTCTTGGTCTCTCCCACAGATGGGGATGAGTAGTGTTCACTTCAGCTTGTGTCTTCCCACTGCTTCTGCGTGCTATGGCTGATACCCTGGGATCCCAACTGAGATAAGTTCCTGAATCTGTGCAAGTGAGGAACTAGAAGATGATGAGAGTCCCCCCGCTTTCTAACATGAAAAAGATTAAAAGTATGTCCCATTCGTAAGCATTTCAAGAGTGATAGAAAGCAAATCTTAATGTTGGGGGAGCAATGAGAGAATTTCTTAAGTATCACTTTATATGGCCCAGATTTACCATTGAATTTTCCTCCATTCACTGGAAGCTCTTCCATTCCAGAAGAGGGGTCTCCACGTTGATGCTTAACCGCACAGCATTACCATATCATCAGTTTAGATGTCCTTGGGCATTTCTACAATACCATCATGCTGCTATTGTTGGCACTGTGTTGGTTTTTTGTTTGTTTTGGTTGGTTGTAGGGCTAGAATGCAGGCCTGGGCACTGATCTTGAGCTTCTTTATGCTCAAGACTAGCACTCTACCACATGAGCCACAGTGTTTGAGTGGTTAATTGGAGATAAGAATCTCATGGGAAATTTTCTGCTCCACTTTGCTTTGAACATACATCCAAAGATCTCAACTTCCTGAGTAGCTAGGATTACAGCCATGAACTATCAGAGGCTGGCTACTATGTTGGGTTTAACCACATTAAGACAAGGTCTGCTCTAAGAGAGCTGAGAGTCTGGGCTGGATATGAGGACTCATGTTTAGAATCCCAACTACTTCGAGTGTGGAGATTGGGAGGATTATGGTTTGAAATCAGCTGAACAAAAATTTGGTAAACTCCCATCTTGACTAATAAATTGGATTTGCCTGTAATCGCAGCTTACTTGTAGGTAGAAAGGTCATGGATCTGATCTGGCCTTGGCTAAAATCAGGAGAGCCTACCTGCATTATAATTAAACTAAAAAATGGCCCAGGGTGTGGTTCAAGTAGTAGATCACGTATGTAACAAGTACAAGGACCTTGCTTCAACTCCCAGAACTGGTAGAATGAATAAAGGGATAGGGGGAAGAAGAAGAAAAGGAAGGATGGAGGAAGAAAAGAGAAAGGGAAAAAAAGAAGGAAGGTAGGGAAAAAAGTCAGAGCCTGGAGAGGATCAAATATAGCCAAAGCAAATGATTCCAATGACCATTATTAAGACAGAGATCAGTACTAAGAGTTCCTGCAGTGCGCAGTTTGGGTTGGAGTGAGATAGTGGGGAAGCAAGGCTTTGCAGTGGAAATTCGTTTTGGGTGTGTTGTCATGAATGAGCAAAGAGTCTTCCTGTGGGAAGAAAGCTAGCATTCAGCACTACTGAGGCACAGAGGCAAGAAGGCACCAATGGGTTATGGAAGGGGGATTATTCAGTGTTGATTATTCTGCCAGAAAAAGAAGAAACAGAAGTAGAAAAGGTTGAAGTAGGATAGATTGTAACTGGACTACAGCATGCTTAACTGCCTAGTCCTTCCTGGACAGGCAGCAGAGGAGCAGACTTAACTTTGAGTAGGATCGTGCCACAGTCAGATCTGGGCTTTAGAAATCACTCAGCCACTGGTTTGAGGAACAGGGGTCAGAAAGAGATGGTAACATTGTGGAGTTGCTTAGAGACCATTGCCTCAGCTCTGTGGATCAGTGATGAGAACCTAAACCAGGCAATGCTATTGGACATGATAGAGGAGACAGTGTCGAGATAATCTGCAAGAAGGGACAGATCTGATGATGATTTTCTGTGAGCAAATAGGCAGATGGAGGATCCGGGGATGATGCCATCCCATCTGTCCTTCGGATGTTGCCTCGTAGCTTTACACACGATGTGCGTCACTGTTTGGATTTTTATTTTAAATCACCTCAAACATTCAGATGAGTTGGAAATAAAGAATGAAAGACGTCCTTGCCCCTAAATGAGTTATCAACACTATTTCCCATCAGTCCTGAATCAGACTATTCTCTTATATATATACTGTCTGACCACCAAAGTCAGGAAACAAACACATCCATTACCATCATCAAGTTCTCAGACTTCATTCTTCAAAAGTTGCATTTTTCCTTCTAATATTGCTTATAATACATTCCAGGATCACACCCTACATCTATTTCTTGAGTCTCCTCTAGTCTGGAACACTTCCTTGGCTTTCCTTTCAAGATTTGACACTTCTGGATGTTTTAGATCATTTTGTTTTGTGGATGTCTTTTAACAGGCCCTCAGAATTGGAGGAAGTAATTCCTTTTTTTATTGCATTCAGGCTATCTCCAAAGAGCTGTGGCCATCTTGTTGCATGCTTTGGGGGTTGGTATATTATTTACCTGATAAGATTAGATACGATCACTTTTGAAGAAGGCATGTCTGCTTTTCCTCGACTGAATCTTATTCTTCCTCTTTTTATGATTTGTGAGTATTTTGTGGAGAGGGAATTTAGACAATATAAATATTCCATTTCTCATAAAAATTTACTCATTTTTTCACATCTTTCTTGACCAACAATTTCCAGTTCCATCCATCAGCTATACCTATGACTGTTATCCTTATTTTCATACTCACACTATCTCCAATACAGCCAGTGGCAGATCCTTCCAACTGGGGTTAGTACTCAATCATTCTAGATTATTGCTTCATTTTATAGCACATATCTTGAACACCCAAGCCTCCACTGTGAAATCAACAACGTCTTCAGGAATCTGTGGATTCTTTAAATGCAACAAAGAATTCAGAAGTCAACATGGACTGCTGTGTATGTTGACTGATAATGAGGTAGTGTTGATCTTTCTGTATTGCTAACTTCCTTCTTCAATAGTGGGAACCTAAGTCCCATTGTCTTTTATTTGTGCATTTACATCTATCTATCTATCTATCTATCTATCTATCTATCTATCTATCTATCATCTCTCTATTTGATCCACCTCTCTTCATGTATCCAGTTCTCTGTACCTAGAACTAACCTCTACCTCCACTGATGATGGAATCATCTTCCAACTTCACAAGCTAACTTCTAGAACCGGAGTACCTACCACCACTGCTTCCACTAGACGGCTTTCCCCATCCTACTTGGTAGATTAAGCAAAAAGAGACAAAAAGATGAGAGAAAAGATGAGGGGAGGGAAGGAAGAGGTAGGGAAAAGGTGAAGAAGCCTCACTCACTTTTAAATTCTTAAAAGATTATCTGTTTGGATTCTTATAGTGGTACCTGTTTGGTCATTGAGGCTGGTGTTAGTTTCCTTTCAAAGTGGGGAAACTGATAGAGATGAGAAGTCACCCAGTATCATCTCTAGGGAATAATGTAGTTGAGTGTCCCTTCTAGGTCTTTTTGGTCTACGTCCAGCTCTCTGACATCAGTACTTCAGGCCTATGGTCTGATACTCTCCCATAGACATGTAAATGTTCCTTAAAAGGTAAGTTATTATTTGAGTTAAAATGCACCTGTAAGGCATGTAGCTGTAGCAGTAAAAAGATACCTTGGGTGCTGATTTCAAGGCAGTTCTGGTGATCCTTGTCTGGATATCTGTAATGGTGCTATAATTTGACTTTTTTTTCTTTTTTTCATATATTTTTATTGTAATTAATAGAAGGGTTACATTATATTCACCAGATTATAATTTGACTCTTAAGGTACTATGTGGTAAGGGTTAGCATGATGCTATTTTTGAGTGACTGTAACCTTTAAAAAGTGGGGTCTGCAACAAGCAATCAGTGCAAAGCCTGGAGGAGATATAAGAGGAGTTTTGCATTATGATAACCACCCTCCAAGAAGGTATCCACAGACTTCTTTGGAGCCCCCTCTAGAGACAGCTTTCTTCTCACTTTCAAATAAACTTACGCTGTTTACTTTAAAAAAAAAAAAAAGAAAAAAGAAAACAAAAAGAAGTGAGGCCTGGTAGAAGGTCCTTATGTAATTCAGAGTAGGACACCAGATCCTTTCTTTCTTTCTTCTCTCTTTCTTTCTTCACTTCTGCCCTTCATTCCCTCCCTCCTTCCCTCCCTCCCTCCCTCTACCCTCCCTCCCTTCTTCCTTCCCTCTGTCTCTGTCTCTCTCTGTCTCTCTGTGTGTCTGTCTGTCTTTCTCTCCTTCTGCTCGTGAGGTACACAGTCTTGCTCAGTCATATGCCACTCTGATTATCATGATGTGCTATGTCACCACAGATGTAAAAACAACAGGTTCAATTGATCATGAACTGGAATTTCTAGGTATACGAGTCAAAAGAATATTTTTTGTTGTTTTGGTCATGGGGCTTGAACTTGGGGCCTGGGTGCTGTCCCTGAGCACTTTATGTTCAAGGCTAGTACCCTACCACTTTGAGTCACAGCACCATTTCCTATCTTCTGAAGGATAACTGGAATCTCAGACTTTCCTGCCTGGGCTAGCTTTGAACTGTGATCCTCAGATTCCAGTCTCTGGAGTAGCTAGGATTACAGGCATGAGTCATGGTTGCAGGGCAAAATGATACTTTTTATAAAGCTGACATTTCAGGTATTTGTTATGTTGATGGAAAACTAACAAAATGCTGGAGTCATCAGATTATAGGACTCATCCCTCCGGTGCGTCTTTACTTCCTCTACCAGAAGGGAAAGAGGATGAGCCCTTCTTCCTTCCTGCCAGCTAAGGGAACCTTTTCTTCTTACTTACCCCCAGTCAGGCCCACCATTCAAAGTCTTTTCTATGATATCCTGGGTTATCAGTTGAGCTCTGGGAGCCTAGAATAGAACTAGAATTGGAATTGTGATGGTGGCAGCAACACCCCTGGAAGCTTGATAGAAACGTTGGTTCTTGAGCTCCACCTATATTATCAGGAACAGCATCTTGGGACCTAGCCCAGACTTTCCTAAGTATTCACGTGCACACCTGCTCCAGAGTTTTGGGCATGAGCCTAAAGAGGTGCTTTTCTACTAAGTTCCCATGTGATGTGGATGAGAACTTGTGGGATTTATCTAATCAGAATCTGCATTAATTCCAGGTTGAACAAGATTCAAGTGTCCAACATCAGAGTAGTCAACACGGCCCTTGAGGCAAGGCAGAGATGAAAACCCCTGAGTTGCATTACTATTGACTGAAGTGAAGTTAAACAAGTACCTCAAGTAAGTAAATATTTTCTCCATGTTTGTCTGTCATCATTTGGTTTTAAAAATGCAAGGATACTCCACCAAACTAGTGCCTTTGTACCTGCCATTCTCTGCTTAGAAATGATCTCTCTCTCCCTTTCCATAGCATACTGTAAGACTTTGACTTAGCAGTCACTTTTTTTAAGGAAACTATGCACTGATTACTAACAATAAGTTTCTCAGCACTAAGAGTTGCAATTTCACATAAATTTGTGCCTTGAGTTCCTTTTATTAGCTGCATGGGAACAGGTATCATGTCATTTTACTTACTTTTATGTGTTTAATCATATAGTGAATCAGTTTACTATCACCTGCTGTATCACTACAGATGGAGCTCAGGGCTGTGTGCTTGCTTGGTAAATACTCTGTCATTTAAGGCACACCCCAGACCAAAGTTTTTATTTTAATTTTAAGATAGTATCCCCCTATTTTTGCCCCTCGTTGGTTCAAAGTCATGATCTTCCTGCATCTGATTTTCTAGTAGCTGATATTACAAGCACAAACAGTAGACTCTTAATAAATATCGCTAAGATGGTCCGTGTGATCATCTTTGGTGGTGTTTACTCTTTTGCATAAACCCTCTCCTCTCAAGCATAGGCTGAGTATTGTGATTCTCTTTCAGTGAATGGAATATGAAAAGGTTAGTGTGTCATTGCTTTCAAGAATAGGTTACAAAAAGTCTGCCTTCTCTATTTCTTTCTTTGGCATTCTGAACAAAGCTAGTTGCCATGTTGTAAGGAACTGGCATCTCTAATAAATACCCAATGATGTGTCGAGGCCTGTTAACAGCATTGGGAATGAACTGAGATGAAGGCCTTCTCTCAACTGAGCCTTCAGATACACTACAGCCTTGATTGGATTGTAACTTAGGGAAAGACTGAACCAAAGGCACCCAGATCTATATACATTGTATATAAATTCCTAACACAGAAACTGTGAAATAATAAATGTTATCTGAAAGCCACTGTGTTCTGGAGTAATTTATTATGGAGAAACAGGTAAATACTACAAAGTAGATCAATTAATATTATTTTAGACTATCCATTCTGTATCAGATTTTACCCCTTACTTAAAGATAGTATATTATCCATATCTAATGAATAGAAATATGAATGAGACACTAAGCAATTTGGATTCAGATCTATTTAGCTCTTTTCAATAAATCATTATGTATAAATCTTTTAAGTGACAAGGGAAATCTATTAAGTTAGAACTATGTGGGGGGAAGAGATTATGTGACATAGATATTCCACAAAAAGCACTTCAGCTCATCTTCATCTATCTCCCACGATCTTCTACAGTACAAACATTGACATTTGGCTAAATAATAAGTATTAGAGGCAGAGTGTGAGATGGTAAGTAAGCATAGTTGCAAGAGTCTAAGCCATAGACTGGCCATTTTGCCTAAAAATTGAAGAGTGTTTTCTGCTTTGGTTACCAAGGATGGAGAGGGCAAAGAAAAATGTCCAGTTCTTTACTTTTTACAGTATGAATCATATTCAACTTCCCTAAGTACTTCTAACTCATCCTGTCCATGAATCATTCACAAAGATACTACAAATCGAATTTTGATCTCTTAACTCCCACCACTACCCATTTGGGATCCATTTTCTTGGTTTCTCCAGCTACATCTTGGGCTGGGACATTGTCATTGCTCAGATCCACTACCCATGACTCACTATAGAGAATGTAGACCTCAGTGGGAGTGCTATAAAAATTAGGGGAATGGAAGGAGAAGGAGTCATATTCCACATATCTTATTTGGTTATTTGTTTGATTAATTTTCTTTGAAGACTAGTGGAGTCACAGGCTGGTAGCATTGGTAAGAAAAGAGAAACAGTTGGGAGAAGTAAGGCATGATTCAAGAAATGATGTCTTTGATGTTCCACTGCAGAGATTATTATAACCACTGATAGTGAAGATTCCCAAATGTTGCAGCTATGTGCAAATACACATGCAGAGGCTTTTCCTCCATCTCTTTGCCTGGGAATCCAATAGTGAACAGTTGGAGACCCGAAGGTGACCTGCAGGTGACCTGCAAAGTAAAGAAAAGGGGACTTTAGCTGATCCAAAGTAGCTGCTGAGCAAGTGATAAATTATTTGATAACTCAAATTTTCTTTAAAATTCATGCTTGAATTCCAATTATATTGCATGATTCATGAACATGTATTTAACTTTCTTAAAAATCAATGTCTTCTCTAGATCAAGTAAATCTTTGAGGAAATGCCCCATATTTTATGGCACTATCTATATGGCCCTAATTTCAGGGTCCCAGATGTCTACGTTATGTATAGACAGAATTAAGAATGGAAGTTCTTAGGCTGAGGTGGAACTTAGTGCTAGAGCTTGTGTTCAGCATGCATGAGGCGGGAGTTCAATTCTCAACACACACGCACAGGCACACACAAACAAACCGAAAGAAATATACACCCTTCATAATATAAAGTGCTTCAAGGATAATTTTCTTTCCAATAATAATAGTCTTTTGGAAATGCCCTCAATAAAATTATAAACAAAACCCAATAAACTATGTTTACTTCTCAAATGAACAAAAATAAAAACTTGAATGATCCATAGGCACAAAAATTGCCTATGGATGATTGTTTTTTCCTTTTTCAGGCTCTAAGTTTGTTGTGTTCCTGTGGATAGCTCTGCTACTTAATGCCCACTTGGCACTTGGTGTATTTTCCTCCCTTGATTGCCTCTGAATGGTCTATAATCCTCTTTTGTAGTTACTCTTCCTTATCTACAGGTAAATGAACTGCATGGATTCATGAGATGATGTAACAGGAAAAAAAAAGAAGTCACTGTTGCATTGTCTGAAGTTGTTATTCACACTCAGGGTCCAGGGCAGACATTTTTAAAAGTCTCACGGCTTGGGCTTCTCTAGGAAACAGATGGGAAACAAATGAAGCATTGACAGATTTGCAAATTTCAGTTCTTTCATATTTGTCTGCTTGAGAGTGGGTGGAAAGAAATGGAAAGGAATAATAAGGATATGGGCAGGGAAAAGTTTGCAATTTTTCACATTCTTCTTTGGGTCTGCATTGAAGGAAGGGCAGTAGGGAGGAGGCATTTATCTTTTTCTTTGTCCTCTGACCTTTTTCAAGTGACTGCAATGTTTGGAATATAGAATTGTAATCAGGAATCGCTAGTGGATAATTCTGTAACTATGCATCCATTTGTTCAACAAATCCACATTAATACTGAGTGAATGAGGCCTGAATAGGACTTCAGATCCGAATAACTGAGAAAATGAATGCCACTAAAAGAGAGATGTATGCATGTTTGGCAGTTAAACTATTCAAACAAATGAGCAAAGGGGAGAAAATAAAGATAGGGGGCAGTTGCGGATTCACATAATTAAACACTTTTTCTGGGTTGGGGATTTAGCCCACTGGAGATCAACAAGGCTTGGATTTTTTTTTTCTGTTAAGGAAATCCTGATAATATACTTGCTACTTGTGTTTCTTGAATACCTAATGAAGAGAGGCTCTTGGGAAACAGGAGCCATCTCACCCCAAAATGACCTGATTCCTGCCAAAAAGGAATGTACTCCATTTTCCTTCCTCTTTTGAACACAATGGAAGATCTAGGCAGGTCACAGTTACACATTTGTACACATGCAGCAAAATGACCATAATTTCCATACAAGTAGATCTACACCTTTACCCAAAAGTTTGACAAACCAAGTCAGCTATTGGAGTAGTAAACTCCCAAGTAGAAGGCTCAGGAAATGAATCTATAAAGTACCTCTGAACACTCAAGTACAGTAGAGGAATCTAGTGCTCCAAGATAAAGATCTCCCAAGGCAAGTCAACCAGACCGTTTTCAGTATTTACTTAATACCATGCTGTATTTGTATTTGTTGGAGTAGATGCTTGATTCCTTACTCCAAATATAATCAGTTTTATTGGGGGTATGAATAAGTGCATTGAAATAGCCTTTAGCTGAATATGTGGAAGGGGTGTATTCAAAGTAGAGGGGTCCTGGAAAGGTGACCACTTGGGTAAAGTTTACCAAATTAGAGTTCTTAGAAAAGATGAACAGATAGGAAGATGCTAGCTTGCCCTGGGCACTGGAGTTGGACTGTGGCCAAACTTCCCATGGCTCCAGCTCCATATCCTGTTCCCTAGAATGGACACAGTACATGCAGATGGCGCATGTTTTGTAAGGTTGAAATGTGATCACATAGGTACAATGCCTGGGTACCTGGGAAGTATTAATGTGTATCAGATTCTTTTTCCCATTTTACTTTATGCCATCTACCTTTTGTTGTTATTTATGAATAGAAATGCCAATGCAAATAGGGAATAGTAAACCCATCTTACTTTTTAAAAAGTATTCCTTTACTGTACTTGAGAGTTCAGAGGTACTTTATAGATTCATTTCCTGAGCCTTCTACTTGGGGGTTTACTGCTCCAATGGCTGACTTGATTTGTCAAACTTTTGGGTAAAGGTGTAGATCTACTTGTATGAAAATTATGGTCAATTTGCAGCATGTGTATAAATGTGTAACTGTGACCTGCCTAGATAGAACATAGAAAAAGCACAGTGCATAAATAAAATCACAATTTATTTCTAAAGTATATAAATTAATAACAATTTGTGTTTACCATTATGATCTTATAGAAGTAATAGATGTGGATGACTTCACAGTAAAAGACCAAAGAAGGACTTTCCAGTCATCCAGGAAAATCACTGGAATCTGATTTTAAGCATCATTCACTTAGGAAAATGGAACACAGTGAAATAGATGCTAGAAATGCCATTCTGTAAAGCTGGGTGTGGTGGCTCACGCCTGTAATCCTAGCTACTCAGGAGGCTGAGATCTGAGGATCATGGTTCAAAGCCAGCCCTGGACACAAAAGACCTTGAGACTCTTATCTCCAATTAATCACTAGAAAAGAGGAAGTGGGGCTCAGGGGGAGGGTGGTAGCCTTGAGCTGAAGAGCTCAGGATCAACACCCAGGCCCAGGGTTAGGGCAGTAGCCCTGAGCTGAAGAGCTCAGGGACAGTGCCCAGGCCCAGAATTCAAACCCCATGGCCAAGAAAGAAAGAAAGACGGAAGGAAAGAAGGAAGGAAAGAAGAAAGGAAGGAAGGAAGGAAGGAAGGAAGGAAGGAAGGAAGGAAGGAAGGAAGGAAGGAAGGAAAGAGGGAAGGAAGGAAGGAAGGAAGGAAGGAAGGAAGGAAGGAAGGAAGGAAGGAAGGAAGGAAGGAAGGTCATACTGTATGGACTACCTAGTCACTTTCCAGAGGTGTGTTAAGGGCAGAGGTCTCTGACATTCACTGGTACTAGAGCTTGAGCATGAGTATTACACGTCCAAACAGACGCAGCCCCACTGAGAAGGGCAGCCCCAACCCAAGAAGGCCTGGTTGGCATGAGCAGCTAGAAACATGGAAAGGAGGGCCAGCTGCCCAGAGCTGTCTTCTGAGTACTATATGCTGTGTTGTGACCACAGGCTTCTTTTATCCAAAATTTGGGATAAACTCAGCCTACTGTCTAGAATCTGTGAATGAAAGCATGTTTGGACTTCAGGATCTTTTGGCAAACACAGGCCACACTTACAATATTGAAATAATGCTCTCAGTGTACAGCTGAATTCAACTATTTCATATTTGTCATGAGAAAAACATCTGCTTTCCAGGGAAATGCCATTAACCCCAGACCTCTAAATTCTTCTGGGTAGATGGGGGTAAGGAATTGGGATAGTTCTGGGTTCTGTGTCTGGCTGTCAAGCTTCATATTCTGTTTCCGGGTCAGTAATACTCCTCTGAGTCACATTCGATTTTTAACACCCTAGTACATCAGAATGCAACCTTGTTTAGAAAGAGGAACTTTACGGGAAGTAGAAAGAGTAGATTAAGACAAATCTTAATCCAACATTATTTGTGTTTTCATACAAAGGGAAAATGTGGACAGAGGGAGAGATTCTTAGCAGGAAGTATGATAGGAAATGACACACAGAGAAGATGACTATCTACATGCCAAGGAATGCCACAGGCTTTCCAAAGCTAAGAGTAAAGTCTAAATAGCTCTTTTCCTAGCACCTTCAGAGAGCTAGAGATGCCCAAAGGGAGAACAAAAGGGAAAGTGAACAGCTTTACCAACACCTTAAATTTGCACTTCTATCTTTTAGAACTGTGAGACAATATATTTCTGTTTTACTAAATTACCAATTTGTTACTTAGTTATGGCCGCCTCTGTTAGATTTTTTTTTAAATCACTGTGACCAATATCTAAGAAAAACAGTTGAAAGGAGGAAAGGACCTCTTATGTGGTCAAGAAGGAGAGACAGACATGGAGAGGAAGGGGCTAGGACACACAACAATACTAACAACACTCGCTGGTGATCAAGCCTTCTATTCTTGAGCTGATGAGGAGAAACTTTCTATTAATGGCAGCACATGGCTAGGAAGAGCATAGCAGATCATACTCTTAGAACAAGAGGCCAGTATAGGAAATACTCTATATAGGAAAGACTAACTATTGACAGACTTAGCTATAGATGATACAGATGTTTTTCAATAGGGATAGATAGATAGATAGATAGATAGATAGATAGATAGATAGATGGATGGATGGATGGATAGATAGATAGATAGATAGATAGATAGATAGATAGATAGATAGATGAGGTCTTGTAATTTCTTTTTCTTTCTTTCTTTTTTTTTAATTTATGGGTCACAGGGCTTGAACTCAGCCTGGGTGCTGTCATTGAGCTCTTCAGCTCAAGGTTATCACCCTACCACTGGGACGGGGTATTGTCACAGTTCTTCAGCTCACTCTATCCCTGAGCCAAGCCCCACTTTCCGTTTTCTAGAAGTTAACAGGAGATAAGAGTCTCAGGTCCTTTTGTGCCCAATCTGGCTTTGAACCACAGTCATCAGATCTCAGCCTTCTGAGTAGCTAGGATTATAGGGACGGTCTTGTAATTTCTAGATTGCATCACCCTGCTAGAATTGTGAGAAGTACAAGAGGCAAGGGAAGTGAATTCCAGGTAGGTTGCTGCATGCTGAGTATTGTGACAAATTGCAATTTATCTCACTACAACATGTAGCAATTTTCCCCTGAATTCTGTCTCTTCTGCACCTCCCAGTTCCAGGAAGGAAGTGAAGAAATCACTCTGCCTTTCCCTACAGCATTGTTTAACACTCTTAGAAGGAAGAGCAAAATCTAGCCAGAGCCAGGGAAGGTTGAAACATGAGTCACCTACAGGTAAGACACGATAGGTGATGGGTGGAATTTGAAATTCTGACCACACCTTTGAGAGAGTAGTTCTGTGATGCCTGAGGGTCTGGCGAGGCTCAGGAAAAATTTGCTTTGGAATTCTTCGAAGATTGTTATATCTTCGTATATCTTCATAGTATTTCTGCCATTATAAAAGAAAGTATATCCTAACATATATCTCAACATATCTTCTCAAATATAAAAATAGGGATTACCATATGTGATATATAATATATTGTACACTTAAGTGGAAATTATAAAATAAATTTACCTTTAATTGTAGTAAATGTTTTATATATGCATACAAATATATGTATGTATATATATATATGTATTTACAGATACCTAATTAGGGCATTCGTTATTGTCTATAACCTATACCTATGTTCAATTTTAGCTATATCTATACTTCAATACAGAGGGCTTATATAATTAGAAGAATATTTTCTTGGAAGAATAAAAATATTAAATTCTTGATACTGTATGACCTGACAAATATGTGTAGAAGGAAATATACAATGCAATCTTCTTGAGAGTTTTTGCATTTTAGAAACATTTTACAATACCTTTAAAGTGACCTATTACTTAGAATTTGATATATAGTTCTGTTTTAAATTTTTATTTTTTATCAAGTATTATTTTTTAATTCGCTAAAAAATTTTCAAAATTCCATGAACTCCCTGACCTTAAAAAATAGCGCCCACAACTAACATCTTAGAAACAGAAAGGCAATTTTAGCAGAGCAGGGAAGCACAGCAGGAAACACAGGCCAACCCAGGCATAAAGAGTGATATGAAAATAATTTTAAAGAAAGAGAGAAAGCGGGAGGGGCTGAGGGTGGCTCAAGTATGAGAGTTCCTGCTTTTCAATCTCAAGGACCTGAGTTCAGTCTCTATTACATCCTAATAAAGAGTCCTGAGTCAGAAATAATGAGAACTGCTATTCATTATCTGCCACCTGAGCCCTTGCTGCTTTTCTAAGGCTGACAGCACTTGAGCACCTGGTGTCCTACAGAATGGAAAGTTTAGAAGGAACTTTCTGGATCTTGGGCTTGGAATCAATGCCTTACTTCCTTTGGAGTGAGTTATGGAGAGATAGGTGATGAAGAAGAAGACCGCATGCATTGGAGAAGAAGAACAGACCAGGAAAAGTGTAAATTAAGAGATGAAGGGTAGAAACTGAAGAGGCTCCCCTGTGTATTTTATTCTGCTTTTGGACCAAATTCCTAAATTAACTTGAAGTGGCTTAGCTTTAACACTGGTGTCTGATGCAGTATGACAGTAAGGCTTAGGGAAAGCTTCACAGTCCATGGAAATATGTCCCCAAAGCATGAAGTCTTTGATCTAGGATAGAGCTTGTCATCAGGCTCTTCGAGGGAAAAAAGCATTATACAAATTTCTATGGAGAGTTTACACCTTGATTGAGAATCACCAGTCTGGGAAGTACAAGGTCCATTATACTTCAGAATAGCCTAGAGAGCTATTGATACCCAGGATCTAGGGACAGAACCAAGAACCAGCACATCTTAAAACTCCTCACTAAATCTAAGATAGCAAACCACAAAAAAAGGAACTAAGAGTCAAAAATGCATTCTATACCTGGAACTAAACGAGAAGCATTTTCTCCTAATGGAAACATGAGATAGAAAGGATTTCAAAAAGTTAGAAGGACCTGGGTCCCCACACCTTAACACCAGAAATTCAAGAATGTCTTCTTGATACATCCTGTCCCAACAGTAGGGGCTTCTCTGGAGTCACCTTCCTCTTAGCTAAGTCCATCCACGGACAGTTTAGACCATGAAAGGAGAAAACTTCACAATTTCCTTTCCAGCTCTTCCAATAAACAATTTTTGTCACAGTTCAGATTGCTAAATCTTTACACATCTGAAAGTTAAACTTTGATGTGCTTGTTTTCTTCACTGTCTGACTCACAGAATGAGTCATAAGAAACCTTGTTAATCTCTGCAGACTAAGAGGAACAAGGGCACAGGAGGAAGACTCCTTTTCTTGGTGAGGTTTGGGCCATGCCTGGGTTTGTAGCTGCCTTCTTAGCCCCCATTCCAGCACTAGAAGTTACCTCCATGACTTATTTTTCAATCTCTGCCTAAAATGATGGTAAGGTGATCGATACACATACAATGCCAGAGACAGGTAGCTAGAGCATCTACGTTGCTTGCTTTGGCATCTCTGCCTCCTGGAACACTTAGGAAATCAGAATACTCAAAACTCTCAAGCTCAAGAAAGCTTACAGGTAAAGGATCCTGATACTACAACCCAAGAGTCTTAGCACAGAATGCTGGAGCAGAAAGTCATCTTGAACTCCAAGAAACATAGCCTGTTAGCTCTTTCCCTATGCAGGGCAACAGAACAACATCTAAGGGACATAGCTATCTGTGTTCTCTAGGATTTGAAAGAAGGAATGTACAGTTCTTACCTGTCTCTCTTGGTCCAGCTCTAAGATGCTAATGATACATACCACCAATAGATAGGTAAGAAATGGAGCCCAATGGTTGGACAAGGTGATGAAGTCAAGGTCTCCTATATCACTCATCATGCAATGAATACCACACGCCATATGCTTGCACTGGACAGAGAGAAGGGAAATACACAGACTATCCACATAGTCTCTCAAGGATCATCTACTGGGCACCTGTCTTATTACTGAAGGCTCAAGATAAGGTGTGCTTCTTGTCCCAAGGAGCTCAGAGCACATGATGTAGAGGTCACGACTAGAGACTCTCATGTAGGGGATGGTACCCAGATAGGAAGGAAGTTAATGTGACTTTGAAGAGGCAAGGGGATTCTAGAAGGCTGAGTTTATAAATGGGTATCAAAATAAAAGGCTTTCTATCTGTGTGTGTGTGTGTGTGTGTGTGTGTGTGTGTGTGTGTGTGTGTGTGTGTGTGTGTGTAGGGGTAGTATCTCAAGAGATCATGGAAGTAAAGCCCTCATGAAGGGGACTGCACACATGCACACACACACACACACACACACACATATATATATATATATATGTTTATGTATACACGCACATGTGTACCCAGAGACCAGGATCACACACCTCTTAACCATATGAAGTCACATCAATAAATTCCTATCTATCTATAAATCAGAAAGAAGGCCTACTAGACACTACATTTGGCAGGGTCTTGATCCTGGACTCCTCACTCTTTAAAACTGAGAGAAATAAATTTCTGCTGCCAGTAAGTCCTGTAAGTCACCGAGTCTGTGGTATTCTGTGATAGCAGCCTGCATGAACTAAGATAGTATCTGTTAACTCCAAACTGCAGAAAACTCATTATGTATCTGCATACTGCCCTGGCACCGATGCACACATGTACAAATATACACATATGCACACACTACATATATAATATATACTCTCATTACTGTTTCCCCAAAGGGACTTAAGCAAAGGTGGCATCCAGAGACCTCTTCATAATGGCCATGTAAATGTTCTCAGTGGTTTTGTTTAATATATTATTTGTTTAATATATTATTATTTGTTCAATATATTATTTAATATATTATTATTTGTTTAATATATTGATTAATATATTATTACACTTCTTTTCTTCACCAAATGTTATTTGTCCCAGACTTAATGCTTGTCTGTATTCTTTTCTTACCCCGTTTCCTGTTTATGTATCACAACTGTATTCCAAAATTCTGGCTGAATCATAAATTTTTTGAGATATTAAAAAA
This sequence comes from Megascapheus bottae, assembly GCF_031878675.1. Classification (NCBI taxonomy): domain Eukaryota; kingdom Metazoa; phylum Chordata; class Mammalia; order Rodentia; family Geomyidae; genus Megascapheus; species Megascapheus bottae. Next base: position 11,398,335 of record NC_143528.1, read on the forward strand.
TATCCAGGGTCAGTTTTATATTCTTCTAAGAGACATTCTTTTAGAGCTGATTTACTGCTTTCTAGATAATAATTCTGTCGTCTGTTTTTTCAAATGCTGCTATATAGTTGAATTAGAAAGTGGATGGGCTGGAGTGACTGGTATGTATTCTGCCATAGACTGAAATGTTTGCACCAACTAGTGATGCATCATTAAATCCCTTTCCCTCCACCAACCAATGGCTCCTTGAAACTGTTGCTGAGATTTTGGCGACACTTTTTCTATGTGATAGAATGCAGTGTAACCTGAATCTAGAACAAATAAAGTTAGATTTGGAGAAACAAATGTCACATTTTTCTCTTTTTTGATATTCAGAATCTGTACATGAAAAAAACAGTGTGGCTATTTAGAAAGAGGAAGAGTACTAGTGGAAGGGGGACAAGAGAGGATAATAGAGGAGCCAATACGATCAAAGTATATATACACATGTATAAAACCATGGTAGTGACATCCATTTCAATGTAAAAGACATAGATAGAGTCAGGATGAACAAAGAACAAAGCTCTGTCTTCTTAGCCACGAATCCCTGCATCTCTGTAGGAATCAGAAATCAGCATTCCCATTTCACAGAGATCAGAAGCCTAGGAATATCAGCATTCTGCTGAGAATCCCAGCATCCAGTGTCACCCCCAGGTCTCATCTCTCTTCCACATGTAACATCCAGAGTGTTCTCTTCTTATTTGTCCTGGGCATGTGGTAACCAGGTAGCAGATGAGCATAGAGCAGTTCATGTAGTCCCTGGAGGAAAAGTGCCACTTCAGCATGTCCTCAGGACAGATGGCCATTCTCCATTTGCCAGTTTTACTTTCACAATTTACTCTTTTATGGGCATTTTATTCCTAATTGAGAGAATCATGTGATCACATTACTTTTATAGCCATGAATATTGGATGCCTACAATACAATTTCCATGACTTCCACCCACCTCCTTCCTGCCTAGCTCTTGGCTGCAGGGCCTCTCTGTTTGCACAGAATGGAGCCTGCCAAAGTTGAGTCAGAGACATAGAAGACATCAGCTCTTCCCTCTGTCTTTAGTCAGTGAATTCAGTGAGTTACAAACATATTTCAGACATCTAGGTTTCTCTCAATTCTTCTGCAGTATAAGTTCATAGCTGCTCCCAGCAAAGCTTAGTAGTTGATAGTCAGTTCCCAGCTTTGAGTGAATAGAAATAGCATTGATGTTGGCTCTACCAGCTTCAGATCACACTGCAGAATGAAACATCATCATCAATGATCTCAAGATCTGTATGCTTTAAAGCAAAGGTGCCAGGTGTGTGGGTGGGAGTAGAGAGCAATAGCCCTGAGACCTATTGGAAGGAAAGGGCAGAAGTAACTAGAGGGTAGAGAAGGGGCATGAAGTGACATTGCCATGAGACTTCTCACTGCATGGATTCTTCCACCATATTCAGAACATAAATAGCTATAGAATACATTTGAATATTCTTCTTATACCTGGGATTTTGGCTTTTGTGGGTTTGTTACTTTTGTTACTGTGGCAACAATGTTCACAACATATTAAAGTAGAAAATGTAAGAAATAAATAATTTATATATGTTCAGTATTCTGAGTAGTGAGGTGACTTCTCATGCCATCTTGCTGTAGTTCACTGGGGACATAAGCCATCCCTTTGTCAAGCGTATCCATGCTATATATATTACTTTCCCTTTTGTCATTAAATGGCCATCTCAGTTATCAACTTGACTATTATACTATCAAAGTGGTTGTATCTTGTGTTTAAGTAACCTGTATTTACTGAATAATGCCCCAAATGCAATAACAATGATCCTAGCAATTTGGATAAGACAAGGAGAAGCTTTACAGGGCTTCCCAAAAGGACAATTTTATATCACCACTGTAAGAAGAAGGGAAAATGCAGTGCAATAAGATTCTTAAAAATAGAAAAAGAGAGAGGGAGAACACGGACACATATGTTGTTGTAGTTGTTTTATTTATTTGCTATTGCTGTTGATCTCTTACTTTGCCCAGCTTACAAATTAAACTTTGCCATATCTATGTGTAGAAAAAATATAGAATATATAGAACTTGGTACTATATGTCCTTTTAGGAATTAATGAGGGGTCTTGGTACATGCTCCCTGCAGATAAAGAGTGATTACTGCTCTGTGTACTGTATGCATGAGAGAGAAAGAAGAGAGAAACAGAGTCAGACACACATAGAAACACTGAGTGTGTGTGTGTGTGTGTGTGTGTGTGTGTGTGTGTGTGTGTGTTGGGGGGGGGGAATGTGTGGCACTCTCAAGATACCAGAGTCCCTCGTTTGGTTGGAACTCAAAGCCAATGTTGCCATGCTCATGTCTGTGTCTCTCACAATGGGAAGAGTTGCTGTGGCCACTGTGTCATCTGCTTAGGTAAAGGTAATCTGTAAGGGTCAAAAACAGCCTAAGGAAGTTGCAAGGCATTATCGTTTACCAAAGGACGTTCTGCACACAACTGAATTTTCCCCAGGTAGAGGATACCTGAGCATCCTCAACCAACCCCTCACTGGACTCTCTCTTTATGGATATCAAGTTTTTCAAAACACATACTTCTCTGCCCTGTACTAGATCTGAGCCTCTTAGCATCTCATCCTGTTCCTGTAGCACTCTCCCCAATTATAACTAAAGAGGTAATTGTAATTAGTTACCTATAGCTAGTTTCCTCCTCTTTCTGCTTTATGACAATTGCTTTGATGGCCTGTCAGTGCTAACCAAAGGAATAAATTACCACTTCATATCTAAATATGTCTACAATATTCAAGAGAGACAAAAATCCAATTTAGAACAGAGAAAAAACTTTCCCATTATGCTAAGGTCATATTTCTTCCTCTGAACTTCTGTGATCAAACCCAAATACCCAAATAATAAGAGGTCGAGAGAGGTTGTGCTCTTTAAGAGAGAGGCCGGGGCTCTCTTAAAGATTCATCTAATGCATGCAGGCGACACTTGCTGGCTGGCATGGCTCAGCCTTTCTTCACTGGTCATTGGGATAGTTATGGTTTCCTATTTCAAGTAAACTTAGGCATAACACCACCAGCAATCATCATCATAATAGCTAGCTCAAAGAAGAACTTGCATTCATTTAGCCCGATCCTCCTATTTCTCTTAAAACTGCCCAGGTAGATCGTGACATACTTTCTGGCACATCCTTTCCTTCCCTCTCTTGGAGTGTTCCCAGACGTTTCCTACTCACATTACTGGATCATTTTTGCTTTGCTATGGTCCCGCATGTTTAACAACATGATCAAACATTCATCTGTGATGAATGACCAAACATCTATGAGTTGTATAGCACGTGAGATATGCATACATTGTACTGAGCGCCTTTGCATATACCCTGAAAGTTGTCTTTTCTTGTTATTTTCATAGATGCCAGTCACTTGCCCTTCAGGTTTGTTGGGCAGGTGGTGGTAGAAGCAAGAGCTCCATAGTTTAATTCCCAACACGTTGAGAACAGTGAGTATCACAGATGATGTGAATCTCACAACTGATCAACTGAACTATCCAGGAGTCAGGCCTGGCTGATCTAAACTTAAAAGGAACAAAGCAAAACAGAGAACAGTGACAAAGATAATGGGAAGTAGTTACAATTATTCCTAGACAAAGGTAAAACAGGATTTTAATCAAAATACCTCCAAGGGGAGTATTGGCTGCTGCTTTTGTATGAGTCCACGCAAGGAGGAAGTAAGGCCCAAGAGAGACTATAAATCTATTTCCTTATCAGAGTTCTGGACACTGAAAGTGTAAACAAGCTACAAGCTGCTTCCGATGAGAGCTCCCCCCCCCCTTGGACTCTGGACCTGGGTGTTGTCCCTGAGCTCTTCAGCTCAAGGCTACCCCCCTCCCCCTTGAGCCACAGCACCACTCCCAGTTTTCTAGTGGTTAATTGGAGATAAGAGTCTCACAGTCTTTAGTGCTGGGTTGGCTTTGAAGTGCAATCCTCAGATCCCAGCCTCCTGAATAGCTAGGATTACAGGTGTGAGCTTTTTGTTGCATCTTAATATGGCCAGGCATCATATGGTAAGACAGAGCCTGCCTGCTAGCTCAGGGTCTCTTTTCTTCTTATAAAGACCCTAATACCATCTCAAGGGCTCTGCCCTTAGGACCCCATCAAATCCTAGTTGATTTCCAAAGGAAAACATATGAATATATAAATTTGGAAGTTCAGTTTCCAACATGTGATTTGCTTTTTCTGTTCCTAGGGCTTGAACTCTGGGTCTAGGCTCTGTCGCTGGGCTCCTTTTGCTCAAGTCTAGTGCTCTACCACTTGAGCCACAGCACCAATTCTGACTTTTTCTGTGATTAACTTGAGTCTCATTGACCTTCCTGACTGGGATAACTTTGAACCACAATCCTCCCGTCTCAGCCTGAATATCTAGAATTTCAGACATGAGCCACTGGCGCCTGGCTTCACCATGTGAACTTTTGGAGAACATATTGAAACCACAACAAGGGAAGACACCAGAAAAATCATAATGAGATAGAAATTGAAAAGAAAGTCACTGTAAGAGAATAAAGCATGATAAAATCTGTCACAAAGAGATGGCAATCAGAAGGATCAAAGTTCAAGGTCAGTTTGAGCAAAAACTTACGAAGACCCCTATCTTAACCAATTAGCAAAGGGTGAGGGATACACAGCTGCCTGGTTGGTCACACATGTTACTTCAGCTACTCTTTACTGCAGAAGGCCTAACTAGATCATGGTGCAAGGCCAGAGCCAAGCAAAAGTGCAAGACTATCTGAAAATTAACTAAAACAAAAAAGGAATGGGGGCATGGCTCCCAAATCCTGAATTCAAAAATCAGTACTACTGACACTGAGAGGCAAAGTAGGAGATCATTGGAAAACCAGGATGAAGATATCTAAGTGGGACACTGTCTTGATCTGTTTTGTTGTTATTATGTAATGCTGAATACTGGTTACTTTTAAAGAATGCAAGTTTATTAAGCCCACAGTTTTATATATTGTGAGTGCAAGAACATGACAGTGGTGTCAGTGAGGGCTTCCTTGCTGGGTCAGAATATGGCAGAGGGTCTTACATGGAAATACGTTGATACATAATGAAGTCACTTCCTTGATAAGCCACTTATCAGGATTAATCAACCACCTTCCAAAGATCCTTCTTCCCAATATTATTAATACATGAATCTGGGCATTAAAGTTCTCAACACATGAAATGTAGGAGACACATTCAAGCCGTAGCAGTTACACAAAATCATGGCTGGGCTTTCTATAGTCCTGTCTGGCAAAGAGCTTACTATTTTCTTATTAAAGAGTGAATGGCGTTCAGCATTAGGGTTGTCTATAAGATTTCAATGTGTAGATAATTTCCTTCTCCATTCACTATCTTGTCATTATAGGAAGCCTCCTTTACACCTGTGTACTCTCTACTGCAATAACCCCTCCCTTCAACTCATTCCCATGTATGTTGGTATGGAGACAAGGCTCAGGAATTAAGGTCCTACCAAAGTGTTCTCTCATGTGCTGTTTCTTCCTGAAATGATCACACTGTGTGGACATTGCTCATCCAAACAGTCGTCATGATGTTGAGCGTCATGTCTTGTCCTCTGAGTTCAAGGCAGGGATGAAGTAAGCTGTGTCTGGAAAGACGTCATCCAGGGCTGGCATTCAGTGACCCACAGTCCATGGAGGCTCTGCCTTGCCCAGAACTGAGTCCACTCTGCACTTCCTTCTGCCAAACCCCTGCCTCACTATCCTTTTCAACAAGGAAGCAACTGCCAATCAGTTGGCACTGGAAGAGGAGATGAAGCTGGTTTGCCTGCCAATCTTGTTTTACTCTATTGTTTTCTGAAAGCAGTTACAAGAGAGTGTGTCCAGAGAGAAAAAAAAATAAAATTTATTCTGAATATGTTCTTTAGAGTAAAAGTTCCGAATCTCAATGATGTTTATTAGAATATTCAGCTTTGAACGAACTTTGAATGCATTGAGTGAATTGAAACAATACTATAGATATCAATCATATGTGCTTACTGTAAAAAGCGTATCATGTATATAGATTTATAAACACATACATGTATAAAAGAAAAATGCTGAATTAAAGGTTCTGTGACCTGTGAGTAGTTTAATTTCAGTTTCATTCTTGGCTCTGGGATCCTGAGGGAGGAGCAAGTTGCAGTGGCAGCCCCTAGAGAAGTCTGAGGGGCTGAGTGTCACACATCACAATGCAGCCATGACTCAGAAAAGTTGGAGGGAGGAGGTGGTGCTGGTGGGTCTGAAGACCCTGTGTGGAATGATGTTTTAGGGGAGGATGTGAGGCCCTATGCACAAGTACCAGGGACCACCAGCAGCAGAAGTTTTCCACATGCCCCAAGAGTCTTAGCAGACTGGCATGCTGGACATGAGCCTGAATTCCCATTGCTATTGCCTTTTAGAAAACAGCCAGGCACCAATGGCTTATGTTTATAATCCTAGCTACTCAGGAAGCTGAGATCTGAGGATCAAGGTTCAAAGTCTGACTGAACAGGAAAGTTCAGGAACTCTTCTCTCCAATTAACCAACAAAAAGAAAAGAAGCCAGAAGTGGAGCTGCAGCTCATATGGTAGAGCACTAGTCTTAAGCATAAGGGATACAGTACCCAGGCCCTGAGTTTAAGTCCTACTAACTCCCTACCCTCTCCTCCCCCGCCAAAAAAAATACAGGGAAAGACCCTGATAGTAAAGATATACTATGGACTTTTTCAAGCTGAAAAATCTCTCTTTTTCTTTGTACAGATAAAGAAATAAAAGCCTAGAAACACTATGAAGTTTAGAAAAATTAAACAAGAACTGGGAAGAGGGCCCAGTGATCTGACCCTTGGTCAAGGAATGTGTCTTTCATTCCACCTTGCCTTTGCAGAACACCATCTTTATAGCTCAAAGCCCCCTGACTGAGTCACTGGGTCACTGAGTTGTCACCAACTTGAGAAATATCCTCTCTGCAGAGGTCCTTCCTGGTAATGGCCTTTTACAATCTCAGTGGATGTCTGTCATGAATCACTAATGTTCCTCAGCATGGTGGCAGATCCTGGCAGTTTGCAAAGCAACAAAGGGCCACGGCAGAGAAAGCGAACAGTCCTGACCCTTCTGTCTCTCTGTGTGAGGTATGAGGACTGAATTATTAGAACAGGAAATGCTCAATACGGTGGAAAGAAAAGGTATGATCACTCATGTCGATGTTCAAATTGCTGTTTTTCACAAAGGAATTAATCACTGTCAGTTATAAAATGCTTGGTCTTTCCCATGAATTTCTATCCTTACTACAGATTTCCTATATGTAATCAAATTGCTCTCCTTTCCAGCAATTTGAAACAGAAATGTTAACCCAGAACTGGTGGCCCATGCCTGTAATCCTAGTTACTTAAGAAGATGAAATTTAAAGATTTCCCTTTGAAGCCTGACCCAGCAGGAAAGTCTGTGAGACTCTTGCTGTAATTACCTAGCCAAAAAAAAAAAAAGCAACAACCAACAAAAACAACCCAGGAAATAGAACACTAGTCTTGAGCAAAAAAAAAAAAAAAAAAAGCTAAGAGCTACCTCCCAGGCTCTGAGTTCAAACCCTAATATCCCCACAAAAAAACCAAGATGAAACAAAAACAAACAACAATAACCACAATAAAAATTACTTTAGAAATGTTTTAAAACTGTAGTCTAGAATCTCAGGTAGATTTAGGAAGTCTAACCAAGGCAGGAATGGAAGGAAAGCCAAAGAGGTATCTTGGGACAACCTTTGAAAAAGAGTGTCCCTTTACACCTTTGCTCTTGACTAGAGCTATGTCTCTGTTCTGCTTCTCCCATTGACCCCACCCCACCCACAAGGGTGCCAGATGGAATAGGAGGAGATAGAATGGGTCAAGGTGGTATGAATGAAAGGGATATTTCTGAAAATTCAGAACCACTGGGAGTACATCGGGAGTACTTCATCTGTCCTGACAATTTGGTAATCGTCATAGGGGTGAGAAACCACCATTGTTCTTCAGTAGGAGTTCAGGCCTATGAGGGAAGGCTCAGGCCAAACCAAATGGGCCTTGAGCTGAGATCTGAATGGAGACAAAACATAATAGAACATGGGCAGAACAGGACAGGGCAGGAAAACCCATGGTAGTGGGAAGATGGTCCAGCAGTGAGGATAAAAACTGAGTAATCCCCTTACTAGGTCCTCAGGTACAAGGAACTGAGCTGTGATGGTCAGAGACAAACCAGTAGCTGGCCTGATTCCCTGTGAAGTCAGATAAACACTGTACAGCAAGGCAGGGCTGTGTGTGGGAGAGGATGGAGAATCAAATGAGCCAGGAAACCAAGGCACTCATCCCTCCTTCCCCATTCTCTTCCTCTTTAGTCACTTCCCTTGTGTTTCTTGGAAGCAATGTGTCTGGTAGGTCAAAGACTATAGCCTCTGTGGGTTGTTGGAAAATGCAATACATAAAATTAAAGGAATCGCTGTTGGAATAGCTGTTGAGTGAGAATATAAATGCTGGGTAAGACGATGCTTAAAGAAGATAAAATTCTTTCCCAAAGATTTGTAAAGTAGTGTTCAGCAATAAGCTTCAGTGTGTCCTTGAGTTTCCTATACTTAGAAGTAAAATGAAGTAGGCTAGCAAGCACTTGTGGAAGTCCCAATGAGCTCTTCCAATCTGCACATACCTCTGGGGATGTTTTGTCCTGTTTGCTTTTCAGTAGTGTAGGAATAGCTGGGTGCTAGTGGCTTATGCCTTTAATCCTAGCTACTCAGGAGGCTGAGATCTGAGGATCTCGGTTTAAAGCCAACATGGGCACAAAAAGTCCATGAGATTCTTATCTCCAATTAACTACCAGAAAACTAGAAGTGGAGCTGTGGCTCAAGGGGCAGGATGGTAGCCTTGAGATGAAGAGCTCAGGGACAGCGCCCAGGCCCAGAGTTCAAGCTCCACAACTAGCCAAAAAAGGGGGGGGGGAGGGTGGAAAGTAGGAATAGACCTGTAACTCAGGTCCCAAAAAACACTCAAAACCAGCCATTTTTCCAATCATGACAATTATTCTGAATCTAGTCTTTGTCTTCTGCATGTTTCCACTTTCTGCCTGGTAGGGAGGATGATGATGAGAGCTGGAAACAGACCAACAGTGGGGAAACTTGCTTTAATATTGTCATTGGCTAATGAATTGGCATTGCTTTCTTCATTCCCTCTTTCTTGTTTCTTTCCTCTTCCCTCCCATCCTCTGTCCCTTCCTCTTTCTTTTCTTCCTTCTTTCATTTGCTCTTTGTCTCTCTTCCTCCCCTCTCACTCTTCTTTCCTTATTATAGATCACAAATCTAGCACTGGAGGCACACAGTTGAATAAATGTGACCTCTATCCTTTTCACAATTCTTCAGATGTGGCCAGGAACAATACAGTAGCCCTCATAGGAGGGAATGGTCTGAGAAGTTTTCATAGGCCAGGAGAAAAGTAATGACTGAAATGAAGTTCAGAGGATTATTAGCAGGCAAACCCAACAGAGAAGGGTAACACAGGCAAAGAGAAATAGAGCCCTCTTGCAGCCTAGTAGTTTGATTGGCATGGGCCCAAGTATATGCCTGTTCTAAAGAAAATGAGTCAGGATAGTCCAGGGAGGAATAAAACTAGGAGTGAATAAAACTAGGAGTTAAGCGACAAATACCATAAACTTATCAATATTATGGATTGTTACAATAGTAATACACTACATGAGAATCTAGGAACCTTCTAGTTTCCTGCTTGGGGGTGGACTAGATGCTTCTTATCTAAGAACAGATGCTCTTGTTCCTAAAGGCTTCAGGACCATTGTCCTGAGGGTCCCTTTCTCTTAAGGAAGACAGAAGGGATGGAGTTAGTTAAGTTTTTAGAACAGTGCCTGTTTCATGCTAGGCATCTAAATATGGGAAGCTCTATTTGTAGAGTACCATGTCATAAATCATTTCAACTACTTATGGGATTGCCTTTCAGCAACCTTGAAAGGTAGATCTAAATTCCTATGTTGATGGGAACAAGTCCTCAAGGATTAAGTAACTTGTTGAAAGTAATAAGTGGCTGAGCAGGAATTCAAACCTAGACCCATTCAAGCCCATATTGCTTCCCCTGAGACACCTGCCTCCCTCACAGCTGGCTGGAGTCTTACAGCCTTCTGTGCCATATGTAGGCTCGGTGGAAAGAGCAGGTCCCTTTTTTTCATAGTTACATTAAGGCTTGGTATGGCCGAGCAGCCACTACTAAGCTTGTTTTATGGTCCCTTGCTGTGTGCGTGGGCTGCAGCTTAATGACTACAAAGCCAACCCCAAGTTCTGCCCCTGACAGCTCTCAGAATATGATTCTACCATACTCAAATGCTAAGGAATGAGTCATCAAATACAAAAGTATTGGGCCTTTTAGAAAAATTCTATTGTAGAGGTGATGTGTAGAGGGGTTATAGTTACATTCATCATCACACATCCCCCCACCCCTCCTTTTCATCTTGTTTTTCCCTTACCTTCCCTTTTGCAAATACACAAATAAACATATGTACAATACACCAGATACCAAAGTCAGATACAGTAACAACATGGAATAACCATAAGGGGAAAAACAAGAGAAGGGCCAGGTATTTGGTCTAGTGGTAGAATGCTTACCTAGCATGCACAAAGACGGGGGTTCAATTCCTTGGTACCACACACTGTGGCTCAAGTGGTAGAACTCTAGCCCTGATCTCAAGCCCAGGACTGACAAAAAAAAAAGAGAGAGAAAAGAAATAACTTCATATAGTACATTAAGAACAACAATCACAAAAATAAACCTCCTGTTTCCATATCCTTGTAGCTCATTTTGCTTAGCCTCATCCTATATGGCTCTGTATAACACAGCTTTTGAGCTATTGTGATCCTCCACTAGGAGAATCCTAGATGTATACTAATTGTTACAAATGAGGAAATATGGAGCCTATGTTCCTTTGGGTCTGGCTTACTTCACTTAATATGATTTTTCCCAAGGCTTTCCATTTCCTTACAAATGGGGCAATGTTATTCTTTCTGATGGCAGCATAGAATTCCATTGTGTATGTACCACATCTTCTTTCTCATAGGACCTTATCCCTTAAGCCTCTTTTCCCACAGAAATTTCAAGAAGGGATCTTTATAAGTGATGAAAGAAAAAGATTTCTTGACACTGCATGTCAATATCCTTAAAAAATTCTGGTTGGTCTGATATATTTAAATAGAAAGAAGTACAGAAAAGCAAAAGTTCTAGGATTCTTAAACCTGTTCTGGTGTTGACTGGTTATATGTCCAGAGGCAACCCACTTCTCCATGCCTCAGTTTACCTCCTTATGTAAAAAGATTTGGGATGAAGAATTTTTAATATAGTCCTAATCTTTAAAATACTGTGTCAATAATGGAAAGGAAATCAAGCATCTGGTGATGTATGTTTCTTGCTCCAGGTTTCTATCCCTTGTGGCGCTAAGGGCTGAATGTGTCCCCGAAAGACCATTACATATTCCATAGAGGCTCACAGTGCTGCTCACGTGAATTTCCCAAGCTCTTTCAGACACTAGTTCCTTTCCTTCATAGCACCTACCACCATTCATCACTGTGTATTTATAGGTTTGTTTATTTTCTACACACTGTATCTCTCATGAGACTACAAGTTCTATGAGAACAGCTCTGCTGGCTTTGTTCATCAATGCACAGCCAGTGTCCTAACCCTAGCTCGGAGTTTGGAAAATAAAAGATGTTTGATTAATATTTGTTGAGTAAATGAATCTGTCATTTTTCCTTTTCTGAAACTACACACACACACACACACACACACACACACACACACACACACACACACACACAAAGCCTCAAGCTTATTCAGCTTGTTTGCTTGGCTGATGCTCTACTGCTCAAACCAGACCTGTAGCCCAACATTTTGCTGGTTAACTGGAGACGAAGCTTCAGACTTTTCTGTTTGAGGATGTCTTCAAACCATGATCTTCCAGCTGTCATGTCAGTCTTCTGAGTAGCTAGGGTTACTGTCACAAGTCACTGGCACCTAACATAGTAGCTGTCACTTTTTACGGACTTCCTATGGTCAGCTTAAACAGATGCCTTGTGTACATTACTTCATTAAAACATCCTAAGCCCACATGATAGGAAGGATCTGCTCTGTGATTGAAAAGATAGACGTTCAAGAGGCCATGTAGAACCTAGGTTCTAGAACCTAGGTCTAAACCGTATCTGACTCCCTGTCTTCCAATGACTGGTCATTGGGCCAGGTGTATAACAGGGCTTCCATATGAAGGCTCTAACAGGTGATAGGTGGAGATCAGTACAAATGAACCATAGGGCTAACAATCTAAAGCCCCAATTCTCAAGGTAGACTCCGAAGTCCAAAGCAAGAATTGGTAGCATAGCGGATCAAAATCTCTTTCTAACAAGAGATTAATTCTCATATCAATGGGGAGTTTAACAGAGATCTTTTCTTCCACTGGGGGAGGTTGCAACTTCAAAATTTTCTCAAAAAATGCACATTTTTAATTAAAATACTTTATGTGGGTTGGCAAGCTTCTGAGAACGAAAAGGACACTTGTGCCTGAGGGACAGTTCCAGAGACCGATCCCTTGGTAAGCGCATAATAAAAAATACACAGAGAGAAACTGAAATCAAGCCCACAGGGAATGCTTTGCATTCTGCTTCAAATACCTAGGGAATGAGTTGACAGCTACAGAAAAAAAAAAAGTGAAAGAACAGAAACAAAAGCCAATGGCAGTGTATGTAACTTTCGATTTTTTTCTTTATCCTGAAGAAGTTTGTCCCCCCAATTAAAAAAAAAATACCATTCCTAAGACACACTTCCTCAGACATACACCGAGGCTTAAAGAAATCCTGGTAAAGTAAAAACTATGATCAGTCCAAGTGCTCTGAGAGTAGGAAAGCAGAAAGAAGGAGGCAGAATTCTGCCCTGTAGCAGGGCCCTTTGTGGGCCTTTAAGGTCTTGCTGGAAATCAACTGGTGGTAAAGAAGACAGAAAAATCAGGTGTCCGAAAATACAGAATTATTTATTTCTTATTTGTTTATTTATTTCTTATTTGTTTGTTTGTTTGCTTCTAAGTCATGATCTGGAGGTTCATAGGAAAGATTCCTAATTTGCTGCTCGGTAATTCTCTTAATTTTCCACAGCTCACATACACATTACCTTAGGCTCCCTAAAACTGGGGTGAAATGTGTAGCTCACTTGCCTCAAGGTCATGGAGTAGCTTTCTAGTACAGAAAAAAAACAAAAACAAAAACAGCAGCAACAACTTAAAAATAAGTGAGATTAGCACAATAAGATTTCCAAATATCCTGAACTAAGCAGGAATCATTACTCTCATTCTCCTCCTCCTCCTTGTCCTCGTCCTCCTCCTCCTCATCATACTGTTCCTTTTTTTTTTTTAATTGTAAAGGTGATACACAGATCACATGAAGACAGCCTTGGGGTGCCTTTTAGTCTAACTGCAAAGCATTTCTAAGTTATATCATTCCACATATCAGTCCTGAAGCTTTATTTTGTGTTCCATGTGCTGATGTTCTTACTTCAGCAGTGAAAAGTCTAATATTTGCAACCATTTTCCTTTGATGTCTGCTTCTCAGGGTCCTTACAACTCTCCTAATGCGACAGTTATCACTGGTTGCCATTAAAAGATGGATATGTCCACTCACCTAGAAATTCTTCTAAAAACTTATTTGTAATGGAGTTGCCATTATCTTAGTTCTAGTCACATCAAGCACATCTAATACGGCTGAGATTCTAAAAGAGTCTACAAAAGGAAAGAAGGAAAATCTTTCGCATCATCTTCCTTGGAAGGCTTGGACAATTACTCTCCATGTTGGAAACTCTACAGGCCTTGTCTAAAAGAATCCTCCAAGGTATGTCCTTAAAGCAGACAAAAGAAAACTATTCACACTGGGCCTGGGGCTGCTAAGGACAAATCATGCTTATGTAATATAGTACATCTTGACAGGAAAAACCACATAATTTCCTACTCACAAAACATTTTTCTTAGTCCACTCTCTTTAGGCTGTTCTCAGGGAAAAAAAAATCCGGAAATCAAGCAACATTCCTTATTTTTAGTCCATCCAAAATTTTACTCATTTTTGGCATGCAGGCATGGAGTTATCTTTAGAACGGTCCAAATGCCTTGCAATCACAGATTATTAGGTTCTTGGTCATTCTCTAGATGATGGTGATGATGATGATGATGATGATGATGATGATGATGATGTGTGTGTGTGTTGTGCCAGTTGTGGGTGCTTTTCCTGATCTTTGTACTCAAGGCCAGCACTCTACCACTGGAGTCAGTTTCACTTTCAGCTTTCTGGTATTTAACTGGAGATTAGAGTCTCAAAGATTTTCCTGTCCAGGCCGGTTCTTCACTGTGACCCTCAGATCTCAGCTTCCCAAGTAGCCAGGAGTATAGGCATGAGCTGTTTGTACCCCTGGCTTTATTTTAAGCCTGGAAACCCTAATAAACAAAACTGAACTGCATGGGGGAAAGGGAATTGGTCTCCCTTTTATCTGTTACTCAGGTACAGCCAGGCAATTTAAAGTTCCAATGGAAAACCAGATATCTAGGCCAAGCCTGGAGGTTCCCCTGGACACTGTGAGTTGGAAAAATCCCAAGTCCCTGGTTAAGCCAGAAGAAGTCAGACCTCCTGACTTCTAGCATCCATCCCAACACTTGGCAGCTAAGGTATGTTTATAGCTCACACTACTTTTTCTTACTCTCTTAGCTAGAACAATTCATCTGAAAAACAACTGATAGGCTGTGGCCATGTAACTCTCAGGGGCACAGGAAAGTCAAATGACTTAATTGTAATTAGACAGTAGCTGTTTTCTTTGATTGAGAAAGAAGCCAGCCTAGGGATGATTGTCAAGATGATACTCCATTGTAGTTTGTCATGATGTGCTATGCTGAAGGACAGTTGCCCTGCCACTGTCTGCCACTGCAGTGAGTCATCTAACTCCTCTGAGCCTTGAGAATACAACAGAGGCAGCTTGAAGGCCACTGGACCCACTGAAGATTTTGTATTTCTCCCATGGGGAAACTGTCTTTCATTCCTCATCTCCATACTTCTTACAGAGTCAAGATCCAAAGTTTTTCTTCCTATAGCTATTGTCCTGTAGTTATTGTCTTTTCAATTAGATACTCATCTCTGGGGTGGTTACGCCTGAATGTTTTAATGTATAATATTTGATTGGCCCTGTTACACAGAATGCAAGAATTTAGAAGCCTGCCAGGTCTTCCTCTGGTATTTCCAGAAGTGCTGGCTTCACTTTTCTGTGCTCCTGTCCAATTTGTTCAGTTGCCCTTTCCTCTTGTCTCTGTTTCAAGGCTCTGGAGATAAGCCCCAAGCATTCAATGCCATGACATCTTCATGGTATCCCTGTTGTGAGATGGTGGGCATGACATCCCCAGAGGTGCCTCACTTCACCAGGGATCAGGCCCTCACTCTGGGTTAAATATGTAAACCTCATCCAGAGTTGGAAGCACTGACCAATGAGACTGAGTTTTTTTCCCTTAGGGGATAGGGCAAGAACATTTTCAGATGTCTGAGGGCTATAAGTTAAGTTATATTAGATGAGAGAATGTCCTCTCTCAAATACCCTTTCAGCTTTGAGGTTGCTTGAGATACAGCATAGTATAAGGCCTGAAATCAAAGCTCAACAATAAAGCTGGAAGGTCTTCAAATGGCTTAATCTCAAGTCCTCTGCCTATTCTACCCTCCTGGGTGCTCCTCTAGCCAGTCAGTGCTCCTGATTGTGGGGTCCAGGCTTGCATTTGGGCCTTTCTCCTGGCTGTATTGTATCTGGCTGTCCCTTTTCTGGTTAAGTATCCTAAGATGATTTTCTGGATTTCTAAGAGTCAATAAACCAATGAATTTAAAGAAACACTAACAAAACAATCCACTCTACTTTCTAAAGTCTACTTTCCTGAAGTCCATGCTAGTGTCTGTAACTAAGAACTGGATAATACTAGAGAGTTAACAACATAGCATCTCATTGTTTGTATAGAACATAAACTCTGGAGGCAGGTAGTTTGGGGACAACCATCAGTATTATAGTGTTACCAGTTTGTCATCTTTCTGCAGCAAACATGTCCTTCTATCTTCAATCTCATATCTGCACCCTAAGGAGAAAGAGGCAATGACCCAGGGATAAAATATAACAAAAAATATGTAAGAGCTTAAGAAAATAGCCATTCCATCAACTAAGTAGTTCTTTAGCTCAGCTGATCAAAATTGGATGATCTGGTATGGCTGGTTTCTGCCTCTCATGATCAGCATTCAGTTGACCAGAGCAACAGGAATAGGGGACCGACAGAATTGGGGAGCTGGCATGTTTGCATGGCAGCGTGAAGTTCCTAAGAACAGAAAGAGAAGGCAAGCTCAGAGATGTAATTGTATTTCCCTTTCAGTTTGCATATTATTTTTGCTGTTGTGCCATTGGCTAAAGTAAGTCACGTGACTTCAGAGTCAGCCTGAAAGGAAGAACAGCTTGTATTTCTGAATGGCAAGAATAAAGTCAGTTCTGAAAGAACTTGTAGCCATTCTTGCTACCATGAAGATGTACCAAATCATGAGAGCAAAGCTTTTCCTGAAATTCCCAGAAGACACTGCTTCTTACTGGTTAGAAGTACAAATGGTCTTATGCTCACCACTAATAGACAGACTGTGAATGCAGGATCTTATTTGCTGTGTTTTAAATCTATGTTGATCTTTTTCCACTAGAAACAAAGTTGTACTTCTATGACTGAATAAGGGGATGAACAAGTGGGAAGAAAGTAGTTATGGGATTCCCTGATTGTAATATATAATACGAGGAACTATAAAGGGAGCCACTTCTGTGAAATGGCATTTCTTCTCTTTGTCTATTGGAAAACAAAAATGGCAAAACTTGCAATTCTGCATGTCTCCTTTGTCCTCTAGATGTTAGTTCACCAGACAGGCTCAGGCATAATAATTGATCAAACCTGACTGGTTTATCTCCCCAAAGCATACATATTCCCCCTTTCCTTCTACATAGTAATAAGTCCCCACCAGATTCAAGGCACACACAAGGCCTTGGAGGAAGCATAAGCTGCCATTACCTGTCTGGTTCTCCTATTCATGGGCTCCTACTCATGGCACAGGCCCATAGCTGAGGGCGGATACTGCAGCCTGTTATTGCTAGTCCTGAAATCCAAACCACAGCCCACCAGCAACATAGGAATTGCTTACAATTCTGATGAACAGGAGAATGTGCACACTTTGGTTCAGGAATCCAGCCTTTCTCTCTGTGGGTCCTTTTGAAAATTTGAAGTGCTCTCAGGAGTCTACAGAGAAACTTCCCACTGAACTTCCTCTGAACTTTTAACATTTTTCTTCCTCCCCCTTGGTTAAATCTCAGTGGAGCCGGAGATGATCATAATTTTCATGAATACAAACGAAAGGTTTTGTTGCCTGTTAAGTAAAGTAGCTACTTCCTATTGCAAAAGAATTGATTCCTATTCGCATTGCGTTGGCGTTTTCATTAAAATTTCCATTATCCTCGTTCTTCCCAGCACACTTAAAGATGAAGTTGTCCTGACTATGTTTGTTTCTCAGGCTAAATCACTCCTGATTCAAAGTCTATGAATGAGATAGAGAGAGGAACCCACACTTCAGCATCTCAGTAAGGAAAAATTACTTTTTTCTGCAGTCATTTTAGGTGAGTATTACCAGCATCACCAGCCACATAAGGACCAGAAAAATACATCTGGATTGAAACAGTAATGATAGACGTGTTCACATGTAAGTATGCTTTTGTCTATCAAGTTATTTGTTAAGAACCAGTCTGTGGCTCGGTAGCCCTTATCTGAGTAGTTTGCAGCTCTCCATATACTACATGCTCGCCTTTGATTGGCTTTGCTGAAGAAACAACAACGATAGACCTGTCATAGCTGAGTATGTCTCTTCTGGTTCTGCCATGTACTAGTTATTCTTGGCTAAGGACTTTACCTAGCAGGCCCTCCATTTGGCTATCGGGAAACCACTGCTAATCCAGTGCTAATACCACCTTCCCAACTTTTCCTGAATGTTAGAAACCAAGTGAATGCATTTGAAAGCACTTAGTCAAATGGGAAGCTCTATCCCAACATGAGAGATAAACTGCCAGAGGTCATAGAAAAAAATTAGTGTGCAAATTCACATCTCCCATATGACAAAGTCAAGTTTCCAGACTCCATTTCTCTCCTTTCCTTGGAAAATGGGTCTCCATCCTCGATGTTCCCACCTCTACTAAGAAATACAAGCAGAAAACCCTTCACTTCCTGCCACCAGAGCTGCCATTTTTCCATTGCTTACTTTGAACTAAAGAATATCATTCCAGTGCATAATCTTTAAATCATCATTCACATAATCTTTGAAATGGAAACTTTATTCCTACGTAGGTAAAGTTCCTGAGTCCCTGATAAAGGATGGATTTAATGAGTGCCATCACTAGTAAGCAGGCTACCCTCAAAGCTTTTGCTCTTAACCACCAAGAGGCACTTACTTTTTCTAGGGAAGAATCCAATGCTATCTCCCTTGAAAGTTAAGCATCTCTGAGACTAAAGATTTGCTGAGGGGTCAATTTGTCCTGCCCCTACCCCAAATTAATCTACCCTTCTACTTTCTCTCACTTCGGAAAATTTTTCATTCAAATCACTTTGAATTTACTCTTGCATCCTGAAAATATTTCTTGAGTGTTTATTGTATATTTTGGGTGCATAAATCTATTAAATTCTCATTACAGTTTACGAAGTAGATAATATAATCCCCATTTTAAAGAGGATAAATACCAAGGCACCGGAAGGTTATGCATAGAATAACATAGTTACTAAGTGACAGAGATAGGTGCCGGTGTGTGAGTGATTAAGGGTTTTGTACTACTGTGTTATAGATATTGAAAGAATTATTCTGATTCAATAGCAGTTGTGGCTGGGGAATCAGATTTGTATGGGAAATAGGAAGGAAAAGACTTGGACTTTATTTTCTCTACACTTAAACACTATTGAAAAATTTACAGTATGTAATTATTTTCTTGTAAATTACATATATGTTAAAATATACATATCTTTCAGACATTCAGTAGTTTGTAATGATGAGACTAACATTTTCCAGGGAATTCTTAAGTCTAGAGTAGATATGCAAGGTAGCCTGGCTTTGGTGACACTGGAGACTATCCATCAGGGTGTCCACATTCTCTGTATTAGCCCTTCTTCCCTCCAGCTCCCACCCGTGCACATGGCCAACAGCCAAGCAGACCAGGGGCTCGGTAGCTGCATTATGAGGATTTATATCCACTCAGGAGCAGAGGGTAAATGGGAAAATGTAAATTCTGGCAGCTGTTTTCTTGTGGGCACTGGCCTCCCAGGACTCATTCAGCCCTCAGACCTCACCCTGAGAGTGATTTCCCCACATCCGCTATAATTTATTGACAGGACTTCTTTCTTTCTGGATACTGAAGAGGTTGCCCAGCAAAATTTTAAACAAAGCACCACATGGGTCAAAGCAAAGGACTGAATCATCATTTCCTCACACCACCAACCCTGCCCAGGGTCATATTTTTCCCCCTATCCTCTCTCAGTTTTGAAGATGCTGGCAGACATTTCCCATTGTTTCTCTGTCAGCTCCAAACAAATGTGACTCACTGTCTTTTCAGTCTTGACCCAGCTGGGCAGCTGAGACCCCGAGGCTTTATTCTATGGATGCTTTGTTAAATCTATTCAAGGTATGCATTTGATATGATATGATATGATATGATATCAGCATACAGATATATGCATTTATTGCTACATACATGCTTCACTTTTCGCTACTGTCCTAGATGTCATAACACTAACTAGATAGTATCTTTCTATTTTTTAAATGGGAAATTCATTATCACAATTATTATTTTTAGGAAAGTTCAAGGTATGCATAGGTATGGCTACCTACATGGTTTAATGAGCCTACATTCATTTTGTTCCAAATATTTGAATGTTTCGCTGAATGTTATCAGGTGTCCTATAAAACGATCCTATGTGAAAAATCAAAACCCATCCACTCTGTCTCCCTCTATCCTTGTGGTTACTGTAATGACCATGCTAGAGATAGGAAGTTCAGGAAATCTCCTTCTAATAGAGGCTTAGTAGGTGCCAGGCCCCAAACCAAGCACTTATAACAGTGCTCTGGTAGGGCCCTGAATCTTGTAAGTTTAACTGGTTATCATTCCCATTTCACAGATAAGGAAGAAAAGGCACTGAGAAATCAAGGATTCCCAAATAACTCTTACTATTTAGAGATACCAGATAGGAGTCTACTATTATAAATGCAAGGTTTAGAATCACTCACAGAAAAAGATTATTCTAACTTGCTCACAGAATCCAGTGCCTCCCATCCTCTGGTCTCCTCCTATCCTGCCATAGGGTACCTTGAAATGTCTGCCCAAGTTCTCTGCAGTGTTCATCTTGAATCATTTTCTTCTGTCTAGAGAATTCACTCTTTTTTGTGCCACTATTGGGGCTTAAATTCAGGGCCTACTGTTCTCACTCATTTGTCTTCCTTGCTCAAGCCTGGCACTCTACCACTTGAGCAACAAGTCCACTTTTGGCTTTTTACTGGCTAGAGATAATGGTGTTATAGACTTTCCTGCCTGAACCAGCCTCAAACTTCAGTCTTCAAATCTCAAGCCATTTAATAGTCAGGATTACAGCTGTGAACAACAGGTGCGTGGCCAACCCTCAGTTTGTAATTATTTCAATATCACGCTCCCTAAAAAACCATGCTATTGCCCCTACCACCTTTCTTCTTGCTCTATCTGTCTTCCTGGTGGTGGGTTTCACACAAGAGTGATGAAATCTGAGCAAGCAAATGCAGCAAGTAGAAAGCTCTGTACCTTTCTGGTAAAGCTGACCACGTAGTTCTACACAAAAGCTCACTGTAAACTCTATGGCCTTTCATTGCTACCATTTGTTTGTATGCTTCCTTTTATTACTAAGCTGTAAACCCTTTAGAGGCTTGACTATTTCTTCTTGTTCTCCTCCTCCTCCTCCTCCTCCTCCTCCTCCTCCTCCTCCTCCTCTTCCTCCTCCTCCTCCTCCTCCTCCTCCTTCTTCTTCTTCTTCTTCTTCTTCTTCTTCTTCTTCTTCTTCTTCTTCCCACAGTAGACATGAACCCCTGGCAACAAGTAGGTGTTCAGCTGCTCAAATGGGTTTATGTGAATGGAGAAAAACTTAGAATTTAAAGGAATCCACACATAGACCATCACACCCACATTTGATTCAACTCTAGAAAACAAGAAAATGAATAATTTACATGGATTAAAGATATTGAACATTGAACGAACACGTAGGTCATAAGAGATAAAACTCATAAAATGTTAGGTATAGGAAAGAAACAAAGATTGCTGAACATAGAAAGAATTAGAAAAAACCAAGAGGGGACAAAGACTTTGGAACTTTTAAATAGATATGAGGCACACAGGACACCTGATACTCATTGGGTCTTAAATGAGTCTCTCATGAATGATGGTCCTTTTGACAAGAAACCCAGTTCAAATCCATTCCTGTTCATTCAGCTAACTGGCTAACTGTCACTGTTGATCAGGGGATTTGTCCTGTGTCTCTCAGGTAAAACAAGTCTAATGGGCTCCAGGAACTTTCTACTTGCTGCGTTTGCTCACTCAAACTTCATCATTCATGTGTGAAACCCACCACCAGGAAGACAGATGGAGCAGGGAGAAAGAAAATCACCAATTCTGTGTGATTAAAGAAAAAGGTGGTGTGGTCCCTCTATCCTACGTACTCCCCGTTCTATGTGTGTGACACACCTCTTCTCTCTCCTTTCACTTCTTATGCTCTGTTTTTAACTCAAGAGGCTACATGTTTTAGGCATACTAATTTGGTTCGAACCTTTTTGGATAGCTTGCCTAGAAGTATACTTATAGGCTGCCACTGCACCGAAGAAACTTTCCAATTCCAATGACAAATACATTTTATATAAATACCATTTCTGTTCACTAGAGCCTCCTGCCTTAGCAAACCAAATATAGATTCAAGAAGACTGATTCACCTCTTCTCCAATGACTACACCAAAAGAGAAATCCAAAGTACCGGAAATATCTCTATGTGAAGTTCAGAGAAGAAATGCTGAAGTTATATTAAACATTCTTAGTAGGAAACTCAGGCTGGAGTTGTAGCCGTGTTTTATATGCAAAACATCTATGACACATTTTTGAACAAAACTGCCTGGCTAATATTGCGCATAATTAACTGATGCGCAATATAAGTGAGTAATGTAATTTTTTTCTCAATGTCAAAACAAGTCAAGCCCATACTAATAGGCCCTTGAAGAATTCCACAATTGTACACTCACTGGGCAGCTTGAAATCCTACACATATGGCTCAATAAAGAGCTATTATCTCCAGTAGGTATCTCCAGTATTGTTGCCTGTGTTGGTTGCTAGCGTGTGATATTACTTCAGGCTCTCATTCTTATTTAGTGTCATCAATAGTATAGTGAGTTCTGTTTATTGCTGTTAGCTTCACATAGCTCAAATTCATGTATAACAAATGCTCACTCTCTCTCCAGAGTCACATTTAAATTTTATTCATATTGAGTTTCAACGGTTCTCTTTGCTTTGGACCAGACCTATGCTAAATAAATCTTTAGAACCTCAGCTTATTTTTCCTAAACCTGCCAAGTGGTCCCTTTAAACATGGATTTGTTGAGCATAAAAATAAATGTAACTGCTTGTGAAAGTTTAAAAGCTCTTCAAAACTGAGATCTGTGGTTCACTAAGTGCTAGGAAAGAAGGGAAATAGAAGGGAGGAATAAAAAGAAAGAACAAAGAAAAGGAAGATAAGAAGGAAGGAAGGAAAAGGGGGGGGGAAATGAAAAAGGAAAGGGAAAGAAGGAGAGAGAAAAGAAAGAGAAGGAGAAAGGGAGGAAGGAAAAAAGAAAACAATCTCCAGTTGATCTTGTACAATGAATGAGTTTGCTTTATCGTCTAATAATGGGACGAGAAGAGCACCATGTAATGTACAGCTTGAAGGATGTATAACGCTAGAAAAATAGCCTTTTGAAACGTTAGGGACAGCCAGTATGTCTGTGATCCTGTCAAGCTGATTATTGGCAATGCGTAACAGAATTAGGGCTTAGTTTTTTTTTTTTTATCACTTTGGAGAAAACTGGGTATTACTTAAGATTTTTTTTTCTTAATTCTCAAATTTCTGTGGGACTGGAATATGAAGACTACATAGTCTCCTTTTGAAAAATTTCTCCTTTGGTCTCATAGTTTTGTATTTACCACCAATTAGAATTCCTACAGCTTGGAAGGAGGCTTGCAGAATTTAGCTCCCCAAGACCAGCTGCTAATGTAATGCAGAGCCCCCAGGAACTGGCTCCTCCATAGATCACAGGAGGAAAAGCTGAGATGGACAGTCTCTTGGACCACAGTCTGAGCTACAACAAGCTAGGTATATTCACCAAGTGAAGTATCCAGAACAAAGTGTGGCTCTTCTGGCTTCTTGACACAGAGTCAGTACCTGGATCCCTTGCAAGAAGGGGGAAGTGATGGCCACCTGGTTAACCTTCTACTTTTCCTTCCCAACATTTGCCAATGGCTCTTTCAAATGAATTTCCTCCAAGGAGTCGAATCCTATCTTCTGAGAAACCAGGCTTAAAAAATGCTAATATAGGCAGCCCTTGTCTTTGTGTGGCATTAAAATGCACATACTGAATGCTTTTCTAACAGCTGGTTTGCTGTGGGATGCTCTGGGCTGTGTAAAGAATGGAAAACACACACACACACACACACACACACACACACACACACACACACACACACACACACATAAATGGAGGTTAGGAGTCCATAACTGAGTTTTGAAACAATGTTGTTCTCTTTGTTGGAAATTTCCTGGGGTGTGTGGATAGTGTTTCGAGAAGGAAGGTGTAGGAATCAATTGTTTGTTTTTTTCCATTTATTAGATGCACTATTTATGTTACACATTTTATGAAGTCCTTTTGCATTTCTGCTCTCTTTGACTTCATGAAGAGATCATTAAAGTGACTATACTTTATATGTACAACCTGAAACAGTGTGCCCCAGAAATGATGTCTGCCTCCCACAGGTTTCCTTCTTTCTCTGGGATTTCTTGAGGGACTTGTGGTTGAGAGTTTTACTTTGTACAGGGGTTGATATTCCTTCTCAGGAAGTGCATTATTCTGATGGAGTGTCTGGGAATAAACGAGTAAGGGTGAACAACACCTCATTTCTCAAGAACCAAAAAGGTAACAAAAATAAGGTCATTCCTATCTTTAAGTTTAGAACAAAACAGCACAACAACCCCAAAACAGAATCCCCCTCTACAAGGGCTGTCTCAGAAAGTGTTCAGCTTTTCCTGCATCCGTGTTATTCTTTTCCACCTTTTAAAGCACTTTCTCAACCTTTTCACCCTCTGTCTTTCTATCCAGTTAGATTACAGTAATAAAACTTGAATCATGTCTGTCTTAGATTATAAACAACCAACAAAGTTTGGCTCTCATTTATCCCAGGTTATTACATTTGATAAAGATCAAAAAAGAATTATTATCTCATTGGGGGAAGGTACAATCAGGCCTTCTTCAACATCCTTAGAGTTATTCCTTAGGGATGGCTTGGAGAGAAAGAACTAAAACTCTAGGTTTAGGCTCTATGTATCTGCTTTGATGTTTCTGACATGTACTCTCTTCAGACCTTTCTTTTCTCCAGAAGTTATCTAATACAACCCCTTACACAATGCCTAATGCCCTTCTAGAACGATCCTAATTTGAGTTTAATCAATATTCATTATCTTGCTAGTTAGGACATTCCATTGATAGACATCTCTAAAGCCTTGGCAAATTATAATCTTCCATTTACTTACTGGTTATTAATTTTGTCCTTGAAGTCTGGAAGGTTGAATCTATTCTCTCCCGCATGTGACAATGTTTCAAAGAACTGGGAGAGCAGTCACCTTCCCCTTCTCCAGATCGTTATTTTATCAGTCCAAAGTTACTCTCGTAGAATGACACGCTAAAATTCAACAGGAAGAACATACCTCTGTATTTCCTCCCTCTTGAATCTACATGGCTTGTAACTACTTTAATGAGTAGACCCTGGAGTTGTGATATCATGTTTTTCTCCACACTATTTGGTAAAACACTTATTCTGGAGCTTCACGCTATCATATAAGAAATCTAATGAGTCTACATTTTGTGAGGAACCCTATGCCATGGTGAAAAGCTCCAGTGGACAATGTCAGTCAATTTAGCTTTCAGATCGTCTTAGTTCAGGTACATGTGACTGAAAGAAGCTTCAGAGATGATTCCAGTCCAGAAATCTGAATAATCCCAGCCTTTTCCACTCTTATCAGATGAAACCCTGTTGCAGAATAGGGACAAAGTATCCCTGCTGTAATTTGTCCAAATTTCTGACTCACAAAATTTATAAACATAACAAATAATGGTTATTTTATGGCACTGAGTTTGGATTGCTTTTTTACATGAGAGATAACTATAGCAGAGGTCAATCATCTTGGCCACGCCCACTTCCGCCCAAGAGTAGTGTTAACACTAAATTCTCTTATCCCTTAAATGTACCTCATAAAGTGCAGGAAGTAATCCCAGAAACAGATAATACATCAAAAGCAGTGCCAAGAGAATTCAACTCACAAATACTATATCTCTGAACTGTTAATTTAAGCTTTTTAAAAAATAATAAAGACTTACTCCATCATCAGATATTAATTATGCCAACTGCAGGCTAGCATCCTGGATGTAAAGTTTAAAATATGCACTCCACACTTCTGTACTCTGAAATGCAAGTGATTGTGATACCTGCCTTACAAGAATGATGAGAACGATGAAATTGCAACTGAACACAAGGGTTTTGCACCTTGCTACAAAGACAAAACAAGAACGGACAAGAAATAAGAGAGTAGCTCTTTATTACCTACAGCAAGTAAGGAGAGCATGGGAATTATTTTCAAAGCAATCCCTACATAAGGGAACCATGTGGGTTATATTCAGGGAACCTCTACATATTCATATAGGAAAAATTTTAAGCATGCTTAGATAAGGAGTACATTCCTGAGCATGCTCAGTTTAAGGTCATAGTTAAGAAGGGAAGACAGCAGACACTTGTGAATATGCTAAACTCAAGGTTACAGAGCATATATTCAAATTTAACATAAGAACATCTCTGGGCATGCTCAGTTTCTTTTTTTATTGTAATTAATAGAAGGGTTACATTATATTCACCAGATAGAAGATGCATTACTTCACAAACATTGATACCCCTTCTCGTGTTTTTGTTCCCATTTCCCTACCTCCCCCCCTACCCTCATCTTGCTTCCCCCCTTCCCTTTCCTATTTCAAATAAACAAATAAACATATATACAGTATTAACAAAATAATATACTGTAACAATATGAGATAACCAAGAGACAATAAAAGAGATGAGAAATAACATAGTACATTAAGAACAACAATCACAAATCATTATATGGCTCCTGTTTCCATATCCTGGTGGTCCTTTCATTTAGCCCCATCCTATATGGCCTTATGTATCTAGGTTTTGTTCTATTGTAAACCTCTGCTAGGAGAGTCCAAGGTTTATACTAATTATGACAAATGAGGGAAACCATTGAGCCTATGTTCCTTTGGGTCTGGCTTACTTCACTTAATATGATTTTTTCCAAGTCTTTCCATTTCCTTACAAATGGAGAGATGTTGTTCCTTCTGACAGCAGTATAGAATTCTAATGTGTTGATCCAATCATCAACTGAGGGGCATTTAGGTTGGTTCCATATCTTCGCTATGGTAAATAGTTGTGCTCAGTGTTCTTTAACAAGTTTTAGCTGAAACAAAAAGAAAAGAAAATTGAAAGTAAATTAATATAGGAGTTTGCTCCCTAAAGGTCATCATTAGCAGCCCAACAAGATCAAAGGAAAAAAAACTGTTTATCCCTCATCTTGGGTTCACTTTTGCTCTCTGAAGATGTGATCTCGTGCCAGCCGTGTCCTTATCTGTGTTGCTGAAGGAGGGACTGAACAAAGATTGGGCCCCGTAACTCTGTGAGGGTGGCTCGCTACTCATTACCATGCCTGAGCCAGTTGATCATCTTCTGAATTCAATAACTGAATTAGCTTCCAATATAAGCTCCAGAGAACTAGAGATCCTAGTATGGGTTTTTGTTGTTTCTTTCTCTCTCTCACTCTTTTTTTTTAATTGATAGCCCAATTGCTTAGAATAGAGCTCAAGACATATGGCTTGTTAAATAAGTGAGCATAATTCCAGTGGTTCTCTCTCCTCAGCCACACATCCTGGAAGCCACACATTCTCTGAAAGTCCCTGCAATGCTGGACTAGCCTCCCGCAGCCAAGAGTCTAAGCTCACAGAGGTACATAGTATGGAAGGTCACATAAAATGCACAGGAAGCTGACAGCTCTCTTGGCTATGCCTATTTCCCATTTTCTAATTACTAAGATGTTTAAACTATAATATGAACAGCCACATTAAAGCTATTTGTTATATGCAAAGCAGGGGCCTAGTACATTGATAATTAAGGCCTCCCTCTGTGACAACCTACACACTGGAGGTATAATTAAGTGTAAGTACCTCTTAGTTGGCCTAGCCATTATTACTGGGCTTAAACATACATTCAGCCAATTATTAGTGGAAGTTCTACAGTGTCCTGAGGAATTGTTGTTTTAATAAATACAGTTTTCCAACCCATGTTATGCTGGGCTGTGAATTGGTGGTATAATTGCTTTTTTGGTGTCTGCATAATGGAAAAGTCAGATTTTTGGATACTATTTGAACTAGAATAGTCTCCTGATGCACTTTTTTCATTCACTTTAACCATAAAGAAGAATGTTCCTTCTCTTTGGATTTACTGCTCTATGCAAAGTAAGAAACACACACGTAGCCTACTCTTTTCATATTCAGTTCTAGAAAGCAAGAACTTGCCATTGCCAGGTGCCAATGGCTCTTGCCTATAATCCTAGCTATTCAGGAGGCTGATCGCTGAGGACTGCTTGAAGCCAATGTAGGCAAAAAGATCTGTGACACTTTTTTTTTTTATTCCTAACCACCAACTTTAGAAATAGTTTATTTCTAACTGGTAAAGAAATATATACATGCAGCATGCAGGCAACAGAATAGTACTCAGAGCAAGTTTTTAACAAAGTATGTGTGAATACTTACAACATAAATCCTAAGACTATTACACCAAATGAAACATTTAATTCATGATCACCCGGAAAAGGCAGAATTCAAAGAAAAAAAAATGGCAGTCCTAAAGCACCTAAGAGTAGAGAAAGGGTAACTAACTACCTATACAAAGAGGTTTTGAGATATACTCAAAATTTTGAATTGTGATTATATAACTAGTATGTATGTTTAGCAGACTGAACATCTAAATGAGTTATAGTTCACTCTAGGTAAATTACATCCAATAAAGCAGGCCTTAAATTTCTAATAAGATCTCTTCTAAAAGTTCATCCTTGCTCATCCTTGTCACAAAGATCTGTGACATTCTTATCTTCAACAACCACCAGATGTATCAGAAGTGAAGTTGTGGCTCAAGTGGTAGAGTGCCAGCCTTGAACGAAAAAGCTAAGGGACAGCGTCCAGGCCCTGAGTTCCACTCTCAATACAGGCACAAAAAAAAAAATGAAAATAAGAACTTACAATCAAGGAAGCAACATGTATTTTTAATGTGTTTGCTTGTCCACAGCCCTGAGATAGAGTTTTACTAAATGGTATAGTTTGACTTGTAGAAGCGTTGTACACAGACATACTTGAGTACTTAAATCTTACTGCAAGGAGGCAGGAAAGCAAAGTGGCCCTGGAGAAAGAGTGTGCTTAATCCTGTGGTATCCTACTATAGACTCTCCTGGTACATAGGAAGAGGAATGGAGATCTCTTCCATCCTCATCCCAGAACGGCATTGCTTACTTTCTCATTCCACATTCTCAAGCTGAATTTCCTTTCAGGAGAAAATTCTGCAGGCTAGCAAATCACCCATTTATACTCTGAGTGACTTATCGGGCAGAGAATATGAAGAAGTTAAAGATGGTGAGACTATCCCTTAAAGCAATTACTACAGATTCTCTAATGGAGAGGATCAATAGTCCATATCTCCCATCTGATTGTCCATATTTCCCAACCTTCAGTACCTCCCGTCCCAGGAATGGTACTTCTGGTAACTAAAGAGATCCCATTCCTCTCTCAACCATGCACTGAGTTTTAAGATGCAGGTGAAGATGGCCTCTGTGCTTCTTCAAAGCTCTGGGTTTTGAACATTGTAAAGGAGAAAGGGTGTGTGGGGACAAAAGAGCCCAAGATATTGACTGAAAGGCCAGGTAAGAAGTGGCTTTAAGAGCCCAGCCCAAGAGGCATTGCAGCAGGGAGATAAGTTAGAAAAGACTATGGTTCAGTCACCTCTCTTTCCATCGAAGTCTAAAAGTAGCTCATAAACATACAAAAGCTGGAGGATCAAGAGAAGTGTTTAAGAAGAAATTAAAAACAACGATGGTGATTTTTAAAGAGTCCCCGGGCTGATACTTTAAAAAATTGCATCCTATCATGATATATATGCTTGTGACTAGAAGAGCCACCAGTCTGACTTCTCTTTTTAGAAATCAACCCTGAAAGAAAAAAACCAGTCTTTTTATTTTTCCTGAGGGGAAGGCCACCATTGGACCAGAAAGGTCTACAGGCTATCCTGTACAGACTGCTTCCTCACAAAGCTCTGAAAGCATAGTGAGCATGTTGTCTTGTCAATTACCCAAATCCAGAGATGCCCTTTGGGTCCAAGAGCTGAATCACAGGGACTATGTTAAAATAACCAGAAGACTAGAACTGCTTATCCTTCAAACAGAGATTCCTAGGGCAGCCTCTGCTACTATGTTTGGGGTGAGTTACACATGTACCATCACACAAGTCACTGGAATTCAGCTCTTCTTGTCATGTTAATGCTGGGCCCCATCATGAACATATAATTTAGCTATTGCTAGACTGTGTCTGAATGAAAACGACATCTCTCTCCATCCTTCTTCTCTTCCTTCGAGATCTATTGCACTATCATCCTGTCTATGGAAAGCTTTGGACTTAATCAAACTAAAATTACTTCTCCATTTCCTCGACGCTTAGTATATGTATTGCTTTTTTAAAGGCATGTCACCTTCAGTCTGATATTATGCGACTGTAGGACTTTCCTCCTTTGAGGTGTCCAGCACAACACTATTCTCACAATCATGCCCAATAAAACTTCACCCAGCAAATCACAACAGTGAAAATCACTCTTCAAATTCCTTCCCTTTTATATCACACATGCACTCAGAAGATGTACATACTAGCCTTTTAGTTTCTTTGTGCAATGGTTTCTGTTGCATCCTGAATTTCTCAAGTCTGCGTGAGACCTTCTGTGACCTCCTCATCTATACCGGGAGGTCATGGGTAAAGGTCATATCCTTTGAGGAAATGACAGCAGCTGGGACAAGGAACTAGAAAAAACTGTAATGCAGGAAACAGCCTTGACCTCTGACCCTGACACACAGACTGACTGGATTAGAGATGCTTCTTAAGGCTCTTATCATAAAATACAGGCATGAGCCACTGGCATCTGACCACACACACCTGTACTTCTTTGTGGGAACTCTTACAGAAACTCTAGGGTGAACTAGTTAATTCATTCCTATAGGGAGGTGTCACAACATCTGGGATGTCTCAACACCTGCGTCTCCTGGGTGGTGTTCCTAGAGCTAATCAGTTTGACAGGAAAATTTCTAATCCTCAATGTTAGCCTTTGTTGGCTGTCCTGGTTCAAGTACCGAGAAAGCCCAAATATAGAGAACGGTTCCTCTGTAGTTGGTGAGGCCATAGAAAAGGTAAGGAATAGTTAGAATCTAGATATTTTTGGATGGTAGAGACAAGAAAACTTCATACTTTACTGGACTTTGAGGAATAAGCAATAGAGATGGTAAAAGGTAGTTGAATTCTGCATACACTGGGAAGGAAATTGTCTCTTGAACCATCCTTTGTACCTCTGAGGTTTTACTCCATATGTATGTATCAATAACTGAGAAAAATGATAATGCAGTGTGGCATTCCTCTGTTACTCCAAAACAATATACATTCCACATGTACATCCATCCATCCATTCATACATACATACATACATACATACATACATACATCAGACACATTTCTATCTCATCTTCCATCTTCAAGATAAAACACAAGTTATATAGAGGATCTTGTCAGACCTCCTTAGTATGATTCCAGTTCACTTCCCAGATACTTTTTTCACCACCCCACACATAATTTTCACCATCACACATGGCATTTCCCAGTGTCTTTGCAACCCAGGCAGAAAGAGAACAACGAAGACCCTTTCCTCACAAATGATGGGCTCTATGAGCTTAGCCTCACTGATCTTCAGTCTTCTCATTTGTAAAACAGGAAGTGATAAGCACTTCTTCAGGTATTAGGACCAGTGCAACAAGACAGTCCTTGAAAAGGGCTTAATTCATACACTGTACTTTATTTGTGCCTCTAGCCCCATCCTCTTCACTGGATCATGTCTAATATTGTGTGATTAGTATTCTGTCCTAAAGCAAAACAGAACTTACAGGTATTAGTTATTTTTTTTCTTTAAGACAGAGTTTATCTAGCCTAGACTAGCTTCAAATTGATCTACCTGAATCAACTGCCTGAGTACTAAGATTACGATTGTGCACAACTACGCCTGGCTTAGTGGACTTTGAGTTGATCAAAAGGATTCCTGATCAATCTGTGCCTAGACCTTCCAAATTCATGGCACTTATGGGCCATTATGCCATTTATGGATCATCTCCTCTAATACGTTGACCTCTGTGAATTGGCTTTTCAGTTATTTGCAAAAGAACCATCCTGATTATTATTCTTATTGCATGGATATGAAACTGAAACTCAGGAATTACTAGCAAGAAATCACTCAACTAGTAAGTGAATAGAGTTTTGACCCTATAGCTTCAAGTTCAGTATTTGTTCTATTAGTTGCATTTTCATCCTTATTTATGCTTGACCTATCTTATTGGTGGAATATGCTTTGCTTCACAGGAAAAAAATAATACACTCTCCTTTGGTCAATTTCCTCTCTTCTCCCCACCAATAGAAGGGAATCCCCAGCTTCACAATTTACGGTCCATTCATCAGCCTCTGGCCCTACCCTATGTCTAACCAATCACAACTTAAATCTATCAAGGTCAGCATATCTGAAAACAGCTTTTCTTTTTTTGCTACTTTTCCCCCAAAGGTTATAGCAATGAATCATGCAGGAAAATCCAGGCCTTTCTAGTAAGGAGTAACAAGTGTGGGCCTTCAAACACGGAAAAAAAAAACTAGGCCTGCAGAATGTCTCGGGAGGTGGGTAATAGTCAAC
This sequence comes from Megascapheus bottae, assembly GCF_031878675.1. NCBI lineage: Eukaryota > Metazoa > Chordata > Mammalia > Rodentia > Geomyidae > Megascapheus > Megascapheus bottae. The sequence continues at coordinate 11,430,782 of NC_143528.1, forward strand.
AAAAGGAACAGCCCAGAGATAAATGAGAAAGAGGCCCATTCTTTAGCAAGAAAATGGTGCCTCATTCATCATCTGTCAAGATGCCCCCACCTCCTGCTGGGCTGCCATCTGAAACAAAATCAAGTAACCAAATACAAGTTCCTTCCTGTCTGTGGAAGACAATATTATTAACAAATTAGCAAACACATCCATCAATGGTCGAAGAAAATCAATTAGTTTTGAAGTTTTGCAAAAACAGGAAAAAGGCTAGAACTGACTGCAGAAAGGTGATAGGCCCTTTATGGAGCTGGATATTTCTTCCATAGAGATTATGGCATGAGCTTCCACTTCCTTCCCCTGGACAGGGAGGCCTCACTCTGCAGACCTGGAAATACTTCCCACTGCTCCAGCTCCCAAGAGCTGTGCAGGGGGTATTGTTCATCTGCACAATGGCTAGTTAGAGGACTGGAGCCCCTTGCCCTGGGAGTGAGTCTGTTGGGGACAGCCCTTTGAAGTCATTCTGGGATGTGTGCATGATGCAAGAAGGGAAAGTGATTTCTTCTTCTAGCATTCCACCTCCCTAGCAACCAACAGATCTATGGCCAAGAAATAGCCTGCAAATGACTAAGACATCAGGAAGGGGTGTGCGGTGGGGTGAGAAGTTTTAGGCTATTGGGAAAGTGGGTGAGATGTGTGGGCTGTCCAAAGGATGGGGACAGAAGGAACACTGAATGAAGAATGGCCTTACCAGCTATAAGTCAGCCGGTGGACCTAGGAGAGCTGGTTTAATGCCTTGTCATCTCTTGCTGTTTCGTTTTCATATTCAGAAGAATCTGGTAAAAGATACAGGTCTATCCTAAAAATAGAAATAAAAACTAAAATAAATTCAGAGATTCACACATACTTTGGGACCCAAGTATGCCAAAGAAGCCCTTGTAAACTATCATGATATGAAGGCAGAGCCAACTGCACCTTCTCTGCCCAAATGCCCAAGAGGTTAAGGACCTGGTGCAGGTCACTTTAAACTACCGAAGGGGATCAAAACACAGCTGGAGTGCAGCCATCTTCCCACACGTGGAATTTTAATGAGCTCAAATCAGGTATGCAGAACCAGAAAGCCTCATAGAAAAGTGATTTTTTTTTCCGTACTGGGAATTGAACAGGCACTCTACTACCACCAGCCTCTGTTGGCACTGCTTATTTTGAAATAGGATTTTGTTTCATGCTCGGGCCAGCCTGAGCAGTTCCTCTTATTGTTGCTTCTCTGTATCACTGCAGATGATAAAATAGCACTGTGCCGGGTCTCTGCATCCCCTCTGGCTAGGATAACAGATAACACACTATGGTATCCAGGCACTGGTTACCTTGACTCACATGACTGGGCATCTAGATGGACCACTGTACAAAATTATCTACGACAGATAGGAAACTGAGCCAGAAGGAGGCAAAACTCTTGTCTCTCTACCCTAGATAGAACATGGTAGACAAAAGCCATGGGAAGCATGTTAACAAACACAGCCTGCTCAGCTAATTCCTGCTCAGACACAGGTTGGCTCCTTGAGTTTATCAGGAGGGAGCAGTTACTGTGGTCACAATGCAGATACTCTTCAAATGGAAATGATAACATTTCCCATGTGAATAATGAATGAGTGAGTGAAGAAACTCGTCCATAACAACAAAGACGATGCAGCTAGCCTTGGCTTTTGGGGGAGTTTATGAGATTTCTAAATGATTAAATTACAATAGTTCTAATGGACCAGTTAAGTATTAAAAAATATTTCACAGGCCATGATTCCAGCTGTGCCTTTCTTTACTTTCAAAACAGTGAAAGAAAGAAACCACAGGCTAGCAAATTCCAGGGCCATATCCTCCCTCTGGAGAAGTCTGATTAAGAAAGCTGTCTGTCTGTCTGTCTGTCTGTCTGTCTGTCTGTCTGTATCTGTCTGTGTCTGTGTCTGTTTGTCTGTCTGTCTGTTTCTGTCTCTGGTAGCCACCATCACCACCACCACCAAACAGCCTCAGGCACAGTATGTCTTTGCTCTCACACAGACTAATTAGCTTTATCTTAGGTCTCTACCCATAAATATTTTGGGTGGCATCAGACTTTTCTAATAACTTCTCATTTTGATCTTTAGCTTTTCTGGTTCAGTCTTTGATCCAAAGGGAAGTCTTTGGTCCAGGAGAAGAACAAGGGAAGATGGTTCTTTACTGCCCATCTGTCTTCCAAGGATATAGCTTGGGAGTGGTCAGACTTACAGAAAGAGGATCTGAGTACTGGGATTTGCTGGGGGACAGCCTGTGGTTTCTGTTTCTTAACAGTTTGGCAATAAAGGAAGGCACAGCTGGTGTCATGACTTTGGGCTTCTGAAGATTAAGCCTAGGCCTGCACTGGTGGAAAGTGTCTACTCTTTGAAGCAGATGACCAGATTTGTTTTCCCTTTTTCTTAAAAAGTAAGTCTATGATTTTTAACAGTACTATTAGAAACAAACATCCTGCAATGTAACCTAAAGAACAAAATATTGCTTAGATTCTTTGGGGGTATCAATAGGAGTATTGTTGGTGATTGTGAGTCAGCTTCCTATTACTGGGACAAAATACTGGAGAGAAACAAGTTGGTAGGAGGAAATGTTTCAGAGGTTCAGCTCATTGTTGGCTGCTTCCATCACTGTGGGCCTATGGTAGAACAGTACATCAGTATAGAAGAACACGTGGTAGAGCAAAGCTTCTTACCTCATGGTGGCCAGGAAAGTGGATAGAGGACAGAGAAGAGAAATACACTGCCAACTTCCTCCAACTAAGCCATACCTCCTAATAGTCCATTGAACAACAACTTCCTCAATGGATTAACCTGTTAATGAGAATACTGTTTCATTATCCAAAATTCCTCAATAGAGTTATCAGCTCAGTACTACAATTTCAATACATGAACCTTTTTGATGACTATATCAATCACAATAGTTAGTCCTTATGTTAATTCATTTTCATCATTATAACAAATTCCTGAGATAAAATTTACTTAGTCTCATAATTTTGAAGGCCTCATCCATAATTGATTCTTCTCATTGCTTTGAGTCTGTGGCAGAATATCATGGTGGAGCACATCTTAAAGCAAAAATGCTTGCCTTATGGCCTGGAAGCAATAGAGAGGATGGAACCGTAGTCCCATCATTCCCTGTGAAAGCCCCAAAGACCTAAAGATTTCCTATTGACTCCACTCAGACACATGGTAGGCCTTTTGAGGACACTTAAGATAGAAACCATATCATCCCTGATACCAATTGCATCATAAATTATCAATATTGCTTGAATAGTGCCCTGTAGCAGGCACTTAATACATTAGTTCCTGTTTTCTGAGAGTTTGCAACCTGTTGGGATATGTGAATAAACATCTCTAACAGTGGTTATTATAAAGGATAAACAAAACCTTACAGGGCCATAGAGACCTCTTTTTTGTTCTGAGTAAGAGAGAGCTTCTGAAAAGTGATGTTTGGCCACAGAATAAAAGAATGAGTAGAGTTCAAAGAGCAGGGCATGGGGGTCCAGCAGTGCCAAGGAAACATTGCATGCAAAACAAATTCATGATGCAGCTGGAAAGCAATCGATTCCTGAGTCATCTTCTCTTCAGTGTGGACAACAATTCCTCTTCTAAGATATTTCCATCTTCTAAAATATCTCTTCTAAGATATCTCCTCTAAGATATCCTCTTCTAAGATATCGCCTTAGTTCTTGGGACTCCATTCCTAAAGCCCCCATACTTCCACTGCTACTAGTTTGCTTATCTGTATTCTCTACTTGCAAGCACTGTAAAAACGAATCGCTATTGTGTCTCATTTAGTTCTAGTGCCAAACACATTGGAAGATAGGACAGATCAAGTGCTAATCTCTCAAGAAATGTATTTTTGAATAATTAAGAAAACATTTCTATTAACATTACACTATGTAAGTTTTCTAATATAAGGAGAAATATTCTATAAATTATAACTCAAGGAGTTAGCAGTTAAATGCAAATGACATTATTATGCATTTACATTTCATGTTGTTTGTAATTTAGCTGGAAAACAAAACAAGAGATGTCAAGTCTCCTAGGAACAAGTCCTATCTCTGCCACTAAGGAGTTCTGTAACTTTGGCTAAGTTGCTTTATTTTTCTACGACTCATTTTCTTCCTCTGCAAATTGAGGGATTTTAAGAATTGGGTTAACATTCGTTCTCATTTTTTTTTTTAGCCATGACTTTTCACTTGTTTATTTAACCTAAGGCAAACTCTGCTGTAGAATTTAATGTAACTGATCTCACGTTCAACCATTAGCATGTCTAAAATCTTCCCTCTCTAAACACCTGCCTGAAATATAAGCTTTTGTTTTGTGCTTCAAATAAAAGTTGCTTATTGAGCCCAATTCTTAATGAGGACTTAGGGCTCACTCTTGGGGAAAGAATGAGGTGAAATGAACATTGTGGCTAGAGCTCTGTTGGTCAATTGGAGAAGAGGAGCATCTGTCACTATGCCATTTGGTTCCTGAAATCTTTAGGAAACACTCAAGTATGGTATACGTTACCAGCAAGTTCTACTCCTAGCACATTCTCTGAATTTTAACATTGCCCAAGGACTCCTATGTTTAAAGCAAAACAAGCTTTTCAGTAAAACTGTACAGTGTGCCCTGAAACTTACTGGGGAAATGGTAGCCACATGTTTACCACCAGAGAAAAGGCCTCTTTAGCTATAGAACCTTCTGATGTTTTAAACTAGAAATGAACTCAACAGAAGGAAATTACTTGTTGGACGAGAGGCATTTGTCTACTTGTAAAATTAAGGTGTCAGCTGCAGTCACAATTTCTGAAGTCCTAAAATACAAATGGGTGCTTCCAGAATGTGAGGTGAACATTAGGTGTGTCGCCAAGACTTGATAACAAGAATCCAGGTAAAATTAGACGATATTTGCTGTCTTCCCCTCCAAATGATCATGCCCAAGACTGATGTGTTGCTAATGAAATCAGAGTATTTTCTAAGTCACAAAGGACTGAGGATACTCCTCTGAAATGAATGCCCTCATTGAGCATGTAAAGTGAAAGGTAACTCATAACTGGAAACAGATACCCATCTGTCATACAAAAAATAGTGCCTAAACAGATGATCCAATAACTGGCCAGAAATACTAGGAAGGGTTAGAGAAATTGTCAGAATGTGTCAGGGTATTTCCAGTGTCATGGAAAGCAGAATCTTTAGCCATTGTGAGTCTGTCTTGCTTCTAGTGACAATGGTTGTGTCCCATGATCACACTCAAGCATCTCACTCCAAACTCATTGGGCAGGATTCTGCAGCTCAAATAAATATTGGGAAGAGAATATGCTAACCTGCCAAGAAGAGCTTTAAAGCATCTCTTTTAAATATCTAGTTCCCAGTGAAAATTGATATTTTCCCATCTTGGTCTTTCAAGTTGGGTATGAAAGACCAGACTCCCAGTAGCAAATGAATTCTACCGGGGTAATCTGACAAAAGTTTCTGAATCTTGTGACCATGTTACCATGGAAGCAGGTATCCTCTGCCACTTGACCTTGACACTTTTCCTCACGGCAATACCAGCCTACCAATGGGCATAGGTGAATGCATCCTTAGCAGATGCACATCTCAATGTATTTTCTATGAGAGAAAGCACATTTCCTACTTCACTATCTAAGAACATAAATGAAGAAAAAAACAAATTCCTTAGGAATAGGTAAGCCTAATATACAGTGTGCTTTTTGGGTCATAGGTTGGGGCATTTACAATAGGAGGATCAAAACCAGTAAGTATGGTATCATTTCATAGTTACTCATGCTGTGCCTACTATGTTCTAGGACACATGAAGTAATTTCCTTCCGGGAACTTTCCATCTATAAACTGAAGAAGATAATTTGTACAGCAGAAATACAAACTGACTTGAGCTTCAGAAGATACAATTAAATACCTATCGAAATTCAGAAGAAGAAACATCGTTTATTTAACAAACACTATGTGTCAGGTACTAATTTGTGTTCTTCACTTAATCCCAACTAACCATAAGGTTATTCCCATTTCCTTATCATACAAATAGAGAAATTATGACCTAATGAGAAACTTTCTCCAAGCCCCAGGGCTAAAAAGAGGCAAAATTGAAATGTGAACTGTGGCAATCTGGTTCCAGAATGCTTCCTTACTGCCACCATCCTGCTGTCTTGACAACTGGAAGCTGAAGGACCCAAGTCTCTATGAAGGCAGGGAAGTTTATACAGAGCCTGAAGGAGGGTATCTGGCATTCGGATTGAGGACATGGGCGGAAGTGCATTCCAGACAAAGTAAACAGTGACCACAGGGAGTCTATCACCCATAAGACTATTGTTTCATAGAAAGCCAACAATAGTCCTACTGCCTTAGCCAAGGTCAAGTTCAGAAAGAATAACTTGTCAACACTGAAGTGCCACAATCAAAGGTCAAGTATGAGGGACCAACAGTGGTTGAGAACCCAATCTTTGGAATTTCAACTTTCACAATTGCCATTATATTCTCAATCCCAATCTTTAATTGAATAATTGGCTTGGAAAGAAGAGGTGTGGCTTAGATCAGAGCAAAGCTATATCAAAATAATTCACATCAGGGCTGAGAGTTTGTCCTAGTGGTAGAGTGCTTGCCTAGCATGCACAAAGACCTGGATTCGATTCCTCGGTACCACATACATAGAAAAGCTGGAAGTGGTACTGTGGCTCAAGTAGCAGGGCACTAGCCTCGAGGAAAAAGCCCAAGTACAATGATAAGGCCCTGAGTTCAAACTCCAGGACTGGCAAAAAAAAAATTCACACCATCTCTTAGAGTTGATGAGGTAATTCAGTGATGGAATGCTTACTTAGCATATTCAGGGTTCTGGGTTTGATTCCCAGCATAGGAATAAAAAAAAAATCATATCCTGACATGGGATACATCAACCACTACACCAAAAACTCAAAGCTTGCCATTTTTTGACCTACAGGAAGGAGGTAAATTTTAGGAAAAGGGAGGAGAATGGAAAAGGAATAGACTGGGTTGATCAGCAGCAGGCTACAGCTGTTTATTGCCAGTGAGGGGTACAGCCCTTCCTGAGGGTTTGACGGCTGTGCAGGGGACTGGGTTTGGGATCAGACTTATATGGGTCTTAACAAGGAAGCAGCAAAGAAAACAACGAGGCTGTGGTCTCGTAGGGGCCAAGTGCAGTGTCCCCTTGTCCAGGCCCCAAGTGGAGTCCACCAGGGGGGAGGAGGATTTTCATCTAAACAAGGTGCGGGAAAGTACATGAGCATGCACCTTGTGTTGTGCTTGAGCTGGAGAAATGAGGCCGGAGCCAACCCTTTGTATTCCATCTGTAGATACATAAAAAGATTGGGCTGAGAGGGGAGAGGCAAGACCTTCAGCAAAGGCATCATATTCATTTGTGTACATCCTAGAGCAGAAGAATAGACAACTCATGTTAAGAAAAATTAAATCTTAGTTCGAAAGATATCTTTTATTGCTAAAAGGTATGTCCTGAAGCTAAAAATAATTGGGTCATAGTGGTAGAATTCATCCAAAGCAATGAGATTAATCGTGAGTATAGACACTGGATATTAAGCTTAAAGAAATGTTGCAGAAAAAATAGGTTATTTCCTTTAACCAACTATTAATTTTCTTTCTAGCTATCTCTTGAATTGAGAACATGACTAAAACCAGGAGGACTTAACACTAGGCATCTCATTCCACTAAAGCCAAGTCAGAGCAAGAGAGTATCTACGAGTAGGTGCGGGAACCTTCCCTTCCACAGCAAGGTGGGTAAGGGAGATATGAATCTGGGCTCATTCCTCAGCTCTGGCAGAAGGCAGAAAGGTGGTATGGAGGTGGTGGTGCAAATCATTCACATTTGAATAAAATGTGACCCAGATGTTAGGCCTGCAGGTTTTCCATCCTTATCCCTAGAAGCTGGTGGGTAAAGAGGAGAGGTCTGTGAGCTTTGGCTCCAGCTGGATCTTGTACAAGCTACTCCTGTGTTGGTTTTTCTGTGCAACCTGGTAGAAGTTTCTTTATTTCAGTGAATCTCAGTTTGATCACATGGAATGTGAAGATTATAATAGTTTATTAAAGTGATTCTGACTATACCATAGATGCTCCCAATGTCTCCCTATTCCTTTCCCTTGCTTTTTGTCTCTTCCTCCATAAAGTTGTCTTATTACACCATTCATTCTGAGGACATAGTACTATCATCAAATGTGGTTTATGGAGAAAAGTAACCTTGAAAATGAGACTCAATCCTTCTTAAGAAGAAAAGAACCATAGCTAAATCCTTGAAGTCGAGTTTAAATTGGACCATATTGGAGGCTTTGGTGGGAAGAATTAACAAGAAAAATCACTGAAGTTAAAGAACATTGTGCTGTTAAAGGAGAGAAGTATCCCGGCCTCCTGAAAAATACTTTGATCTTTGTTTATCTTCTGAGGTAGGCATTCATGCCTCTGATAAAGTATTGAGAAGGTCTATGAATTCACTCTCCACTATACATTTCATGAAGCGTCAGCTAAGGAGATGAGTAAGTTTTCTGATTCATCAGGGGTAAATGCACCTCCTAAAACTGTATAAGAGAATCAGGATTGGTTATACATGGAGTGGGGGAAAGTGTACCAGCAGGAACCTTATATCAATTTCAAAAAGAATTTTCTTTCATTGTCTCAAAGAGAATTGGTGCAGCAGTCTTCTCTACTCTCAAGTGCACCCTGGCAAAACGGAGCTGGAGAGTGAATGGTGAGATAGTAGGCTCTCCAGAATTTGATGATTCAGGACTAAAAATATTTGATACAAAATGCTTCTATAAAGGCTGGGCCCGGTGGCTCATGCCTTTAATTCTATCTTCTTAGGAGGCTGAGATCTGGGTATCACGGTTGAAAGTCAGCCACAGCACTAAAGTCCATGAGACTCTTATCTCCAATTAACCACTAGAAAATCAGAAGTGGTGCTGTGGCTCAAGGGACAGGGTAGTAGCCTTGAGATGAAGAGCTCAGGGACAGCGCCCAGGTCCAGAGTTTAAGGCCCACAACCAAAAAAAAATGCTTCTATACTAAACATGAGCAGACTTCGTTTTCTCATTAGTGTGTCATAAACAAAACAGCAAAACTAGTATAACAGCTGTTCCCAAAACAGTAGAATTAGGTATTCTAAATAATCTAGAAATGACTTAAAGCACATAGTAGGATGTACATGGGTAATATGTAAATATTAAGACATATAAGAGCATCTGCAGATATGAGGATTGATGGAGGTTCTGGAACCAATACCCCATGGATACAAAGAGATGACTGAATGTAAATAGAGGAGAGTAATGATGGTGTTGGAGAAAATGGCTTTTCATTTGGAATTTCTTCAAGGCAGTATATCATAAACAAAAGGAAATAATAGATATACTGATGCTATGTATAAAAGGTAAAATTAGCTGGGTGCCGGTGGCTCAGACCTACCTATTCAGGAGACCAAGATCTGAGGAACAAAGTTTGAAGCCAGCTAGGGCAAGAAAGTCTGTGAGACTCGTATTTCCCATAAACTACCAGAAAAGCCAGAAGTGGAGCTGTGGTTCAAATGGTAGAGTGCGAGCTTTGAGCAAAAGAAGCTCAGGGAAAGCATCTAGGCCCTGAGTTTAATATCCAGGATCAGTACACACGCCCCCCCCCACCTGACACACACACCACAAGGACAAAATTATGTCAGAAGAACACATAGGCAACTATTTTTCAGACCTTGAAAAGAGAAGTTCTCACATATGTAAGAAAAGATTAATAATTTAAAAATTTTTTTTATTTTTATTTTTTGCTAGTCATGGGCCTTGAACTCAGGACCTGAGCACTGTCCTTGGGCTTTTCTCAAGGCCAGAGCTCTACCATTTGAGCCATAGCATCACTTCCAGCTTTTTCTATGTATGTGGTAGCAAGGAATTGAACCCAGGTCTTTGTGCATGCTAGACAATCACTCTACCACTAGGCCAAACTCCAGACCCAATTAAAATATATTTTGATAAAACTCTGACAAACTATTAATTGGAAGATAGACAACCTAAGATGAGATACAAACACTAACTTCCCAGAAAAAGTCTAATTAACAGGTAAAAATGCTCAATCTTGTCTGTTATCACAGAAATGGAAACCCCACCAAGTAATGATATATTTCCTTGTGTTTCAAACCAGCATAACGTTAGCAGATTAGCAATAGGATTTGCCACAGACCGGAGAAATGGCATTCTCACTTAATTTTAGATGGGAAGTAAGTTAATCTCATCTTCATGAGAAGCAGTTTTGTAGAAACTATCAATACTTAAAATGAGTGCATTCCTTTTATGGAAAGTCCACTTTAAAACATTTATCCAGAGAACATGAGCAGAGAAATGTTTACAGAGCAGATGCAAGGGCTCACTCACTGCAGCATGTGGTGCAGAAGACCAGACCCAGACTAAATGCCCATCATCTAGGAATGTTAATGCAATTTAGAAGACATCCATTCTAGTAACATAGACACAATATAGATTATAGCGCAGCATCTAGAAAGAATAAGAATCCCAGTATTGATAGGGAAAAAGCTTCAACATATGTCATTAAATAAATGAAGAGAAGGGCATAATATTTAAAGAGTAGATGGAAATAAAACCAGCACACACACACACACACACACACACACACACAGAGGGGGAGAGATAGAAAGAGAGGGAGAGAACTATATTCATAAATGATTTTGTATTTATAGAGAATAAGAGTTGAGGAAGGGGGAGTCAGAGAATGCCATTACAGAGTCAACCACAGACAGCCTTTGCATGAATCATTTTTCCAAACATCCTTCTATTCTAGAGAAAAGAAATGAAACATATTACATGAAAGTGCATTTAGTCACTTATTTATTCAACTAGCATTTAAAAATAGCTACAGTGTTCAGAGTCCTAGAGTACAGCAGTAAACTAATTTTCCTGACTTTATGTTAATGAAGATAAAAGACAATAAACAAAAATATATAGCTTCAACAGCATATAACAGTTATGAAGAAAATAATGAGCAATTATATATTGCCAAATATAACATATGCATCTTGGTAGATGTAGATTCACAGCAGTATTTTTATGGATGAATTAATGTTTATTTAAATTGACCAAAGACTAAGTTGTTCTGAATATGATAAGCATCTTCATACATTTGGTTTTTTTCTCCAGACAATACCTAAAAATATATTTGCTGAATGTTTCAGTAGTGATAGAAGAATTTCTTTGTTCCAAATTACATTTTCAGTTACATAGGCCCATACTTGAAGGCTTTCAAGGAGTCTTATGTCTCCCTCATACTGAAAAAAATAGTAATTCTGTATGCAGTATACAGCAGTGGCAAGAATGAGAGTATGTCCGTTTCATGAGACTGCCCAGGGGCAGAGCCAGATGACTCCTACATTGATGGTGGGAGCCAAGCAATAAGCACATTGTCACAGTTCTTAGGAAAAGTGTCCAGGCGTTCATAGGCTGAAGTACATGTAAACCATTAATCTCATGAAGAGGAAAGAAAAACACATTACATAGATAATTACAAAGAATTACTTGTGAGTTCTCATAAGAAACTATACAAGCTACAACACCTTGGAAATACAGCTTCAAAACCTGAAAGAGAAAAACAAAACTTGTTAATCAAGACTTCTATACTTAGCAAAAAGTATTTTGAAAAAAAAATAATGAAGATAAAGTAAATTGTACAGGCAGAGAAATGTGGTATCAAGTAGAAACTTTGACACAAAACAATAAAGAATGCTAAGACTAGTAGAAGTGAAAGTAAAAATGCAATATGCTATTTTCTTATTTTTAAATGCTATAAATCAAATTCACTGGCTACAGCAAAAAATGGATACTGTAAGATTTACATTATACATGAAGTTTACTCTATGATCATAATAGCACAAATAATGGAAAACATGAATTAGCAGAAAGCTGTTTCAGACTCCCACAAAATAAGAAATGGTACAATGATATAGATAGCCAACTGTGGTAAGTAATCATAATACCCTAGGGCAGTATAAACATGAGTGTAATCACCAGAATTGTTTCAGTTGATGATAATTAATAAGCTAATGGCTGGGATAAAAGTTAATAATTAAAATGTCAAATTAATGCAAAGTATAGAAAAAACCAAGATCAAAGGAACAAATTCAAAACAAATACAAGATGGTAAATTTAAATTCACCCTTATCAATAGCTATATTATTTGCAGAGTTTAAACATACCATTAAAAGGGACAGAATGACAAACTCCAAATCTATTCTTTTTTTTTTTTTTTCCAGTCCTGGGCTTGAGCTTAGGGCCTGAGCACTGTCCTTGGACTTTCTCAAGGCTAGGGCTCTACCACTTGAGCCTGAGCACCACTTCCGGCTTTTTTCTATGTATGTGGTACCGAGGAATCGAACCCGGGTCTTCATGCATGCTAGGCAAGCACTTTAACTACTAGGCCAAACTCCCGGCCCCAAATCTATTCTTTTTAAAGGGAACTAACTTGAAATACAAAAAATATAAATTAAAAACCGATGAAAAGAATATACTATGTATACATTAATTGAAACGGTATTAAGCCTGGGATCAGTGGCTCACACCTGTAATTCTAGCTACTCAGGAGATTGAGATCTGAGAATTGCACTTTGAAGCTAGACTGGACAGAAAGTCTGTGACACTCTCTAATTAAACACCAAAACCAGCTGAACTTGGCCTGTAGCTCACATGGTAAAACATTACCCTTGAGCAAAAAAACCTGAGAGATAGTACCTAGGCCCAAGGTATCATGTGTCCATGCCACACATGTGCCTACACACACACACACACACACACACACACACACACACACACACAAGCTCAGTAGCCTATGCTGAATGACTTGAGCCATTTCTGGGCCTTTGTGTGCAGTTGTCTATAATATTTTTGTGGAGGAAGATGAAGGTAAGTATCCTTTGACTCTGTCATCGTAATCAAAACTCACTTTTGTTCATATTTCTAAATATTAGGCTATATTAATAGTGGATTTCTTGTCTACTGGTACCCTGGCATTGATATAATAGTTGAGAATGACATTCTCTTTATCACACACCTACTTAGGTTCTTTCAACCTTTCCATCACAGTTGCAATATAGTTTGTTTAACTCAATAGCCAACAGTTGCCTTGCTGTGAAACTAAATATTATTTGCCATCTTTTATCAAATAAGAGTGTAAGATTTTTTTCCTAATAGAGCTTTATTCTTATCATAATTTACTAAGATTTTCTTTCCTTAGTTTTCTACATGGCATCATTATTTTCTCCCATATTTCAATCTAACTAGAAAAATGCTCATATAACATCATGCTTTGTCTTTACCTTTTCTTCCATGTCTCTTTATTCTCTTTTTCCTCATTTCCCTCTCACCCTTTTATGTTTTCAAATACTTATTTTAGCTACAATTTGGATTTGTTGCTTTTCAGGATAAGAAAATACATTTTTCTTTTGCGCTTTCTTTGGTTAACTCAATAAAAACAACTTCCTAAGAAAAGTCAGCATGGTAGATAAATTGTTTTACCTTGAATGTCTGGAATGATTTTCCTGTTCCATAGCTATTAATAATTTGAAAATAATTTTTCCATACTCACTGGTCCCTCGCTCCAATAAACTATCATGAAGAAGTACAGACATCATTTTTGCTGAAAGTATACATGCCAGGTGTCCCTGAGAAGCTCTGCATTTCACATTCCCTCACTCTAAGTCAAAATCCCCAACTATTATCTATTTCAATAAATTATCAAACTATAACTACTATAATAAAGCAAGTAACCCTGCATTTGAGGTTTACTGGAGGAAAAAAATTACCTTCTCATTTATTCAGGCCTCCTTTTTATGTCTGAGATTGGTATCATTATTTTGTTTATCAACCATGCACATAATTTATATCAGTTTTTTTACTAAATTTTATTTATTGTGGTTGCTTTGTAAATTGGATATTTTATTACATTATATTATATTATAAAATTGATATTATTTGTGATTAGGAATGTTAGGGGTTTTTTTGTTTTTGTTTGTGTGTGTGTGTGTGTGTGTGTGTGTGTCGTGGGGCTTGAATTCTGGGCCTGGGCACTCTCCCTGAGCTCTTCAGCTCAAGGCTACTGCCCTACCCCTAAGTCTGAGAGTTGACCCTGAACTCTTCAGTTCAAGGCTACTGCTCTGCCCCTGGAGCTATAGCCTCACTTCTCATTTTCTAGTGCTTCATTGGAGATAAGAGTCTCAGGGTCTTTTGTGCCCAGGCTAGCTTTGAACCACAATCCTCAGATCTCAGCCTCCTGAGTAGCTAGGATTACAGGTGTAAGCCACCACGTCTGGCTTTAGGAATTTAGTTTTACACTTAAGAATATGTAGTCACTGGGGCCAGGTGGGTGGCCTAGTGGTAGAGTGCCTGCCTAGCATGCACAAGGCCCTGGGTTTGATTCCTTGGTGTCGCTATGGTTCAAGTGGTAGAGTACTAGCCTTGAGAAAGCCCAAGGACAGTGCCCAGGCCCTGAGTTCAAGCCCCAAGACTGGCAAAAAAAAAATCTATCCACCATATGAAGTAAAGTAAGCCCGATCAGACCCAAACAAACATAGATTGCATGGTTTCTCTCTTTTGTAGAATATATTTATGATACTGTTAACATGGGACCTCAATTACATAGCACCATATATAATGAAGCTTCAAGAGAAGGAAACAAGAGCCTCCTATTATGTCCTTTATGTAGGGTTTTGTTGTTGTTGTTTCTCTTAGTTTTCTGTACCTTGTGTCTTGTTTGTAAGATTATTCAGTCTGTGGGAAGGAAAAGGAAATCACAGAAACATCTGGACAAAGATGAACTTGATACTCACTCTCTTAGATATGAACCTTACAACTTGGAGGGAGGGGAGTAGGGAGGGGTAAGTGGAAGAAAATGTGGGGTGGGGTAACAAGGATTAAAAACAAATGCACTCATCACCTTAATTATGTAATCCTAACCCCCTTGCTCATCACTTTCAATTAAAGAACTTTTTTTTTTAATGATAGCCTCCTTGTTGAACCTGATAACTAGGAATAATTTTCTTTGACTATTTCAATTCTGAAGTCAGATCATCTGCAAATGATTATAGTTTTCTATCTATTTTTAAATATCTATATTTCATCATTTTATTCCTTGTCTAATCTTATCCAAACATTGCAGACAATATTAAATGAAATCATGGTATCTAGGACATGGTTTTATTTTATGTTTGTTTTGTAGTACTGGGGGAGACTCTACCTCTGAGCCCCTTCCCCAGTCCAGAAGACAGAATTTTGTTCTCTAGCTGGGAAGCCTTCCAGAGCTTTCCCAGCCAGCCCTCAGATTTCTAAGAACTGCCATGAACTGACAGGCAGATCCAGTGCAGTTGCACTTTGCAAACCAAACTGGAAAGTCCAGTTCTGAACAGGAAATACAACCTATGGAGGAACACTGATCTAAAGCCTCAAACATCAGCAAGGAATCTGATGCTTTCTGTCACACAGGCAGCGCCCCAGATCTGCAATTGTCCAGATACTGCCTTGTGGCTTCACAGAAAGGGACAAGATGGAGAATGTGACTTAAAGGGCACATCCATATTGCCTTGCACAGAACGTGAAATTCCACAATTGAAACATGAGTCTTGTTTTCTTCTCCACTTGCCCTCTGGCCAGCTTGCCATCTTCAGCCCTTTAGGAATCTCTGAATATCACCCTTGGCAATGAGAGCAAGAAAGACCCTTGCTTGGTGTCAGAAGTAGGGAGAAGGTGGCTGAGAGGAGTCAATACAATGGATTTCACAATATTACTCAAGGGACGCTGTGTTCCCCCATCCCCATATACCAGCATCATTATCAAACCTTAGTGAAGAAACTTCACACATTATTTTTTTCTGCAGGAGCATCTTCTCTGGTGTCACATAGGCCTGACCTGGCTCTGATCGGTGTGAGTCTTGCTGTCTTTGGCTCTACAGCAGAGTCCATAAAATCTACTTCATAATAAAGGCATGATTATAATTCAATAATAGCTATGAAACTCATAACCTGTGCTAGGGAAAGAAATGCTTGAGGCTTTGTTCTGGCCTTGTACCTTGTTCTGTAGATATGGAGATTGTTGGGTGAATTAGGGATTCTGGGATGCTGGCTGTGTGTGTATAATTTACTCCTTCAGACTTTCTAGATTTTGAAGGGAAATGGTTGGACTGAGGCAAAGTTAGGGTGATTTATACTATAATAAAGACATTTTAGAACATGCCTATTATTTGGGGCTTCTTACATTGTTACCTAACACAAAAGAGATGATGACCAAGATGCATCGGGCCACTCCAACCATCTTTGGTGGTAAAACCACTAGCACACCCCCCCTCCACATCACCTTTTCCTCTTCCTCACACTATACAGAAGGCTAATTCTGCCCAACCCATAATGACACCAGAGATCAATGACTGAATAGGAAAAAGAACATGTTCTGTGTCAGGCAATTGCTATCAGGCCTTAGCCTGGTCTTGTCTGTTAAGGTGGCACTAAACTATACCCTAAAGGGACAATCACAGTACTGGCCTTCCAAGGGCCAACATAAACTAACAAAGAATCATACATAGCACCTCCATCACCTGAGAGATTATTATTGGTATCATCATCATCATCATCATCATCATTATTAGGGAAGCTCTTAAGTCAAAGATAAAGGCCACTGAAAGAGAAGAGACCCTAGGGATGGGTGTTATCATGGATATAGGTGTCCCATTTGGGCTTTTATTTATGAGGATTTTAGCTCCAAAAAGAAGAAAGATTCATTCTTTAGGTGGCTTCTCTGTACTGTGTGACTAATATGGCAGAGACAGCTGGCACCTGGACTAGTTTGGAAGAACAGTCTCTGTCTAGAGAAGGGAGCCCTCATAGGTGCTGATTAGAGGGAAATTGTTCAACATAACAACTGGGGCATAAAGATGCAGGGGGAGGGGGGGTTGCAAAACCCCCTAGGGTTGTTCTTTAGGGGAGCAGAAATCTTGGCTCACTTTAAATCTAATGTTTCAGCTGGCAGAACAGGAGCCACTCACATGACTGAACACGAATATTCATGCCAAACCCCAATCTCATTGTCCTTTTGTGTGGTAGGGGCAGCCATCCCCACCAGACACTTCCACAATTGAACAATGGGAATTCCTCATATCTGAGTCAGCGCTCTATAACCTAGGAAAGATTCCTGGCATCCAGAGTCTGAGCTGCCTTCCTTGCTATAAAGTCACAGGTAGTCTATGGCTAGGCAGTGAGGGTGGGAGTGCTTAATAAGGCCTCAGGGTATTAAGATGTATTTCCCATCCACAGGCTATTGTCCAAATGAACCCAGGACTTACTGAGCTGCCATACAATTTGTTCTTTCACAACTCCAAGTTTAGGACCTTCTGTAATCCCACTCTTTTCATAGAACCCTGGCCCAACAAAACCTCCTTGTTCACGGCCATCTCATGATCCAAGAAGAGGGTGGGGAGCCCTGCTGCTTCTGCTGGTGGAGTGAGTCCCATACATAAAGGTGAAGTTGAAATAGGTTAAAGAATCAGGAAGCATGGCTTTGAGAGCTGGCTCCCTCATTGCTCTAAGTAATAGTCTTAGCCACGCCTATTACATTCACTGAATTTGCATTCACTGAGGTTTCTCAATCTGTAGAAAGGATCTTCCCTCTGCAGCATTGTTGAGAAAATTCCAGAGAAGTTTTTGAAAGCCACAAATCCCTATTCAAATAGTGTTGTATGAAGTGTTAGGATATCAAGCTTATTGTTGTTCACACTACATTCAGATGTAAAAAAAAATAAGTGTAGCATCTTAGCTTTCATAACTGACCTAGACTTCCCCAGGAACCTCAGCCCCTTTGGGGAACACCACTGGCAACCGCCATAGCAACATGGGGCACTACTGCCAGGTGTGATTCTAAATGTACTTTACATTTATTGAATCCTCACAGCACCCTTACGAAATAGGTAGCAAAACAACCTCCCCTTTGAAAAGTCCAAAAGAAGCTCAGATATGCTGGTTAGCAATGTTTGCATCTCTTGCCTATGCCAACTGATTTCTTTCAGCTTTAAACTAAAGGTGGACTCTGGATAGTACTTGAAGGAGGTCGTGTGAGGCATAGGAAATACACTAGGTCTCTTGGCACAGGTCGAAACTTTCTTAATAAGGACCCAGAAACACAACAAATCAGAGAAAGGCTGGATAAGTGGGACTGCATTAAACTGCAGAGCTTCTGTATGGCAAAGGACATAGCTAGCAAATTAACTAGAAAGCCTACAGAGTGGGAGAAGATCTTCACTAACCATACAACAGACAAAGGCCTCATATCTAAAATATATCAACAGCTCAAAAAATTGAATCACTCCAAAACTAATCTCCAAAGAAACAACAATCCCATTAAAAGATGGGCCAAAGACTTAGAGTTTTCTCTGAAGAAGAAAAAAGAATGTCCTATAGACACATGAAGAAATGCTCGACATCTCTGGTCATAAAAGAAATGCAAATCAAAACAACTCTAAGATTCTACCTCACTCCAGTTAGAATGGCCAGGATCAAGAAATCTAATAACAGATGCTGGAGGGGATGTGGCCAGGAGGGATCACTATTACACTGTTGTTGGGAGGGCAAACTCCTTCAACCACTATGGAAAGCAGTATGGCAGTTCCTCAAAAGACTAAACATAGAGCTCCCCTATGACCCAACAATTCCACTACTTGGCATTTACCCAATCATCCAGAAACAAGGACATACTAAACCACTAGCACAATGATGTTCATTGCAGCACTATTTACCATAGCAAAGATAACCAACCCAGATGCCCCTCAGTTGATGAGTGGATCAACAAGATGTGGTATTTATACACAATGGAATTCTATGCTGCTGTCAGAAAGAACGACATCGCGCCATTTGTAAGGAAATGGAAAGACTTAGAAAAAAATCATATTAAGTGAAGTAAGCCAGACTCAAAGGAACATAGGCTCAATGGTTTCCCTCATTTGTCATAATCGGTAGAAACCTTGGGCTCTCCTAGCAGAGATTTACAATAGAACAAAACATAGATACATAAGGCCAGATAGTATGACTCTAAATGATAGGACCTCCAGGCTATAGAAACAAAAGCCATATAATGAGTGATTGTTGTCCTTAATGTACTATGTTATCTCTCATCTCTTTGCTGTCCCTTGGTTATCTCATATTGTTACAATATTTCACTTTGTTATCTGATATATTGTATATATTCTTATTTGGTTATTTGAAATCAGATGAGAAGGTGGGAAAACAAGATGAGGGCCAGGGTGGGGGGAGGGAAATTAGGATCAAGACATGAGAAAGGGTACCAAAATATGTGAAGTAATGCACCTTCTATCTGGTGAAGATAATCTAACCCTTCTATTATTTATAACAAAAAAAGATGGTCCCTCATTTGTGTAACCTGTGGATCCCTAGAAGACGAAGTCTCTCTCTCTTTGGTGGACTCTGCCAATCTATGGCCAGGAAGCTAGAATTGCTCTCCTCCACCGATGCCAGCATGTCTCAGGGTGATTAGGTTTCACCTGGCTCTCATTGGTGCTAAAAGCCCCCTTGGAATTTTCTAGACCACTGTTCATCTCCAGTCCAAAGAGTTCTCCCCCTCCCGCCCCCAACATTCTCCCTATGGGAAATGCCATCTAGCTTAGTCGTCTACTCATGGGGACTCTGTATGGGCTCTTGAATGCCTTCCAAGCCACATGGGGGAGCTCTGCTCAAAGGCAGCATCTCTTCCATTACACTCAGTTGTGCTTACCCCAGGGATATTTAGTGACCACTTACTATGTCTCAGGCACAGTTTTGGTGCTTGAGCTTTGGGACTAAAACAAAGACCCTTTCCTAGGAGGAAGGACATTCTAGCAGCTCCATGGGAGTGAAGGGCCACTTGTGGCAATGCTCCACTCCTGGAGTCCACATGTGGAACCTTCATCATGGACTCCCGCTCAGTCTGTTGTCCCCTGAATCTAAAGTTCAGGGCCACTACTCCTTGTAGGATATGGATACTTCTCACCTGCCAGAGAGTCAGAGGTGTTGAAACTCCAGCATCCTCTTAGCCTTCTAGATGCAATCCATTCCCTTCTAGGCTCTCGGATAAAGGTAAAGCAAAACTCAACATGCTAAAGGGAAACATATGAGATATAGACAAATTTCCTCTCTTCCTATCAACCCTGACTTTCAAGATTTGTTCTCATACATAGGCAAAAAAAAAAAAGTGAACTTTGGGGGTCAAAGTTTAATGGGCAAGTAGGACCCTTTGTTCTAAGGGTCCTGTCTGGGAACAGTCAGCCTCAGAGTTCAGTGTTGGAAGTACAATATCCATAGAGAACAAATGGTTTAAGGGGAAGTGAAAATAGTCCTTTAACTACTGCCAACAAGCCAGGAGCTAGACAAATATAATGAGAGAGTCCCACATTCCAACATGTATGCAAAAAGTGAACGCGTGACTACGTAATGTATTCCTGGTGGCATTCATTAGAGCCCTTTTCAATGACACTGTTATTATCTGAATCTGAAATGTCTCCATAGGTTCATAAACGAGGGGCTTGGTTGTCGGCTGGTGACATTTGGGAAGTGATTGCATCCTGAGGGCACTGACCTCATCATTGGATTAATCCCTTGATGGATTCATAAGCTGATGCATTATTGGGAGATGGTGAAAAGTACAAAGCGAGGGCCTAACTGGAAGAATTGGGTCACTGGGCATGGTCCCTGGGGGCTGTGTACTGTCCTGGTGCTGTCCTCTATTCCCTCTCTTTCCCTCATCCACAATGAGGTAGGAGCTTCTGCCATATGTTCCTGCCACCATGATGCTCTGTCTCATAGGGGTCAAAGATCAGGGCAGACAAGACCTATGACATGGAAACCTCTGAAACTTAAACTACAATAAACAACTCCTCTCTTCAAGCTTTTCTCTTAGATCCCTTGACCACAGTAATGTCAGTCTAACACAGATACCTAGTAAGTCTCTCATTGAATGAGCGAATCATCTGTTAGAGAACATGCTCCATAATATTCATGTCAAGGAATAAAAGCTAAGGGCCCCAGATGACAATCTGTACACATACAAAAATGTATTCAGTTTTTAGGTTGTACTAATATTGAGAAATATACAGAGAGATAGTTCTTACCCTGGAAGATGAAGAGAAAAACAGTATAAAATGAAACCATTTCGGACTTGGTAATTCAGGGACTTGAGAGAGGAATGTTGGGTGGAATAGTCTGAGACTCTTCCTGGAAGAGATTGAGATAAGCAAAGGAAAGTAGGTAGAGGGCAAGAGAAACAACAGGCATGGCCTGGAGGGCAAGAGTGAGCATGCTCAAGGCAAACAGAAGCCAGGATGACTAGAACAGAGAATCAAGACCTAAAGCCAACTAGGAGAAGAGAAACACTTACAAAGGACTACAAATAAAATAAAATAATTGTAATTGAAAATGGGTTTTGTTAGGTTCACCTAAGCTAGGCTATGGTAATAAATAAATCCAAATATCATGAAACACAAAACAAGTCCATTTCCTGATGCCTTGGCTTTCTTGTTGCCTGCGTGTAGCTGGTATTCTTGTGTAAGTGTTGGTCATTTTACTTACCTCCCACTGCCTAAAACTCAAGTTATCTACTACATCTCCATACACGGAAGACCAGGCAATGCAGACCAGCTATGTACTAAGAGAGAAGAAATGGACTTTTAGTGCTTAGGGAACAATCGGTGCTCATATGAAAATCCCTAAGGAGGGACCTGCTGTAGCAGTTCTTAGACCTCAGTCATCACCTCATTCATCCACTGTGACGCAGGAAGATTCAGGAAGCAGAAATACCAGCCTCAGATCCACATCTTGCAAGTACAGATCATGTATGATGTGGTTGACAAACTGGCTGATGGCAGAAGTGGAAGGGAAAAGGAAACCTGGCTGCTGGTGGCTCATGCCTGTAATCTTAGCTATTCAGGAGGCTGAGATCTGAGGATCTCGGTCCAAAGTCAGCTCAGAGGGCAAGTCAGTGAAACTCGTATTTTCGATTTAACCACCAGAAAACCAGAAGGGGAGTTGTGGCTCGAAGTGGTAGAATGCTAGGCTTGAGTAAAAGAGCTCAGGGACAGCACCCAGGTCCTGAGATCAAGCCTCACAATGGACCACACAAAAAGAAGGTTGAGTAAAGAACAGTGTGGATACTCAGTGAATTTACTAAGTCCAAGGTGCCTGCAATATTGGTAATGGGAATCTTGATGGTAATTACCCAATTGAGGAAGAAATCTGTGAAAAAAGGAGAGAGAAGAAGTATAGGGAATTTCAATGAAGCAGACTCGTGCTAAATGATCTCAACTGTCTACTAAGACTGAGACCTCAGTCTTACGCTGTTCTTGTTGTTGTTTAGAAAAGTTTTTAGATGCTTTGTTCACTGTAGCTTCAAATTTTAGTCTCTTCCCATGAATCTTCTTTTCAGAGGCAGCAATGCATCTCTAACACAGCCATGAGGCAACAAGCACAGAGCTTTCCATACTGGAGGTCCTCTTTGAGTCATAAAGGATGGTGTTTGGCTTTGTTTTTGTTCATACTGGGATTTGAACCCAGAGCCTCATGCTTGCGAGGCTAATGGTCTACCACTGAGGCCATACCACCAACCCTACTATTTTGCTAATTACTTTGGAGATGGAGTCTACTGAGCTTTTTGACCTAGGCTATTGTCAGGCCATGATCCTCTAGATCATAGCTTCTTAAGTAGCTAGGATTATAAACGCCTAGGGGGATGGTGTTAATGAATCTAAACAACCCCTCCCAGAGAGGGCATCCTCCCTCTCTGAGTTCACTGACTAATGATTGATTCAGATGTACTCTGAGTTTGAGTGTCACTTTTCTCCTAACAGCACACCCACCCATTCTTTTCTCCCCACGTCAACCTGGGGAGCTGAGTCACCTGCCATTTGGTATGCTCCAGCACCTCCCTCTACTCCCCCTTTCCTGGGCAGGAATGAGCAGGATAGGTGGATGGGGATCATAGCAGGGAGCAAAAGCTTTCCAAGGAGACCACAGTCAATGAAGAGAGGCACCAATCTAAAGCAGGAAGAGTGACCGGGTGGGTGGCAGGAGGGGGGGGGGGGAGAGGGGGAGGGATGGTTTGGGAAGGGACTGAGCAGCAAGCTGGTAGGGGAGTGAGAGGAGAGCCAAAAGAAGGGATATGGCAAGCTGACTAAAGTCTGAGTCCATGAGTTGATATGAACCTCCCTTAGCCCCTGTCAGGTTCTCACCATGGCACCCACAGTGCCCTGGTAGGCTCAGTTCCATGATTCATTTTATGTATTCCCACGATGGCTTTGAAAAGGACTGGAACAAAGGGCAAACCAGTGGGAGAATGCTTGAACGCAGTCCTGTAGGATGAGTTGGCTATAGAAATCACATAAAGGTGACTGAGGAGTCAGAGTTGCATGAGAGCCCTATAGCTGCCAGGCGTCTGGTATGACCTGCTCCATGGAGGATGTTCACTGCCTGAGGATAAATTCTCACTCTAGGCTAGACTAAAAAGAGAAAGGCTACTGCTTACCTAGACTAGGGATTGCGTGGTCTTGTCCTGATACAAAGCTTGTACTTTTTGAAGTGGAGCAGTCAGAAATTCAATTAACAGAGTGAGTTAGGTTTTTAAGAGTGAGTTAAGTCTGAGGACAAAGCAAGCAGGCACAGTGCTGAAACAGTCACACATGCCCCAGAGCTGCAAGGAACTTTGAAAGCTATCTAGCCACGAGGGGACCACAGAAGAGGTAGCTTGCCTAGAACATGCACCTGAGGCAAGAAAACAGCTTCTATTGCCTATCTCTTTTCACATTCTCAGCCCCTGCTTCTCCCAGGATATTCTTTTATCGTAAAAAGGAACAGGCTTGCCAAGAAACCACAAAATGGAGAGCAGGAGAGAGAAAATGTCCTGCCACTGTGCTGTGGTTGCAGGCTAGGGCAGGCTGGTCACCTTCATGGAGAGAGGCCAGCTGTCCTTGTTTTTCACTGGACATTAATAAGCCTGCCTGAATCCCCACTTTCTTTGAGATCATCTTCTACCCAAATTCATTGGCATCCCTAGAAAAGGGAACCTTCTTCTCCCTTTGCCTCATAAATGTGAACGTTCACTAAGAAACAAAGGATGGAAATCTACTGGGTTTGCTTCTGTTCTGAATCCCTAACTTCCTTCTCATTGGTCTTTATTGCTATCAAGCTCTCTTCCCTTTTCTGCAATGTTTTCCCCAGTTAGAGGAAATGCAGTGAATCCCTAGTGAAAAACCATTGGTGTTAAACAAGCTTTATTGGATGCTCACCCATACCTACACTCACAGCTGTATCATCACTACTAAGTTAGTTCATCTTTTTCTCAATGCCTTCATTTACAAGCTGAATTAGCTAATGTTCTCCTCTTAGAGGCTTTGAAGAAGTTAAATGAAACAGCCCAGCAATGGCACACAGTCACATAAATATGGCTCAAAAATGGAGCTCAATAAATCTTATTTTGTTTGACTGCTCCATCTAAATATACTCTGGCTTTTTTTTTTTAATTTTCTATGTTGTTAATCACAGAGTCAAGACTGGCTATTCCAAGTCTCAGTACTTGTCTGGTCCTCAGATACCGCACCAGGCTAGACTCTCTGTCTCTTTCTCTCTAGCATCAGCAGGGTACCTTACATGTGTCCATTTGTGAACCAACTAGTCAAAGAAGACCTGTGGGTTTCCTTTCCTTTGAAATGGCAGTGATCTGGTGAGGTCACAAACTTCACCTCTGGATTTCTTCACCTACAATACATAATGAGGTAGGGATGGAGACTCTGAATATGAGGGGTATTTGCCTGAACTCTGTTGTCTTCTCTAACAGGAACAAGTCCCTTAGCAGGATCAGAAAGGCTCTGAATTGCCTGGGCACCAGAGGGCCATGCTTGTCCTCTGAGAATGTCGCAGACGGTGTTTTACTGGAGATGCTGATGACAATATGGCCCATCCTACCTGCTCTTCTGATGAAGTGACTTTCAACCCCTCCCTTTAAGAGGTGGCCTGGGTTCCCTCCCTTTGAACTTGGGTAGGCTATGATCATGATAGGTACGATACTCTATAGCTAACAAGGCTAGGTTATCAAAGGTGCTATGACTTCTGCCTGGCTGTCATATGTGATTGTCATCCTCGCTGGCATAGCATGCAGAAAGTCTAAATTTCAAGAAAGCTGAAGGCAGTACAGGGGCCTGGGTGAGTACTCCTAAGAGGAGCGGCTGGGTCTGTCCTATCTGATTCCTGCCTTCCATAGCCACCCCCTCAGAAGTGGCTGAGTCAACCTCCAGAACACCTGATCTGGATCTCTTCAGGGCACCATGTCGAGTAGATAGGAAATGGATCATTTTCCTGCACAAAGCCTGCTGTCCAGTAGGAGACAAGGTGTGGTACTGGGATGGGTTCTAAGAGCAGAGAAAGAAAAACCACTGTCCTTTCTCCGACCTATGTTGACAGGGACCTATATACCCAAGGACAGAAGAGAGAGGAAAAGTCAGTCCTGATCACAGTCCATCATTCATGTTTCTATGGAACACGACAATGCTCCAGTCCTCAGAACCAGAGCCAGAGGCAGACAGGCAGGCAGACATACAGACACACAGACTGACAAAGGTAGTAGAGAGGACTGAGAACTCTAATATTTGAGCCATATCCCCAGGTCTTCTTTTAGTTTGCGTTTTCATGTAGATTCTCATGTTTTTGTCCAAGTAAGTCTTGGACTACAATCCTCCTACCTCCATCTCCAAAGCAGCTGATTTTACTGGTATATACTACCATATCTTATTTGTTTTATGAAAAAAGGTCTTGCCAATGTCTTCCTAGACTGGCCTATGTTTTCCTGTCTCTGCTACCTGGGAAGCTGGAATTACAAGCATGAAATATAAGCACTGCTTTTCTCTCTAAAGACTGATTATCTCAGGCATTTGTTACAGCAATGGAAAACAGACTAACATACTTTTAACAACATTTACCACCAAAGGTATTAATGGAATTAATGGAAAAAAACACCTTACCATAGAACCTCCTCATACTAGCCAACATTAGGAAGTAGAATCAGAATGCTTGTGTATGGGTGAATGGAAGTCCAACTTGGGACTTCATTTGCAATAGTAGTCACTGAAAAGTGTTATTTTGTTCCATTAACAATTCCCTTTGGATGAAGTCAGTACTCAGTTAGATAACCGAATTCTCTACCTAAGAGGTTAGCTTTCCGTCTGTTTTGTTTTGTTTCTGGCACAAAACTTGAAGGTATTTCTAAACAACTACCCATATGGGTCCACAGATAATAGTGGCTGGATAACATGGCCATTCCACTGTAGTCCTGCTTATTTTGTTCTTCAGAGAATGCCCTGCCACAGCCATACAATGCTGGTTTTCCAGAATCTTGCCTACCCACCCTCTGCAAAGAATGATGAAAAGGAAACCTAGCCAGAACACAAACCTTTTCTTCATTGAAAAAATAAAATTATCCGAGTACCCAGTTCTAAAGGACATTCATCTGCAGCATAGAAAGAAATTTTCTTCATCTTGCATGATAAATCAACCAAACTACTCAAAGGATAGTAGACTGCATCATTACCAGACTTCTCAAAGATTTGGGCTAGCAAGCTACCATCTTATACCCTTCACAGAAGGGTAGGTTCTCAAAGATGGGGAAGATAAGAAGGAATCTCACCCAGGAGATATAAACTAACATAGTGACAGGAAAAGTAAAGTGCTAAGTGATTCAAGCCAGATGGGAATATTGTGACTCAAAGTTTACACCTCACCCAAGAAAATAAAATTCAAGTCATTTGAAACTTTATTTGGTCTGATCCCTTGACCTTTTTCCCTTAAGCGTATTAATTTCCTAGAGCTTCCGTGATAAATTACCACAAATTTGGTGGCTTACAACAATTTAAAAAATGCCTTCAACAGTTCTAGAGGTCAGAAGTCCAAACTCAAGGTATTGTCAGGCCATCGCCCATATGGAGTCTCTTGGGGACACTCCTCCCTACCTCTTCCAGTTTCTGAATGTTGAGTTTTCTGTGGACTATGATCACATTTCTAGACTCATCCCTTTCTCAATGTACCAGAGTCCTCTTCTGTCTCCTATAGGGATGGCTGTTAGTGTGTTTAAGACTTACTGAATAGACAAGTTCAGAATGATCTCATCCCAATATCTGTACTTTGATTACATCTACAAAGACCCTTCTCCAAATGAGTTCACATTCACTGAGTCTTGGAATTATAGTAGAGACATGTCTTTTAGGGGACCACCATTCACCCTACTCTACAAGAGCAGAATGAAAAGTCCACAAATGAGCCATACCAGGACCTAAAGATAGATCTCAGTATTTGATTGGGAAATCTTGCTGGGCTCTGCTCTTCGATTCTGATTTATCAGGTTTGGGGTCGAGCTAAGTTCCCATTTTTGTCCCAGGAGTCCTGGCCACAGGACTCCACTGTGGCTTGGCCATATCCTTTTTGCTCTCTAGTGGTAGTTCTCTGTATTGTTATCCTATTGCTGCATCTACTTCATCTTCAGTCTCTTCAAGGTGCAGTCAGTCTCGTTTCCAAATAGCTGGAACCACTCTGATTTCCTTTCAGTCCTATACCTGTAATGCCTGCCAACCCATCTATCCCTAGATGCCCATCAAAAACCTTCCCTCCATTTCTCCACCTTCTTATTCCCCTGAGTCAAGGCTCAGGAAACAAGAGCTTATATGAAAGCTCTCATCAAACAGGAAAATCTAATCCTAAGCCTCAAAGATGGCAGCCATGGTGATAAATAGGACTTTCCATACCTTTAATTGGCAAGTAACTGGCTCCAACTTGGCTTGGTATGCTCACAGAGCAAACATCCATCTCTGTCTCCTCCCACCAAGCCATCCATGCTCCTTCTGTCCTCAGCAGACCCACGTGCCACTGAGTCCAGCAAATCCCCTCCCTTCATGAACCCTCCCCCTGCGGGGTGAGCCTCCAGATGCCAGCCGACTGTCTTCCCAGGACATTGTGCAACACTTGGCGAAGCATTTCCAGCATTCATGCACTCCCCAGCAGCCTGCAAGACATTTTCTCTAAGGAATTTCAACACACATAACTAGTGCTTTGTTCCGCTGTGAATGAGGGCTTGTCTGGGTGCCAGTGTTTCAGAGTTTCACCATACAGGAGATTAGCAAACATGAGCTGAACCTCTTAACAGATACATTTCAGTCTCAATGATCTTTCTTCATACTATGTACAAATGTCAAACCACTCTAGAGAAAAAAAATGGGTGTGGGGGGGGGGGTCAGGCCCATTGACAGATCTAATTAATTGAGGCAATCTGCCATTCCAAAGCCTTCTAATGTCAAGTACCCACTGTCAGTTTTGCTGAAGATTGGCTGAGTTGAGCTTGGCCAAGAATTGTCATCAGAGCTCTGCTTACAGCATGTCGACACTCAGCGTTAACTCATACACACCCCCTTTTGCCTCTATAAATGGAAATTTCTTAAAATAAGAGATCAAATGCTAATGGTGACAGGTCACATATAACTCTTATGTTCCAAGTGAATGGTTGACTTCTACAAGAATGGCTGGGGGACCCAAGGGGAATGAAAGATCTAATCTGGTATTGAGTTCATCGCGTCTCATTGACAAGCCCAGCTTGGGCTGCCAGGTTCCCTTATAAAACAAGATTATCCCATATCTCAGTTCCTTGTTTCATGGTCTCAGAAAGTTTGCTAGGGCTGTAATAACAAAAAAAAACACAAGCTGGGGCCTTAGACAACAAAGATAGTTGACACTAGATGTCAGAGATCAAATGTAGGCAGACTATCCCACAGGCCTCTTTCTCTGGCTTGAAAATGGCTTCCTCTCCTGTCTTCATCCCAATCTCCTTTTCTGAGGGTCTAGTTTTATTGTATCAAGGCCTGCCATATAAACCCCTGTCCCCTTAATTACCGCTTCAATGTGTCTAAATAAATTGTACTCTGAGTTACTGGGAGTTGGAACTTGAGCATATGAATTTGAGAGAGACTCAGTTTGACCCATAATAGCATTAATGCTTATTTAAACCACTGTCTGTATTCACCAGTTCATAAGACACAGTTCATTACATATTTTTTGACATCTGCAAAGATAGGCCATCATGGACTGTCTGAGATTCAAAGTTTTAATTTTCAGGCATTTTTCTTCACTCATGTAGTCTAAACCCAACAGAATACCTGAGATACAGTCAATTACAATAACCCTGAAAGTACCTTTACTGTATTAAGTACAGTTTTATCAGTTATTAAACTGAGGTACCTAAGCTGGTGTGTAGTAGCGATAAGTTTCAGGACTGGCCTGGACTATCTCTGTGTTTCTGTGACCCTGGAGGAGTTAATGCCCCGGGAGCACTGAGAGCAACTCCTGGAATACAACATGCTTACAATAAATGTTAGAAATGATTATTCTTTATTAGGGGACCGATGAATGACATACCATCACAGTGTCCTGCATATAAGGTTCCTGACAGCAAGGCCATCCCCATAACTGGGCACGGCCCTGACATTTATCTCTTGATGAGCAAACATTTTCTAAGAAAATGTAGTAGAACAAGATGATTGGGAGGGGTGGGGGAAGGAACAGGGACAAAAACATGAGAAGGGGTATCAATGTGTGAGAAGTAATGCACCTACTACCTGATGAATGTAACTGTAACCCCTCTATATTTTATCCCAACAACAACAACAAAAATGGCTGCTAACTCATTTTATATGACAAAAAAGAAAATATAACAGAGCACTATCCATCCCCTCCTTCAGTCCGAGTGCATGTTTCCCAATCATCTATGTGTAAAATTGTGAAGGATTAAAAATAATAATAAGGATACCCGGGTACTAGTAGCTTATGTCTGTAATCCTGCCTACTCAGGAGGCTGAGATATGAGGATCATGGTTCAAAGCCAGCCCAGGCACAAAGGGCTATGAGACTCTTATCTCCAATTAACCACTAGCAAAAGAGAAGTGGCGCTGTGGTTCAAGGGGTAGAGCTACAGAGCTCAGGGACAGGGCCCAGGCACAGAATTAAGCCCCATGCCTGACAAAAATAAATAGAAAGAAAGAAGAGAGAGAGAGAGAGAGAGAGAGAGAGAGAGAGAGAGAGAGAGAGAGAGAGAGAGAGAGAGAGAGAGAAAGAAGGAAGGAAGGAAGAAGCTTTGGTATCAAGTAGGGGAAGAAAGCAGATAATGGGCAACAAATTCTACCGGAGTAGCACGGTGGAGGTACTGTACAATGTGAGAGGATGAAAACTACTTTTGGCTGGGTTATCATGATGCTAAGAAGTAGAAGCATTTGAACTGAACTTAAATGACAGGCTCTTGGGTCATTTTCTGTTATTGTAACAAAATACCTGAGAGCAGGAACTTTTTTTTTTGCCAGTCCTGGGCCTTGAACTCAGGGCCTGGGCACTACCCTTGGGCTTTCTCAAGGCTAGAGCTCTACCACTTGAGTCACAGCAGCATTTCTGGCTTTTTTCTATGTATGTGGTACCAAGGAATCGAACCCAGGCTTTTATGCATGCTAGGCAAGCACTCTACCACTAGGCTAAACTCCCAGCCCATGAGAACAGGAACTTTATAAAAAGCAAAAATGTATTTAGCTGTCCCTTCTGAAAGTTGGGAACGGACTTTAAGAGCCTGGCAGTTGCCTTAGATTGGCCTCTGGAGAGGACTTTCTTGCTGCAATAGCATATGACAGTGGTAATACATGCAAAGACTCCTATTTGAGAAACTCTGAACCTAGGGCATGAGGTCAGATAATTGAGTATGCCCCTCTCTCACCTCCCCACTCCATACATGAGACTTAATGCCTCAATGTCTGTGTTTATTGTAAGGCCCAGCTGGCAGAAGCCACCTCCTTCTTCTCCCTTAGCTGTCTTATTCCTGTAGCCTCCTAGGCCATGCCCAACACTTCCTGTCCATGTTGACTTTTACCAGGATTTCAGGTTTGTTTAATGAACAGCTTTCTTTCTTTCTTCGAACCAGTCCTCAATTTCCCAAACTCCTTTCCCTTTTACCCAGAAGGTCATTATAACCTAAAAGAATTCTATGAGTTCATATAGCCATGTCACCTGTTTCAGTGAATCACTTCCAACAGTCACCATAAGCAAACAGAAAGGGATGGCTAAGAGATAGCCACAAGTAAACAGAGGTAAATCAGTTCTTTCAAGTTTTCCAGGCACATGTCCTCAGACCACCAGAACAAGTTCCATTACCAGCTCAGAGCCACAGGCTGAAACAGACTATAAACAACATGTGTGGGCAGGAGCAAACTAGTTCTCTGTATCACAAAGGTCGTCTAGATATGTCATCTACTTCTCAGCCACTGTGGTAATACCATGTATTCTATTCCACGAAAAAGACAAGAGATAGGAACAATGTCAGGGTTTGCCCAAAGCCATTTGTTGAGGCTCACACCCATATTAGCACCCTGTTCAGTATACAATAGTAACTTATAAATACCTGAAAGTGTTAGAACACTTAGTAGCCTATATCATTTATTTTCAGTGAACGTAAGATTTTAAAAAGCCAAGCTTTCCCCTTGTTCTGAATTTGAGGTTGAATTCATCTTATTTGACTTAAAGGAATCACAGAAGTTCCCTCCTTGCAAACATCACATGCTCCTATACGGAGCATTATATGGAGATGGCAGCAGTGGCCATGTAAGGTTATTAGTTTATGTTCTCTGCCATTGGCACAGACCACCGGGATTTTGTTTGTTTCATTCATTTAACAATGATACATTGAACACACTACATGCCAGGCAGTATTTTAGATTTTATTATTTAGGGAAAGTCAACAGACAACTCAAACGCAATCCCTGTCCTTATGGGGTTATAGTTTAAGGAGCGGCAAGGAAACAATGAACAATTGATATTATAAAAAACTAAATTGTAGTGCATATAAACGGAGGTAATGGCTAAGGAAATAAAATGGAAGAAATAGAATGAAAGTAGGATGGAATAGCAGGTGACTGTGAATAACATTGTCATGGTAGGTCTCAGGAAAGAATTTGAGGGAGGTCAATATTTTCAGTCTGTGACAGTGGAAAGATGGGAGTTGCTGCCAACTGTATCTGGGGAGTGTGGGCAATGCGGGTTTGGGGGAAATGGACAAAGGACTCTAATGAAAAATACACTTCATAAAATTCCAATTTGGACAGGTCTGGGATAGAACTACAAAATTTTGGAGACTTTGACATATGGATAATATTTAAATCTTTGCTAACTCAATGAGAACACCGAGACAAGGAGTGTGGCTAGAAAATAAAATGCAACAGGAAGGGAGGCATTGCTTCCTGAGAAGGAATAGAGAAGTCTTCAAGCAGCTACAGGTTGAGGAAGAGTATCATGATGTAGGAGGAAAGACAAGAGACTATGTTCCCAGAATCAACAGCTGAGGTTGTTCCCTGGGGCTGGGAGTGACCAACTGGGTCTAGTGCTGTTGACAAGTCAACTAAGACGAAGAATAGCATTGACTGTTACCAAGCACAATGAAGTAGGCACAGCTGCCCTAGGGTAGGCCATAAGCAAGGAAGCCTTTGTAGAGAGAATTAGAGTAAAGGGGAAGGAGTCAAATCAGTTCATCCAAGGAATTCTTTTCGAGAGAGCAGCAAACAAAAGCATCTGCTGAGCAGAGAAGTAGAGTTAAAAGATTTATACTTACATTTTCTTAAGAGGGAAAATGGTGATATGAAGGGAAGTGATAGAACGTTCTAGAATCATAAGCATAAGAAACCAAAGAGGGAGTGAGAGCAAGTCGACAACCCAAGAGATGACCTTTTAATAGGACTAGAGTCTGGGTGGTTGGGGAAGGCAGGAGGTATAGGTACAGTTGTGTAAAAGGGGCAGACTCGAGGGAGATAATCTCCCAACTCAGGTTTTCTTACCTGCTGACAGTGAGCTGAGAGCTATATCTAAGCAGAGAAGAGAAATGGAGAACTAATCTTTGAGGTTGTAGGAATGGCTTGGTGTGCATTATATTGTATTACAGTGAAAGCACTGAAAATCTGGCAGGGTTGCAGTTGGGACTCTCAAGTGAATGAGTGAGTAGGGCTGAGTGCAGGTGCTCAATGTGTAGCTGTTGGAGAGGTGGAGAGCAGGCCTAACTAGGAGTGTGGTTTTTGCCAAGCCAGGTCTGTGTCCAAGAGAAGCCAGGGGAGATGGAGCTTTTCATAGAGGAGTGATCATGGTGATTAATCTTGGGGTGTAAGCAGGGAAGGAGGGTGAAGGGTGAAGGGGCACCTTCTTATTCACTATGGTAAAATGAATAAATAACAAGGTAAAGGGAC
This sequence comes from Megascapheus bottae, assembly GCF_031878675.1. NCBI lineage: Eukaryota > Metazoa > Chordata > Mammalia > Rodentia > Geomyidae > Megascapheus > Megascapheus bottae. The sequence continues at coordinate 11,464,116 of NC_143528.1, forward strand.
CAGAGGATCCACTGGACTGTCAGGCTTTTAGAGAGATTCATTTGAATAGAGAGGAATGATTGAGATTCAGAGGCATTTCAGTTATTGGTGAATAATTGTCTAGCTTGAAGGCTGACATGGGAAGGAATGGCAGTGTGGCAGAGGACAAAGGCATGATAGGGCAGGAGCAGGTGGGGAATAGAAAGCCCAGAGTATTACAAAGATCATCCCCCAGAATCCCCAAACCCCCAAATCCCCAAACATTGTGATAAGAGAAAAACTAAAGAGCGTAGCAGCAAACCAGCAGCTAATATCTGTAAGAAATAAGCACAATGTCCCCTCCCCTTAGTACAGGCAAGCAGCTATAAAGGACAGTGAGTACAATAAGGTGATAGAATTTGTTGAGTTCTAAGCCTGAATGTTTGAAGGGGAGAATTGAGGTGGTCTTGTGGTAGAGTGAGATTTGTACTAAACACAATAGGGAGAGCATAGTGACAAGAAGTACATGGTGAAACAAAGCTGCTCAACTCATATTGGCCAGGAAACAGAGAGAAGAAGGAGTCAGGGTTCTAAATCATCTTCTAGGGCACACCCTCAGTGACTTCACTTCTTTCCATTGGGGCTCAGGTCTCAAAGAGTCCACCACCTACCAACAGTGCCATTGTCTTGCAAACAGGTCTTTAATATGTGAACCTTCAGGGGCTATTAAGGATCCATACCACAAATCTGGACACCCATGGCTCATGCCTGTAATCCTAGCTACTCAGCAGGCTGAGATCTGAGGATCACAGTTCAAAGCCACCCCCAGCACTAGAAAGTTCACAAGATTCTTATCTCCAATTAACCACCAGAAAATTGGAAGTGGAGCTATGGCTCAAGTGGTAGGGTAGTAGCCTTGAATGGAAGAGCTTAGGGACAGTGCTCAGGCCCAGTTCAAGCCCCATGACGAGGGAGGGGAGAGGAAGTGGGAAGGGAAAGTCCATACCACAAACCAAGTGATCTCTGTCAGTGAAGGAACAAGTCCTATTTTTAACATCAGTAAACTGACATTAAAAAAAAAATATCTTCAGCCAGGAGTTTGGCCTAGTGGTGGAGTGCTTGCCTAGCATGCAGGAAGACCTGGGTTCGATTCCTTGGTACCACATACATAGAAAAAAGCTGGAAGTGGTGCTGAGGCTCAAGTGGTAGAGCTCTAGCCTTGAGAAAGTCCAAGGACAGTGCTCAGACCCCGAGGTCAAGCCCAGGACTGGCAAAAAAAAAATCTTCAAAGTCCTTAACAAAAAGTGTGAACCAGTGTAATCATGATATTCACGATATGTTGGAAATGAACTTTACAACTTGGGATAGGGTTGGGGGAGGGAGAGTGGGAGAAAATCATGGAAAGGGGTAACAGTATTCAAGAAGGAATGTGCTCACTACCTCCTAAATGTAATTGTGACCCCTCTATACATCACCCTGACAATAAAATAAATTTTAAAAAATCTTCAAAGTCCTAAGTATGTGAGAGGCTGATCAGGAGGGCAATATTTTGGGCCAACCTGGGCATACATGCAATGCTCCTTAACAATAAGCTATACTGTATCTGTCTCCTCAGCCACAAGCAAACTGAGGTCAGGAGAATTGAAGTTCCAGATCAGCCTGGGCAAAGGGTCTGTGAGACTCCATCTTGCAGAAGAGACTGAGATCTGTAACATGTACATGGCATTCCAGCTATGCAAATTGATGCCCAGATACACATATCAGAACCTCAATCTCAAAAACAGCCAATGCATAAAAGGCTAAAAGCATGACTCATTACTTTAAGCAACAGCCTAGCAAGCATAAGGCCCTGAGTTTAAATTCCTAGTACTACAATAAATACATAATACATCATACATACGTATATACATAGACTTACTTTGAAAAACAGACTTAGAAATTAAAAAAGAAGGGTTAGGGATGTAACCCAATGGCAGAGTACATGTACAAGGTACTGAACTGACTTCTAGCACTGCTGTGTTGAGAAAATGACAGATGTTGCTTGTTTTAAAGCATTTTAAACTTGCACACAATTAGATTTAAGAATAACCTTAAGAACCTAGTCTCTTTCCAAGTACACAAGCATTAGTATGCTCCATAAATATACTAATCAATATTCTGAGTTTTTATGTGTCCTGTGTATAAATTGCAGTTAAAATGTATAATTATTCCTGCCCAACTTGATCTTTAATTTCACAATTTTTCTATTCTTTAAAATTAATTTTTTGCTGATAATGCAATTGGGGAAAGAGTCAAAAAAAAAAAACAAACAGACCCTGTTTGGATGATAAAATTCTGACCTCAAATTATAATTTCCAGTCACAGAATGATAGATCTGAAATAAAAGATGAAAGGGGTCATGTGATTCAGACGCCACCTTCCTCCATTTCAGACGCAATCCTCCCACCCGCCTGGTTTTTGCTACTTCTTTAAAAAGAAAAAGATGTATTTACATCTTTACTTTGGGACATCATCATGAACTGCTGCAGAAAAGGCCATTGGTGTGTAATTTATGATACATACCAGCATATGACATTATTAATCAGTCTGGTCCCAATCCACAAAGGCCCAGAGACTGGCTGTCCAGGTGTTGAACTCCATCGCTTCATGTTTCCTATGCTAGGATTTTCTGCTGGGAATCTGCATTAGTATTTATGCAGGTAGCTTTATTCATTTGTTTTACTTCAGAGTCCCCACCCCATAGTGTTTGGAGCTTCTTGCCACCTTCTAGAACCTCAAAGAGGATTCTTGGTCAACATGAACAACCTCAGATAGTAGCAGCAGCTGGGCGAGGTGGCTTACGCCTGTAATCCTAGCTATTAGGAGCCAGGGCACAAAAGGACCTGAGACTCTTATCTTCAATTATCCTCTAGAAAAGGGAAGTGGGACTTGGCTCAAGGGTAGGGTGGTAGGTAGCCTTGAGCTGAAGAGCTCAGGGACAGCGTGTCTTCAGGTCAAGGCTACCTCCGTACCATTGGAGCCACAGTGCCACTTCCGGTTTCCTGGTGATTAATTGTAGATAAGAGTCTCATGGACTTTTTAGTTCCCCAGGCTGTCTTTGAACTGCAATCCTCAGATTTCAGCCTCCTGAGTAGCTAGTACCTGCCCACACTTTAGTTTTTAAATATGTATTTGTGCACATGTGTATGCACACACACACACACACACACACTCACACACACACACACACACACATGTTCTACTCCAGACTGTGAAATTCTTGAGCACAGATACTAAGTGGTTTGCTACTTGCATTGTTTGCTTTAGAAAATTCCTATTCTTTTCTAAAGGCATTGCCTCTGCGATAGTCAGACTAGTCACATCAAATCAAAGCAGCCACTGTCCCTTGGTCCCCATAGCTCTCTGAATTTTGTGACATGATTATTTTCTGCTTCTTCTATGAGTTCTTGGCCTGGGAATCTGCATTGCTGTTCACACAGATGTCACTGTTCCCACAATCACTCCAGAGTCTCCAAATTCTTCACAGAGTCTGCCAATATCATTGGGAGCTTCCTGTCTTTTGGGTCATTTCAGACAAATTCATGCTTTTGTTGCTTTCAAATCGTTTGTTCTTTACTGACAGGCTGAGACTTGGGCATTACTCAGCTTTATCTCTCTAGCTCTTTGTCCAATGCCTGGAAAATACAAGGGATTAGAAAAATGTTTCTTGACCTCAACTGAAGAGATTTCACAGGCAAAAAGCCCAAGTAAATAAGGCCAAAATTTACTTAGTGAACTTTAGGATTCCAGAAGATCTTTCCTTTCGCCACCATTTTTTTAAAAAAAATTCTAAGCAGGGCAGGAAATCAAACTAGAAGGGCTTCCTCTGTTTGGTCCTTAAGATTTTTGTTGTGTTATTTGGGTCTCATGGAATGGGGATCCACTTAAAGCTGCCCTCATTCCAGGAAACTTGAAGGGTCACATCTCCAGACATCTAGATTACTGAAGATAGAGAACTCTTTACTGTACAAATAATTTCCCATCTCCCTCTCCCTCCCCCCTTTCCTCTACCATTGCATTAGCTGTCTTGGTTAAGTCCATTGTCCTATAATTTATGAAATTAAAGCACTTCTCACTTTTCAGTGCAATTCACACAGTCAGAGGAGAAATGAAGACCTGCTAAGGCCAAGTCTTCTTGCACAATATTCAGATAAAAATCAGAAAACGAACTCACATTTGACAGAATTGTGACAACCACTGCAGGCCGGACAGGAGTGAGCTGCCATATCAGCCATAAAGGGAAGCCAACCTACTGACAGAGATGGAGAAAATGAGATCTTCTGTTGCAAATGCTGTGGGAGCTCCTTTAAGGGGGGAGCATTATTCAATGGTGGCTCAGCGGATGACAACTTCTCCATGAAAGAAATCACCAGTTGAGGATCACATGATTGCCTGGCAGTGAGGGGCAGTTCCAGGAGTTTCCTTGATCACTTGATATGCTCTGTGCATTAGGTCTGCTAATAAAACACAGGAATGTGTGTGGTTTGAAAATGTATTTTCTAAGAAAAGCCATTTCACATGAACACACTTTACTTAGTTTTAAGAAAGGTAAAGAAAGGGGGAAAGAAGGAATTCCCTAGTATTTAATAACTTATCATCTCTTTTCTCTACTCCTCCTTACCAAGTCCCTAAATCCATCTATTCTTCTACTTTGATGTTGAAGAAATGTAACTGGTTCAGGAAAAGACTGAAGAAAATATCAGGATTGAGGCTATAAAAGGACAATTATTTGGTCCCCCAGCTCTGATTTTATCTGCTGATTACCCTCAATGTAGGCAATCACACCATCAGATGCTGAAACTAGCTCAAGCTGCAGGGCAGTGCCCCCTGCCCTGAGAGAGCCAGATACACATGGCTCAAGGCTCCTACACAGGCTCAGAAGTATCAAGTTTTTCTTAGCTCTGAACAGCAGAAGCCCTCAGTTTCCCCCTTTTCATTCTGTTAGATGACATCCAGGCTATGGTCCTTTAGCTCACCCTGCTCTGAGTATGAATCCACGACTCTCTGGAATCTACCTCCCACCTCTCAATTCTCATCTTTGGCTGGAGTCTGAGCCTCTCTGTCCTCTCTTTCTTTACAAATCAGGGTCCTGCAGGTTCTATCCTTTAGCATACATCCTCTGGATTGGGTCCTCTATTCTGCATTGTTAAGCATGTCCTCTAGGCTTCTCCACTATAGCATCCTCCAGCTTGCTGTCTCCTTTAAAGCAAACCTCCCTCATCTTTCTTTATTCCCAAACCTCTTCTACACTTCACTGTAAACCACAACTTGATCTCTCCCAGCACCACTGCTCATGAGTAAGTCAGGGAGCCCATCAAAGGGAGATGATTTCAGTTAGAAAGTTCCCAATTGGAAGGTACCTTGTGATATATTAATTTGGTAATGCCTCATGCCAAAGTGGATATTGATTATGTGGATAGAAGTCATGAAATCTGTGTCAAAGGCATAGATGTGAGAGTTAACCATGTGGTTAATCCAACATAGAAGAGATTACATGACAGTTCAGGGAGTGCAAGGAAAGTCTAAAGTGGTGGTCTGCAATAAACACATTCAGGATGTATTATTCAGCAGAAAAATGAGAAGGACCCAAAGATGTGACAGGAAATGCAGATGGGTGTGAGGTCATGGAAGTAATGAGGAGTAAAAAGGGAGTCGTCAGTGCTTGACCATTTCAGAGTAAGGTGGTGTTAAGAGTGAAGGAGTAAAGAGTGAAGCACCGTAGGCTACAATATCGTTGGTCCAAAGTAATTTCAGAGAATGAAGAACCTCGTTACACACATCAAGGAATAAAAGAAAGGTGAGATACTGGTTATAGAGTCTTCTTTTGAAAAGTCTCACCGGAAGAGAAGAGTTGGTGGTAGCTAAAGGGCCTTTATCCAAAGGCATTTCCTGGATTTGTATGAATTATATCATGGTGATTGTTTTAAGATAGGTAAACCCAAGCATATGAACCAACAGAAGTAAGAAATGTATGGACATGGTAAGTTGGAAATTCTAAAGGGGATTCTGAAGAATTTTTTTTCCAAATCTTTTCCTTACCTTACAAATGGGACAATATCATTCTCTCTGATGGAAGCACAGAATTTCATTGTGCACGTATACCACATTTTCTTGATTCATTCATCTATTGAGGGGAATCTGGGTTGATTCCATATCTTAGCTATGATAAGTAATGCTGCAATGAACATAGTTATGCTGGTAGCTTTCAGCCTTGTTTGTAATTATTTGGATAAATGTCCAGAAGTTGGATTGCTGGGTCATAAAGGAGTTCTAAGTTTAGTCTGAGGAAGCTTCATACTGATTTCCAGAATGGTTGAGCAAGTTTACACTCCCACCAACAGTGTAGTAGCAGTCCCTTTAGCCACAATCCCTCCAGCATTTATTATTTGTTTTTTATAATGGCCATTCTAACTGGGGTAAGGTAGAATCTCAATGTAGTTTTGATTTACATTTCTTTTATGGCCAAAATTCTTGGGCATTTCTTTATGTGTCTATTGGATGTTCTTATTTCTTCTACAGAGAAGTCTCTTGTTAATTCTTTAGCCCATTTATTAATGGGGTGGTTGTTTTTTGAGGATTTGTTTTTGAGATATTTAATTTTTTGAGCTCTAATTCCATGCTTCCATTAGAAAGAATAGCGTTGCTCCATTTGTAAGGAAATGGAAAGACTTAGACAAAAATCATATTAAATGAAAGTAAACCAGACCAAAGAAACATGGGCTCCATAGTTTCCCTCATTTGTAATAATTAGTGTGTGTCTAGGATAGTCCTAGCAGATGTTCGAAATAAGCCTAATAGCTATGTACATATGACCACAGAAAATGATGCTAATCAAAATGATCTTCATAATATGAAAAGAGATTTTTTTGTGATTGTTTTGCCCTTCCTTCCTTCCTTCCTTCCTTCCTTCCTTCCTTCCTTCCTTCCTTCCTTCCTTCCTTCCTTCCTTCCTTCCTTCCTTCCTTGTGTATTGTTTGCAGTTATTTCCTCTCTCTCTACCCCCCTCCCTCCTTCCCTTCCTCCTCCTCCTCCTCCTCCTCCTCCTCCTCCTCCTCCTCCTCCTCCTCCTCCTCCTCCTCCTCTTCTTCTTCTTCCTTCTCCTTCTCCTCTGGTTTATTCCCTATGGCCATTGTTTCTGATTTCTGTACCCTTTGTCTTGTATATAAGTTTATTTGATTTGGAGAAGAGAAGGGGAATCACAGAAATGGCAGGACAGAGGGTGAAATATCCCAACTAGACATTATATTGGAAACAAACTTCAAAAGTTGTGGGGGAAACTAGGTGTAGTGGCTCACACCTGTAATCCTAGTTACTCAGGAGGCTGAGATCTGAGGATCGTGGTTCAATACTAGCCCGGGCACTAAAGTCTATGAGATTCTTATCTCGAATTAATTACCAGAAAACCACTGTGGCTCAAGGAGTAGGGCAGTAGCCTTGAGCTGAAGAGCTCAGAGACAGCACCCAGGCCCAGAGTTTAAGCCCCATGACCCCCCCCCAAAAAAGAAGGGAAGCTGGAGGGGAAGGAAATTGGAGAAAATGAGGGAGTGGGTGTTACTGTTCAAAAGGAAATATACTCATTGCCTTACTTACATAACTAACCCCTCTGAACGTCACCTTTACAATAAAATTAATTAGAAAAAAGAAACAGAGTCTAAAGGAGATGAGAGTTTGGAATTTGGGGGACATTTTTAAGCCGCATTCACAGAGTAAAGCAGCCAAGGGTTTCTTCATGTATGGAATTATGCCTTGAGGACCTAGGGTGTCTTTCCTGAAGAATGAGAAAAGTTTTCATAGTCTAAGTGTGAGAGGGAATGGGCTGAGTAGTGAATATGGAAAAAGTGAAAGTTCCAGAAAGCAGAAATGAGAAGGGAGACAAGTTGATTAGGGACCGGAAAAAAACAGGCGCATCTCTCAAGTTCAGCAGGATATCTGTATTTATAGTTGTCTATAGCTGTGCCTGGCAATGTCTATTCTCCATATTTAGGAGTATAGGAAAAACGCTATGAAATTGATTCCTACTTGGGGAAGTTATTTATTGGGTCATTGTATTAGTCTATTTTCTATAATTTATAAAATAAAGATGTTTGTTTATTTGACTTATGATTCTGGTAGCTGGAAGGTCTGAACAGCATAGTAATAGCAGTCTGGTAAAGTTCCTCTGGCTTCATAATGGCCTGGTGGAGAAGCAGGAAGGGCTCTCTAAATGAAACCAGAGGTTCCATACCAACTAAGTTACTTGCTTCTGAGGATGCCCTAAGCACCTCCCAATAGGTCCTACCTTTTATGATTTAATGGTTGTTTGAGACATGTTTTGCTACTATTGTGTAGCCCAGGCTGGTCTTGAACTTGTGGTCTTTCTGTCTCTGCTTCTTGAATGCTGGGATTACAACTGTATGCTTCTAGGCCCAGCTTGGCCCCACTTCTTGAAGGACCCTTCACCTCAACAAATTGAGGATCAAAATTCTAGAACATGAGCTTCTGAAAAACAAATTAACATCATATCCAAATCGCAGGAGACATAGAGTGGAATTGTGTTCACTGTGGTATATGTTGATAGAAATTTGTTTTCGCTACCAGCCATTCTTCTGTTTACAGAGTCTTCAATGGGCATATGTAATTACTTCTTCACCATCACTGCATCCCATGCAACAGAAAATTCTGGTGTGTGTGTGTGTGTGTGTGTGTGTGTGTGTGTGTGTGTGTGTGTGTGTGCTGGCATTGAGGTTTGAACTCAGGGCCTTATACTCTTGTTTAATTTTTACACTCAAGGTTGGTGCTCCACTAATGGAGCCACATCTCCACTCCTGGGCTTTTCCCCGCCCCCATTAATTGAAGATGAGTCCCACAGACTTTTCTGCCTGGGCTAGTTTTGAACCTTGATTTTCAGATCTCAGCCTCCTGAGTAGTTAGGATTATAGATATGAGCCACCAGCTCCCAAAAATGGAAAATTATTTTAAGAGAAAAGAAGTAAGGCTAGGGCCGGGAGTTTGGCCTAGTGGTTAAAGTGCTTGCCTAGCATGCATGAAGACCCGGGTTCAATTCCTTGGTACCACATACATAGAAAAAAGTCGGAAGTGGTGCTGAGGCTCAAGTGGTAGAGCTCTAGCCTTGAGAAAGTCCAAGGACAGTGCTCAGGCCCTGAGCTCAAGCCCAGGACTGGCAAAAAAAAAAAAAAAAAGAAGTAAGGCTATGTGTTCCTGCTCACAGGATCATGGTCTTCCCATGAGCCCTTCATCCAGAACAGATGGCCTCACGAGGGACAGGAAGATGGGCACTACACCCAGTTAGAAAACTGGCTAAAAGATAAGTCAGGGCAAGGTTGTGGAGTGGGGTGGGGCACCGCCTCTGTTTCAAGTCAGCAGCAAAGAAGTGATGATGTTTCTTTCCCAGCCAGAATTCTAAGCTGCTTACAGTCAACTCTAGTTGCCTCTCAATCTGATGACCTACTTGCCAAATATTTGTTTCCTGTTTCTGAGACTTTAAGCTCTTTGGCTTCGGAACTCGTGATTCCCCAGGGGATTTCATAAGGATCCCATTGAACTAGGAGCTGAACTGCCATCTAATTTGTGCCATTGAAACATTAGGTCAAGTAGGAACTTTTCTTGTTGCTGGGGTGATTTGATCATCTCAATAATCAAGGGGAGCGGTTGTTGTTGCAATATGAGAGCAAGGGAAATAGTCCTGAATGTACTGCTTAAAGTGAACGTATCTATAGTGACAGTAAAGCTTTCCACGTTTTCATTCCTATGTCCAATCAGACCCATATTTATACTTATATTCTCCAATAATCTCTTTGGCCAGAACTTCCATCAATGAGTAATTGTTACATCTCTTATAGTTCATTGAAAATCCAACGTCATTGTCCTTTTACCTACAGAATAAATTAGAAAGGTGACCATCACAACCCACAACAGAGCCATAAAAGAGTAATTAAAAAGTAATTATAGCCAGGCTCTGGTGGCTCACGCTTGTAATTCTACCTACTCAGGAGGCTGAGATCTGAGGACTGTGGTTCAAAGCCAACCAGGGCACTAAAGTCTAGGAGATTCTTACCTCCAACTAAACATGTATATGAAATGTTGTGTCTACACGCACACACACACGTATATATACATATACATATATATGCATGTGTATATGTATATGTGTATATATGTATATATATTATACATTACTAATGGCTCTGTTTTTCTGGAAAGCCCTGATTTACTTAAGCAGGAACATCTGCTGTTTCTGTGGTTTTTTGAAAATTCAACTATCGGAAAAGGATCTGGAGACACCACTCAGTGGTAGAACATTTGCCTAGTCAGAGGTTTTTCTTCATGATTGTTGTTCTTAATGTACTATGTGAAGCTGTTTCTTTTCTCTTCTTTTCCCTTTATGGTTATCTCATGTTATTTCTGTATGTGACTTTGGTACCTGATATATTGTATATATTTGTTTATTTGAGAAAGGGAAGGTAAGGGAATAACAAGATGAGTGGGAGGGAGTGGGGAAGGGAAAGTAAGAGTAAAACATGGGAAGGGGTAACAATGTTCAAGAAGTAATGTACTCACTACCTGATGAATGCAACTTCAACCCCTCTGTACATCACCCCGACGATAAAATTAAAAAAAAAAAGAAAAGAAAAAATACTGAAACAGAAAACAAAAACAGAAGAAAAAACCCACAAAATAACAACAACAAAAAGAGATGTACAGGAAAAGGCATGAAGGATTACGGAACATCACAGAGGCAGATTTTAGCTTTGCTGGAATTTACTTGTTCAATTCTCATTCCAGCTCTCTCTAGTCTTGAGATCCCTAGATTTCCCAGATGATGTTATAATGAACATTCTGTGTATAACTGTGTTAGTTTACCTTCCATTGCTGTGACAAAGTACCTGAGAAACTCACACAGAGAAAATACTTGCGTTTGGTTTATAGTTTCAGAGGGCAGAGGCTATAGCCACATGGTTCTGTTGTTTCTGGACAGTGCAGCATAGCAAGGAGCAGGTGGTAGAACAAAGCTGCCTACCTCATGGTAACTGAGCAGGAAAGAAAGCTTGATTTTGTAACGAGGGTCCCCAATCATTTTGCTATAAATCTACAAAATGGGTTCATTGATGACACCCATCAGCCGGAGCTGATCCTATCACATTCCCAAGGCCTCACTTCTGCTGTATTCAGGGCCAAGCCTTCAACACACAGGCTTTTGGGAAGAGAGACTGATACAGGAGGGAAATATTGATGACATAAGTTGCGTGGCCTATCGCTTGCTAAAAACCAGCTGCCATGTCAAGGTTCTGTCTTTGATTTTCTGTGATAAAGGGAGTTCTGTTTCTAAAACCTTTTGAGCCGTTATTTGAGTCCCTAAAATGCTGCACTAAACATGAGAGAGACTTCTGGAGATACTGGGAAGGACCAACTCTCAAGTTGGGGTTAAGATTCGTTGCTTAGTAGATAGATAAGTCACAATTCCCCGTCCACCATAGCTCCTCCTATGCAAAGTGATTATTTGCAAAAAGTTCACAGGGCAGCAGGTGTGGACCCAATAAAGGAAGTCCTACAGAGGTCTTATTTGAGAAGTTTCTGGTCTAGAATTTTGTTTTTAACACCATACTGTATTGAATTCATTAGCCTGCTTCATGAAAGTGCTATTTTCTCTTTTATTTATTTTTTATTAAAACTTTTTAACACTGAGTTTTGACATCATATTTCAAATGTCATGTTCTACAAACAAGTATTCAAGATTAAATCTCTATATGCAATCACTGGCACATAAATTTAAGAACATAATTAGAATTAAGCCGAGTTTTTTATGTCACAGACATAGCAATCTATATAACATAATATATCAAAATATGTCTATAGAATATATATCCTATCATAGACCTGTATTCTATATAGATATAGTTATAGCTTCAAATTCATGTCAATGACCTGTAGTACTATTTTCTCTTTTAAAAGAAGGAAAAGATACCCCGAGTTCTTGACCACACTTCTCGTCATAGCTCAGTTGCTCATGGTTGATGTGGGGCTAATCACTCAAGGAATTACAGACAGAAGTGAATGAAATAGTGGGTGGAAATCATTGTAAGTGTTGGAGTACTATCCATGGGCAAGGCATTCCATCTGCATTGTTACGCAGACCTTTCCCTGGACACTTCAGTAAGGAATCCAAGGGGTCTGGCTCCTGAGCCTAGTAGCTAGCCTGAGGTGGGGTGATGGGAGGCCGAATGTTACTTGTAATTTTGGAACTACTGTTTGCTAGTTATGTGACCCCTCCTTTCGGAGCTTCAACTTCACCATTAAATCAAAGCCCTGTACCTTCCTTAAGATGCTGTGGTAGAGATGAAATGAAATAGTGCAGATAAAGAGCCTAGCTCAGTGACTGACATATAGCACTTGTTAAAAAGAACTCCTACTCTTCTCTAGCTTTCTAAACATTCCTCCCTTTCCAACTCTGTGTCCTATGTCTCTGTCCTATCCAGCCTTCCATTCATCATCTTCACTATAGGACAACAAACACACAGACGCTTCTAGGCTTTGTCCTGTATTTCCAAGACTGCTTCTATGTAAGCTAGATTTCCTCTCACATTAGAAACTGATTGATTGATTGATTGATTGATTGAGGTACTAGAGATCAAATCCTGGGCCACATACATGCGAGGCAAGCACTCTGCCATTGAGATACATCCCCAGTCCAAAAACTTTTAAGGTGGGAGGTCGGGAAGCTTTCCCATTTATCCAATCCAATCCAATCAACTTGTGTTTATTGACTCACTCTGTGAGCTCTGAATGGATATCAGTCTTAGAATTAGGATCGAGGTGTTGAATTCCAAGTCCCTACTACTTCTCTGGCATGAGAAACAGGATAATGGGAACCCACTGCACCTGATTAGCCTGTTAGAAGACATTTGTTTATAGGGCCAAATGGGAAGAAACAAAAGAGCATCTCTAGTCACAGCTAGGGGATATTGGATGAAAATGGCACAGTGAAATATCCTGCCAACAACACAGGAAGCCAGCGTGGCCCACCAGACCGTACTAAAATTCTCAATGTGCCAGGACCATGGGGCATTGAATAAAATCCAGACTCATCACCTGGGTAACACAAGGTGACATTAAGGACAATGACTACTGTCTCTACCCCAGAATATCCTCCCTGTCACTTGAATTTAGAAAGAATGGATATGTGAGGCTAGCTGTGGATCCGTGCCACATTACACAGTTATTTACCTAGTAATCAGAGAGAAGCGCTTAGTAGAAAGGGAGGCACTGTTAGTCAGTTGCTTCAGAACTGGCAGCTGTCCAGCCCGGGGGAGCTTTCTGCTGCCACCTACTAAGCTGTGTGATTCCCTATAGCTAACCTGCCAATTCTCCAAGCTGTGTGAAAGGGCTGAGTGATGAGAGACACTCACCTGAGGCCTCAGCTGGGCTTCACAGCTCCTGGCCCCCTGGCCAGGAAGAACCTTCAGCTGGCAACCTTAACATTCTGTCACTTCAGTGGATGGTGTCATGACACTTGACTATCTCTCAATACAAGCACAAACAACAAATAAGAACAACCAAAAAAAGAGGACAAGCTATGCAAGGCATCATTCAGAATTCTATGACATTTAGATCAATTCTTTTATATTTACGTAAATGGATTTGGTAACCTAATGTAGTATTGATTTTGAAGAAGCAAAGGAGGAGGAGAAAGGAAAGGGGGGAAAAACACATACAAATACAGCCGAAATGACTAGTCTTTGTTCATGTCTCCCACCTTAGTTTTAGTTCTATGTAGCTGGACACCAAGTTAAAACTTGGTGCCTCTACAGGAATTAGGACCATTAGTCATTGTGACTCAACAGAATTCTAGATCAACTGCCGCAGTTCTGAAGAGTCTTCTTCTGCCTCTCTTCTGCAGAAATTCTCCATAGTCAACAATCATGCAGAACGGAGAGGGGGACATGACCTTGACCATGAGGAATGGAGTCAGGGGTGGAATGATAACATATGACCAGAGTCTTCATAAATAACAGATTATGCTTTGATCTGTTTTTTCTCGGAATAGCCAGCAGTACTAGCTCAAGCTCCAGCAGGCAATAGTCCCAGATTTCAGGGCTTATGGAGGGATCCATGCTGAACAGGAAGCACCCCCACCCCTGCAGCTCATCACCTGGCCCTCTTCTCCCTCCCAGCCCTCTGTCACTCATGAGTAGATGATGCTCACAGGGCCATTCACATTGTTTAGGAGCTAATCAGCTCATGAGTGTGACTGAGTCAGAAACTGTCTCATCAATCCTTACTTCTGTAAAGCCCACCCCGCCAAGTATTTGTCAGAATATTCTGGCAAATTCATTAGTGTCTGAACAACTCTGGGCTTGTTTTGCTCTGTGGTTCTGTTAGGCATCCTCCTGTTCTCATTCCTACTGGACAGAGGTTGTTCTGTTCAGGACCTGTCTTCCTTCCCAATGTTACACAGAGGAGGTATATTCCAGGCTGGGGATGTGGCTCACTGGTAGAGAGTGCCTGCCATGTACAAGGCCCTGAGTTTCCAGCTCTAACTGTGCAAGAACCAGGTTAATTCCCTAAAGAAATACAGTTATCCCTTGATGGAGACACTGGGTGAGGTAGAGAATTGGTTCATGACCTCCCATGGATACTCAAATTCCAGATGTTCAAGTCTTTTTTTGTATAATGATATACTGTTTGCATCTAACCTACATACATCCCCTCATATTTGAATCCTCTCAAGATTATTTACAATGCCTAGCAGTAAATGCTATGTAAATAGTATACTGTAATGTTTAAGGAAATCACATAGGATTATGTGCATGTCAATACAAGAGCAACCATCACAGAAATTCACTCAAGGGAGCCCATGGTTGGTTGAATGGAAAGAAATGGGGGATCCAACAACACAAACAAACAAACAAACAAAAACAGGAATTACCCTTTTTCGAGGGTATTGAGCTGGATACCTCTAAATGGCTGCTGTCTCTTGTCTCTTGCCCTTAATGATTACATTTTGAGTTTCCATCCCAAGTAACATAATACACCCAGAGTTCCTTGTAGGAATAGCTTGCCCATTCTCAGCTTAAACTCAATCATGATCACTGCAATGAGCTGCTAAGAAACCCCATAGAACACATGAGGACACACAATGCAGTTATGTAGAGGCAATTCAGAGAGAAGACAGGACTCCAGTGGTATATTGGAGCCAAAGAATGAGAAAGGTAAAATGACAAAAAGATAGGACATGAACTCAAGGGTTTTATTCATCCATCTAATCACTGAAAAGAAAAAAAACAAACCAGCAATGGAGCAACAGTACCTACCTGGAGCTTAGATCCTACTCCACGTAGGATCTCATCCTGTTATTTTATTTAATCCTCCAAGCCATATTTATTGGTTTCTATCATTAATGTTTTACAGGATGAGAAAAATGAACGCTTTGACAGAGTAAGCCCTAGACTGGTCAACACCATAGATTATGATTTGAGGAGGGTTACCCCAAGACAAGCTTTGATGGATTAAAGAGCTTGGATCAGAAGGTGTCGTGTAAATATAAACTGGAGAAATGGAGGCACTTTCTTTCCTGGTTTTATACCAGTCTCTTTGGTCCACGTGACAGAACTCCTTTTGGCATCACCACATCTACCACATGTCCACTATTACATAAGCCAAAAAAGGTACCCAAACCATAGAAAGGAAATCTTCCATTGAAAATACCCAACAGCCAGTGAGCAGAGAGAATCATTAGAAAAAGGTTAAGTTGTTAATGGCTGTTTCTAAATATAACAACTGGTAGGGCTCTTCTAGAGCTTGTTCATAGCAGAGGAGACCTGTTCCATGATTTCTGTGGATTAGCATATACAAACTCAAATAGGGAAATTATTCAAGTCCTAAGCCACCAATAGAAATGGAACTTGGCAGTGCAGGGGGTCATGCAAGCATGTTTCTGGACTTTTTAGTTACTGGAGCAGATAGCAGTGTACTTATTGAGTCTTCTATGGACCAGCATCATGATAGGTGCTGGGCTGCGGAGGAAAGCAATGCACAAAGACAAATAACTAGGGTCTGTACCTGAAACTCAATAAATGATTCCCTCTTTCTCTCTGTCTCTGGGTCTGCATCTCTCTCTCTCTCTCTCTCTCTCTCTCTCTCTCTCTCTCTCTCTCTCTCTCTCTCTCTCTCTCTCTCTCGCTAAATACAGTGATCTTGTCAAGTACCTTCCTTTACTAGAAACACTCTGACTCAGTTATGCCATCAACTTTCCCCAACTTACAGCCCACCTTTATACCCAAGCTTTAAAAAAGTACAACATGGGTTAAAAAATACATCAGTGGTGAAACAAGGAAGCAAGCTGGGTTTTGCAAATCCTAAACACAGTTTTCTCTGTATACAAATGAACCCGGAAGAGTGGGTTGGAACAAAGAAATCCCTGTCATACAATCCTCTCTTTGCAAATAAAAACACGTGAGTGGGGCAATGTGCTTTTTGGTTGAATCCCATATCCGGGGCTGTGAAGTCAGGCTACAGTTTTGCTGGAGGTCAGCAGCCTTTCAAGACCTGGGAGCAGAATAAATTCTAATAGGAGAATCAAAACTGAAGTTGGTTGTTTGTGAGTGGTTTGTTTGTGGTGGTGGTGGTAGTGGTGGTAGTAGTTTAAGAGGTTTCTTGGTGTCTTTTCATTTTCCATAGTAAAAAGTAAGGAGCATCACACAGGTTCAAATAACAGTGTTCAGAAGGCCTACATGTGAAGCAACTTCTTAGTCCCAGGCAACTCAGGAAATTCACTGAGTCTCAAGGTTCTCCTCTGTAAGTGTGATGATAATATTAGCTCTGGTCACCTCAAAGCAGCATTGTGAAATTCTAAACATGTATTTGAAACCATGCCAGAAGCTGCCAACTATATGACAAATGTAAAAAGGCAGCCACCATTGCTATAGTCCCTAGAGTGATGTGTTTAGAAAACTCAAGCCATTTACATATGATTCAGTTTGTCTCCTGCCCTTTCCTTTTCATGCTAATAAACAGTAATATTCAGTCCATAGAATAAAAGCCTAATCAATGACCTGTAAACTGTATTTGGAATTCACTTGGCTGACATAAATGAACTTATTCAGAGCCAAATCATGTTTGTCCAGATATCACACACTCGCAGTGTTGACAGAAAAAAATTTGTGGTAGCTTTACCTTCTTTTAGAGGCGCTATTTCTTGTTTAGAAAAACTGATTTAGCTGCCTTTTTAGACTACTCTGATATGTGAAGTTCTCCATTCATTCTATAATTCCAGAATGCTCATTAGTCCTTACAAAAAGTTTTAGCAGCAGATCCCAATGGCTCACACCTGTAACCCTAGCTATTCAGGAGGCTGAGATCTAAGGACTGAGATTCAAATCGGACCTGGGTGGGAAAGTCCTTGAGACACTGATCTCCAGTTAGCCACTAGAAATCTAGAAGTGAAGCTGTGGCTCAAAGTGGTAGAGCACTAGCCTTGATCAAAAAACGCTCAAGGACTGTGCTCATACCCTGAGTTCAAGTACCATGACCTTAAAAAAAAAAAAGGTTTTAATGTTATTTCTCAGTAAGCTAGATGTCCTCTTTCTGTTTTTGTTATTGTTTTTTATTTTTTTCCCCCTGGTAAATCCACATTTACCCTGAAGAGGTGACAGCTATAAAACACCTCATAGAGGAGCTCAGCTCCAGCAGGGTGTCCTGTTGTTGACATTCCCCACTTCTGAGTCTGCTTCTACCATCTTGGATGTTTCATAGTCTCACCTTGCAAATTCGTGTGATCAAAATTTGCTACCGATAACACCTTTAATTAGTCATAACTACAGCTTACTATCATCTGGAAACTGAGCTGTTGAATTTTGTCATGTTTACTCTAGTAAGAAAGTTCCTTGCCATGAGCTGAAGAAGTCAGGGGCTCCCTAGGGTCTGTCTATGTTCTATCTAGACTTCCACACGTGTACTTATTACATCCACTCTCAGAATCCAGCACAAATCCCTCCTCTGAGAAGCTCTCCCTATCAACTCAGACAGATCTGATGTTGCATAAGCAACCGTGACACAGGTATTCCCTGTCCTGGTAAGGTGCTTATAGATGGCTGCCTAGGTATTCCTATTCTTTTTCCAGCACTTGTATGGCAAGGAATATCTATCTCTACATGACATTTGGCTCCTGAGCTCTTGTTTTTGGCAGAATAACACAGACAGATCTCCTGCAATGCTAAGAGGCTGAAATGCAGGAGTGCTGTCCAGAGATCACTCCATGAACACATATCCTCCTATTTTGACATGGAGTACCTTCCTTACCTAAGGCTCTCCAGAGTCAAGGGAAGAAAGGGGAGAAGAGATGATCAAACAATTCTACCCAGAGTTAATGAGAAACAGTAGCACCATGCTGGGGTTGTCCAGAAAGCAGACAGGGCAGAAGAACCTGAAGATGGAGTGTGATGAGTGGGCAGAGAACTGGGTTATCACAGGATCTGGCTCAAACCTACTCTTAGACTGCTTCTTAGACTAGTTCTTCAGCCATGCTGACCTTTTAACTTTCTCATCTACAAAGTATCTCTCTGAGGTGCACTTTTACTTGCTCATTCTGAAACTGTTTTTCATCTATAGGCATTTACTCTATAAATTATGGGAACTTAACATTTTCTTTGGCAAAAAATTAAATGTTCAATGGAGCCAACCCCATGTCTACATATAGGAGGCAGTTACATTAAAACCCATCAGGCCTGGGGTGTAACTTACTGGTAAAGCTCTTGCCTTGCAAGTGCAAGGCCATGGTTTTAGCTTCATCACCACACACACAGAAAAACACAAAACAAAGCCCATACATTCTAGGGCTGTTATTGAGTCCAAACTTTTAGAAAGGAGGAGGTCATGCACATTTTCCTTAACAGTTCACACTTTGTTTAAGCTTGATGCTAGCCTTGTCCTGGTCTTACTTATCCCTCATACCTGGCTTTTGGGAGAGGGGTGCTCAAGTGCAAAGGATTGTATTAATCATCATAATTCTCAGGTCATACCTCATTTATATCTTTTGGGCTCTTTTTTTTTTTGCCAGTCCTGGGCTTGAGCTCAGGGCCTGAGCACTGTCCTTGGACTTTCTCAAGGCTAGAGCTCTACCACTTGAGCCTCAGCACCACTTCTGGCTTTTTTTCTATGTATGTGGTACCGAGGAATCGAACCCAGGTCTTCATGCATGCTAGGCAAGCACTTTAACCACTAGGCCAAACTCCCAGCTACTCTTTAGGGTCTTTCTAGCCCCTTTCTGTTTTATACATTTATGTGTTTTCATTTAGCCCCACTTCTCACTTTTATTGCCTACCCCCAAGAGTAAGGATTTAATCATGTCATTTTTGTTGAATGTGCTCTTCAGAAAATGTGGACTTTTTTGTATGTATGTCTACTTTTAACTTTCTGTAACTGGATGTCTATTCTGTAATTGGTTGTCTACTTCTACTTTCTTGGAAGCTCTAGCAAGGGATGCCCTATACCATACCACTCTCCTCACCAAAAAAATTTACCCCATACCCCAGAGATCCACAGACACTATACCCTCCACATAGTAAGAGTGTTCACTTTATGACCAAAGGAAAGGAAAGTCCTGTGGCAGAGTGATTAAAAACACAGGCTTGCCCATCAAGCTCATGAAATCTAAACCCTGCCTTCAAACAGTGATGTGACTTCAGGCAAATTAGCCACTCAAAAATCTCATTCTTCATCTATAAAATAAGGGTAAAAGTAAATCATGAGGTTGTTGTGAAGATTAAATAAGTCAGGATTAGAACCAGAGAGAGTGGCTGAGAGTAAATTCTAAGCAATGAATTGCTAAGGTCAATAATAAACACTTAGTGGAATGATCACAGAGGCCCAGGTGCTCCAGTCTCATGCACAGGAAAGGGCTAAGCATGAAAGAAATACCAGAAGTTAAAGCTAAAATCTAAAATCTCATCATGGGCCTTTAAATCTCTGAGATAAACGATTCCAAGGTAGACATTTACAAGTATCCCAAAGAACAAAAGGAAAAATAGTGTTCTACATCTGAAATTTCTACCTTTTGAAGGTTTAAAAATGTATTAGGGGGTACATGCTTTATTTCAACCTAGCTTTCTGTACTCCCACAAAGTTAGACCTGAAAGTTGTATTCTTAGCACTGTGGAGGCTAAGGCAGGAGGATTGGGTGTTTGAGGGCAGCCTGGGCAAGTTCCAGCCCACCTTGCATAACTAAAGATGACTCTCAAAATAAAACAGAATTTCAGACATATTTGAATTTGCCAGCCATCTGATGCCAGCTTAGTCAAGGGAGTAGTGACAATATTGAGGTTTCCTAATCAAAGAAGCTCAGAGTGGTAAGAAATCGAAGACAGGGAGGTCCTTGGAAGCCATCTGCTCCTCCTACTCCTTATCAATTTCTTTGCACACCAGGAAGCAGCTTCTGTCACAGCCCTTAGTTTTGCGGCAGTATCTTCTAAGTCAACATGCAGTAACCACACAAATAACCCTTGTGACTTGCCAGTTCTGAGGTTGCCTCCAAGTTCATGGGTGCCTGAGTGGAGAAGGCATGCTTGATATTTCCTCAGTGCCAAGATTATACTCTATGGAATTCTTACGTAGGAATGTAGCTTACACTCAGGCAAGACATAGGTACCTCAGCTCCAGACCCTCTCCCAGCACCCACCAATTTAACCTTTGAAGGACATGCCAAGGGGAAATGATGACCTCAGTCACATAGCCTCTCAGCAATGTGAACTTTGGGCTGTATGCATAAGCAGGGAGTCAGGTGAGTCAGAAAAGTGACGCCCAAACCCACAACAATCAGGGCTTGATTGTGAAAACCCCAACCCAACCCTTCTCCTTAGCTTGGGAAAGAAAATAGTCCTCTACTTCCTCAAAGAAATGTCCTTCAACAAACCTAATGATTCATAAGCAAGCATAAGCAATCTGTTATGCTTCTATTTATATCCCGCAAGCTGGCTGAACTGCCCTTAATAAGTGTTGGTAGCCCACAAAAATGGTTATGTATTGACTTTAAGCAGAAGGATAAACTTATCTTTTCTCATTGTTTTTCAACATAATATTTAGGTACTTGTTTTCAAATCTCTTCTAAGATCAGCATCAACAGATGCTATCTTGTTAACTTAAAATTAACTTTGAATTTACTTGTTAATTTAGAATCAGAACAGCCAATATCCACATAGCTAATATTAAATGATGAATATTTGTTGATCATATTTAATGTCTAAAAAATAAGAAAGGGAAATTTGACTTCATAGTGTTTATGTTAAGGCAGCCAGAAATAATAAATACCTGGAACCTTTTGATGATAGAAGAATCTTGAAACCTCTCAGAATTTGCCAAGTTTATCACTCTGACTCTTTACCATGTAGGTAGGGATTTTTGCAAACTTGTCATAATTTTCTGCCTAATTTTGGGTTTTTCCAATGCCTTGCTATCAAATAAACTGTAATTATTAAGACATAATTAACCTATTTTCACATTTTAATCATCTAAGATATATATAACTGCAATCACAACTTCAGATCAGTTTGATCATCAATGTTACCAAATTGAATTAATTCAACTCTAATCAAAAGCAAAAATACCGCGACATTCTAGTTAATCAATGCGGTTTTATTTTGGGAAATGTGCAATTTCTGTGGGACATTTTGAGATAATGAAAATAATTCAAAAATCTCTCCTGCCTCCTTTAAAGACCCCCCTAGGGCTCAAGTTCCTTAGGAGGTCCTAGGATTCTCCTAATTCCAATGGAATTATACAGCCTTAGATTAGAGAAGGAGATCTGCCTTTTATTCCTATCTGTCTTTCCACAAAAGATGTATGTAACCAAGGCACAAATATACACTTAACTTTCATGTGTTTTCACTTCCCCACCTGAAAAGTAGAAAAAATTAAGAAAAAATTTGGAGGGGAAAAAAAAAGAAATCAATTGAAAGATCTGTTGCTCAAGATTAAGCAAAAAATAATTTGGGTGAGTTCAAAGAAAACTTTTTGATGCTGATATTATTGATAGCTTTCTACTTCCTCTGAATTCCAGATAAACTTAACCTGTTGGAGGGCTTAAAGAATTCCAGAATTTCAACTAAACCAGATTGGTACCATTTCAAGTAACATGAATTTAATAATCTTCAAAATAAACAAAAGTACAAGATCAGAAGGAGAAATTATCTTGAAGTTTAGATCGGTATACAAAGCCACAAGTTTTGACTCAAGCCCTGAAGAGACTCTATTTTTATTTTGGTTTGAAATAAAAGCAAATGGACCCAACCTGTAGTGAATTCTGCCCTCATGTTCTTTTACATTTTACAGGGAAGCTGCCTGGTGTGCTTTTCCTTCACAGACACTGTTTGCAACTTGGTGACTGGAAGGAAACTTTAAGAAATGTGCATATAACCTGTTATGGTTTCCCTCATTTGTGTAACTAGAATGTGCTTATTAATCTACAAGTAAACACACTGGACGGTTAAAATTTTTTCATTGGACATGATAAGTTATACAGGACTTTAGGAATTCACATAGTGAGACCAAAAGTGACTGTTCTTAAGAGAGGATCACAAAGGCTCAATAGCTATATAATGTTATATATATAAATAACGATGTTTATCAAAATGAACTCCATGAAACAGAAACTAGAAAAAAAAAGAAATATACATATATAAAGTCCCCTCTTAATTCAAATTTTTCTAGAAGTCCCTTGTTTATTTTAGTGGAATCTCAGGCAACACATTTTAATTCTTATGCAAATATTCAAAGCAAATGCAAAAACTAGGAAATTCCAACAGTGATACAAAAATTTTATTCAAATAATTTCATCATTTACCACATTAACTACTATAACTCGGGAAGACTCTAGGGCTGAGGAAGATGGGAGAAATTACGTATTATAGCCTGAGGAGAAAAAAGATGATTCCAACAATTGGTAATACTTCAAAAATCACTGCTTTCCATCTGCACAATATATTAGCCAATCAGCTTCTCTAGAAGTCTCTATTTTGCAGAAAGGTATGCTTCCTATTGCACATATGTCCTCATTGTAATAAAAGAGAACTTCCAGGCATGGTTGGTTTGGGCTATCTGGGTTATTTATAGTCAGTTGATAATCTGAAGAAGTTGAGATGATGATTGTAAGGACGCTAACTAACATCTAGGATCTCATTCCTGTCAGTGAATGCTGTAGCATCAAACCCAGGCTCTTCTGCCTCCAAAGCTCTCCAGAGCCTCCAGTCTGACCTTGCTCCAGCTACCCCAGAAGTCTCCAGTATACCCCCTACCCCAGCCAGGATTGACTCCTCTATAGCTCCAGTATCTCAATGTCAGTATTCAATGCCACCGCTTAATACTCCAGCTCTCCCCCAAATCCTCATCCTTCCTTGAGGAGCTACATATATCTTCTCTATAAGGCTCTTTCCATTGACCTAGTCTGAATAGTACATTCCCTTTTCAGTTTCTTTTGTGCTCATACCATACCATTACCATATATATTAGCTCCAACCCATAATTCTTTCCGAAGTTAAAGTATCATCTAATTGAACTTCAGCTGTCATTTTATAAGCTCCTAAACATATAAGCTTATGATCCTAGGAACTCTCTAGAGAGGGAGGGGGCAACATTCTTCATTTATGCAGTATTATGACTTCACAACTTCTGCTGAGGCCTAAGTTAACTGACAAGGGTCTCATGAATTAAGGATGGAGCCAATTCCTAGTTAAATCAATCTAACAGACCAGTAAAACTTTCTCTGTGCTCTTGAGTTGATAGCAAGGCAAGGGCAAAACTTGACTTCCAGAAACTGAGATAATCTCCACAAAGATTTCCAGTATGTACACAGTGTCCTAACATGACTAGCTCTATGAGATTATGATCACATAGAACAATACAATTAATATTGCTTAACCAAAAGCAGGTGAAAGGAAATCAAAGACCATAGGGACAAAGTCATCTCTTGACAGCAAAGGTTCCCTCCAGTCCATGGTTGTCTTTGACAGGATTTTACAGGGCAAAGAATTAAGAGGACCTCAACATGTTAGCTCTAACATGACCTTGGACTCCCTATAATGTGGAATGCTTCCAAATTGCTATTTGCCACCCTGGAACATGTTTATTGTCTGAAAATCAGATGGTGAGTCTACCTATTAGACCCATTTATAATAAATAGCACTTCCTATAGCCAGGCACCCGGGCAGCCAAATAAACATCAGGAGATAATTTATTGATTGTGTAGCTAAAGACAATAAGAACAAGAAACAACACTTACAGAACAATTGGCATCTGCAAGTTTATAGGTTTCTACCCCTGGAAGGTTAGGGTAAAGGCCAGAATACTGCTTGTTTCACAAGCACCCCAGATCCTTGGTCACATCTTTAAAGACAATCATTTGAAGGAACTACCTCTATCTTGGCTCACATGAGCTAAAGAAAAACAAAGACCAAGTTAATGTCACTTTCTGACTAAGTGGAAGAACAGCAGGAACTCCATCTGATTTGCAGTGTTCCATGGCACAAACTTCCATTTGATTTACATATTATTTGTGGTTACTGGAAAAAGTTTAGAGGTGAAGTTAGCACATTTAGTTCATGCCTATAATCCTAGCTTCTCATGATTCAGAAGATCATGCTTATAGCCAGCCTAGATAGCATAGTTCTCCAGGCTCCATCTTCAAAAGAATCAGCAAAAAGCAGGGCTGGAGACCTGGCTCAAGTGGTAGAGCTCCAGTCTAGACTACACAAGGCCCTGAATTCAACTTCTAGTAGTGCCAAAACAAAACAAACAAAAACAATCCCTCCCCCCCCCAAAAAAAATCTTAGGGTGAGTATAGTGTCAATTAGTATTGTGAGTATTGTCACTTGTACCATATAAACTCAGAAACTGGTGATGCTGAATTACTTTAAGAAGTTAATGACTGAAAATAACAATTAAATGGTTGACTGCTGTTGGGAGTGCAAACTCCTTCAACCACTATGGAAAGCAGTTTGGCTGTTCCTCAAAAGACTAAACATAGAGCTCTCCTATGACCCAACAATTCCACTACTTGGCATTTACCCAATCATCCAGAAACAAGGACATACTAAATCCACTAACACAATGATGTTCATTGCAGCACTATTTACCATAGCAAAGATATGGAATCAACCCAGATGCCCCTCAGTTGATGAGTGGATCAACAAGATGTGGTATTTATACACAATGGAATTCTATGCTGCTGTCAGAAAGAACGACATCGCCCCATTTGTAAGGAAATGGAAAGACTTAGAAAAAATCATATTAGTGAAGTAAGCCAGACTCAAAGGAACATAGGCTCAATGGTTTCCCTCATTTGTTATAATTAGTAGAAACCTCGGGCTCTCCTAGCAGAGATTTACAATAGAACAAAATCTAGAGACATTAGGCCAAAATGTACGACACTAAATGTAAGGACCTCCAGGATAAGGAAACAAAAGCCATATAATGAGTGACTGTTTCCTTAATGTACTATGTTATCTCTCTTCTCTTTTGCTATCCCTTGGTTATCTCATATTGTTACAGTATTTCACTTTGTTATCTGATATATCATATATGTGCGTATTTGGTTATTTGAAATCGGATAGGAAAGATGGGAAAACAAGGTGAGGGGGCGGGGATGGGGGGGAGGGAAATGGGGACCAAGACATGAGAAAGGGTATCAAAATATATGAAGTAATGCACCTTCTACCTGGTGAATATAATGTAACCCTTCTATTAATTACAATAAAAATATATGAAAAAAACTATTAAATGGTTGAAAAGGTTATTAGAAACAGTTCATTTCTGACATAGTAGAGAAAGTTCCCATTGGGTATGTCATCTCAAAGATAGCACCAATACACTTTAATTTAGAAAAGGTATTTGAAAGAAAAATATCGTGTTAAAAAAAAAAAGTGAACAGATTCTGGAAGGGAATTGAATTTGGAAGAAGGGAACGGCCTAAGGAGGTAGGGTGAGTTTCCTTGGAGTGGGAGCCAGTGACACTACAGAAACTCCAACAGAAATCTGCTGTCCTCTGGCTGGAAAGCTGAGAGAACTCAGTACAACCAGAGCCACTAAGACACAAAGAGGTAATATTGAATAGGAAAGTGTCAGGGAAAGAAAGCCACAAATGATAACCTCTAAGCAGCCGGATGTAGGAGAAAGAGGTCAGTTAAATGTACATGGTCTGAAAAGAGTTTGGAGCCACAACCCCAAATTGGAGTTCACAATTTAAAGTTAACCAAGACAGTTGTTTACAAAAAATAAAAATAATGCTTTCACAGACTACAAAACAGAACATTCATAATGTCCAGGATATAATCCAAATTGTTTAATGTAAAATGAAGCAGAAAAATGTGACTCATTCTCAGGAGAAGAGATAATTAACAGAAACTGACCTGGATATGAGACAAACATTTGAAGAGTACACCAGTTAAGTTGAAAGAAATAATTATAACCTTGTTCACTGGTATAAATTGCAATATACTCATAATGAAGGGGAAAAAAGGAATCTTGGTAAAGATATAAAATAAAATTCTAGAACTGAGAAATATAATGCTAAATACACTATCCAATCTATAGAATTAGAATAAAATAAACATAATGAAGATTTTAAAACTATATTAGTAAAATTATTCAATCTAGACAAAAAAGATAGAATTGTTCTTTCTTGATAACTTAGTTAGATGACTTTCCATCCTCCATCCCAGCAAAAAAAAATAAAGGTTGAACATTTTCCAAAGAGGGTAAAACCAACATCCCTAGATGAAGAAAACAAGCATAGTTGAGGGAAGTGGCAAAGTCTTAAAAGCAGAAAATATAAAATAGAAAGTGACATTTAAATTTGGAGAAAGGCTTTCTTATCCTGGCTGTCCTTCTCAAAGTGGGATCAGCCAGGTGTATGTCCTGGAAACAAGATATCAAAATGTCCTGTTTTCTTTTCTAGTGCAAGTGCTAAGACTTGAACTCAGGACCTCATCACTCACTTGACATTTTTTTCTGTTCAAGGCTAGTGCTCTCTCACATAAGCTACACTACCATTTCTAGTGTTTTGCTACATACTTGGAGATAAGAGTCTCTCTGATCTGTCTACCTAGGTTCACTTGAAACCTAGATCCTCAGACCACAGCCTCTGGAGTAGCTGGAATTACAGATATGAGCCATTGGCATTGTGTAGAATGTTCTACTTTGGAGAATCTTACCAACCTAGAAGAAAAAAAAATCAAATGATCTTCGAGACAGGGTTCTATTCTTTAGCAAAACAATCCAAACAATTCCCCCTCTGGGAGACTATCTGCCTGGATGGCATTCCTGAAGAAAAATGAAGGCTAGGCCAGCCCCATCATTTGATATACAAAATTTCAGTAAAGGTCTATCTTCCATTCCTAAGCCTCTCTCTCTCTCTTCCCCTCTGCTACGCCAAGCATCCCTTCCATGGGAGTGAACTGAATGTCAACGGGATGAGGCTCAGATGGAAGCTGACTTCCAACTATACCCTCTTTTGTAATTTTAACTTTTGTAGCATTAGCATGTATAATTCATCAAGACATTAATTTAAAGTGCTCAGAAAGGGGCTGACAGATGAATTCAAGACAGTATCCTCACAAGCACAGTGAAAGATAAAGAGGCTGGGGATGTGGTTCACTGATTTAAAAAAAGTACTTGTCTAGTATACAAGGAGGCCTCGGGCTCAACCTGCAGCACCAACCGAATGAAAACAGCAATGGTATATTGAAAAGAGGAAGAATTTTGAGAATCAAAAGGGGAGAATAAAGGAGGGGGAATGTGGTCGAAATGTTTATGGTCATGTGTGGAAATGGAACAACAGATGTTATGGAGATGAGTTTGGGAAGAAGGAGCATAACAGAGGGGCAGAGTCTGACCATGCTACGATGTATGCGTATATGGACATATCAAAATGAAATACCCTTGTACAAGTTTTTCCAAAATGTGAGAAATGAAAGAATTTGGGTAATCAGTTCAAGAAGTCTGACATCAAGTAACAGTGATTAAAAAAAAAAAAAGAATGAAGGAAGCAACAGAAAGAAAATAGCCACAGAAGTAATAAAAAAAATCTTCTCAGGGCTAATAAGTCTCTAGAGTGAAGATACCCACATCATCCTCAGCATGGGTGAATAAAGATATCCCAAAGATACTAATGATTCTTTTAAATAAAAAGAAGATGATACTAAAAATATTTAAAGAAAAGAAGTCACATGCAAAAGAAATGAAATGAGAAATGTACTGGGATACTCAGCAGCAAATCTGGAAACCACAGGAATTGGAATCAGTACTAATTTCAGGTTTCTCAGCAAAAATATGCTCATGGCTAGAATCCTATTGCCATTTTCATGATCAATCAGGCGTGAGGATACAGACATTTTTGAAAAATTCAAGGAGTCGGGGCAGGGAGTTTGGCCTAGTGGTTAAAATGCTTGCCTAGCATGCATGAAGACCCGGGTTCGATTCCTTGGTACCACATACGTAGAAAAAAGCCGGAAGTGGTGCTAAGGCTCAAGTGGTAGAGCTCTAGCCTTGAGAAAGTCCAAGGACAGTGCTCAGGCCCTGAGCTCAAGCCCATGACTGGCAAAAAAAATAAATAAATAAAAAATAAAAAAAAAATTCAAGGAGTCTAATTTTTTTTAAAGCACCAATATACCTTTTCCTAGTAAGCTTGTAAAGTTTCCAAAAAAAGAAAGAATAATTAAGACAATGATGTAAGACACAGGAAAGGTAGAAAGAAAATTCATTAAGATTTCTGGGCAGCAAACCTCAGTTACAATTAAGCATAGACTGGAGGAAGCAGATGAAGGATAAGAGAGGGAAGCCATTTTCATGATGTTAATTCTCCCAATCCAGGAAGGTTTTTCTGTTTCCTTATTCTGCTTTAATTTCCTTTTCAAGTTTTAAAAGTTTTCATCATAGAAGTCCTTTACTTCTTATTCATTTATTGCCATTCCTGGGGCTTGAACTCAGGACCTGAGCACTGTCCTTGGGCTTCCCTGCTCTGCATTGCTGGAATGAATCCTGTTTGATCAGGTATAATTTTTTTTTTTTTGCCAGTCCTGGGCTTGAGCTCAGGGCCTACACTCTGTCCTTGGACTTTCTTAAGACTAGAGCTCTACCACTTGAGCCTCAGCATCACTTCTGGCTTTTTTCTATGTATGTGGTACTGAGGAATCGAACCTGGGCCTTAATGCATGCTAGGCAAGCACTCTACCACTAGGCCAAACTCCCCGGTCCATGTATAAGGTTTTTTTTGATGAGCTGTTGAACTTTTGGCCAGAATTTTGATGCTATGTTTTGCATCAATGTTCATCAAAGAAATGGATCTCTTTAATGAGTCCCTGTCTGGTCTGGGGATGAAGGTTATGCTGGCTTCATTGAATGAGTTCTGTAGTGAACTTTCACTTTCAATTTTATTGAACAGTTTGAGGAGTATTGGTGTGAGTTCTGCTTAGAAGGCCTTATAGAATTCAGCTGTGAATCCATCAGGTCCTTAGCTTTGCTTGGATGAGAGGTCTCTTATGCCACTTCTATTTCATTACCTGATATGTCTATTTCATTGATTTAAATCGGCTTGGTTTAATTTGGTTATATTAATGTTTGCTAATTTTTTTTCATTTTTCCCAGATTCTCAAATTTGTTAGCATAACATGTTGAAAAGTATTCCCTTATAATGTTCTGAATCTTGGTCATTTCTGTCATAATCTTTCCACTTCAATTTGGTGCGTTCTCTTCTTTTTTTTTTGTAAGATTTGCTAAGATTCTGTCAATTTTGTTAATATTTTTAATTTTTTAAATTTTATTTAATTGTCAAGGTGATGTATAGAAGAGTTATAATTACATTCATAAGGTAGTGAGGACTTCCTCCTTCTCCTCCTCCTCCTCTTCCTCCTCCTCTTCTTCTTCTTCTTCTTCTTCTTCTTCTTCTTCTTCTTCTTCTTCTTCTTCTTCTTCTCCTTTTTCTTCCTCGTCTCCTCCTCCTCCTCCTCCTCCTCCTCCTCCTCCTCCTCCTCCTCCTCCTCCTCCTCCTCCTCCTCCTTCTCCTCCTCCTCCTCCTCCTTCTTCGCCAGTCCTGGCCTTAAACTCAGAGCCTAAGCGCAATCCTTGGGTTTTCTCAAAGTTAGAGCTCTACCACTTGAACCCACCACACCATTTCTGGCTTTTTTCTATGTATGTGGTTCTGAGGAATTGAATCCGGGTCTTCGTGCATGCTAGGCAAGCACCCTACCACTAGGCCAAACTCCTGGCCCCAATTTTGTTAATTTTCTCAAAGAATCAACTCTGTTTTGTTTTTCTATGGTCTTTTTGGACTCTAATTCATTTAATTTTGATTTAATTTTTAATTGTTTTCGTCTAATGCGTTGGAGTTTGAGTTGCTCTTTTTCAAGAATCTTGAGGTGCATCATTAAATTGTTGGTTTGAAATTTCTCCAGTTTGTTAATGTAGACACACAAAGTTATAAATTTTTCTCCCAGTACTGCCTTTGCTGTGTCCCAGAGGAGCTAGTATTTGATGTGCTCATTTTTGTTAAATATCATAAATGTTTGAATTTCCATTCTGATGTCTTCAATGACCAACTGGTGATTCAACAATGTATTGTTCAGTTTCCATGTGTTACAGGATTTTCTATGGTGGCTTTTGGTGTTGAGCTCTAATTTTAGTCCATGGTTGTCTGAGAGAATGCATAGACCTCCCTCTCTCCTCCTTCTGTTTTATGGGCATTTTATGTTTATTGCCTCTAGTGCATATAAAATAAATTAAGATAAACATCCATGTTTTAAAATATTAGAAAATAGTACTTTATTTTATAACAAACATTATAAATTATATAAATTGCAACATTATGATTACCCATTGTGTAATGAGTTATTGAAAAATCAGAAAAGCATAAATTATTTTATCCCTAAAGCTTAGTTTGAATAGACCTTTGGAAATGGGCATAGAGGTTTGAAGATTACTAAAAAAAAAAGGGGGGGTCCTTGATTCATAGTTTTGTCCTATTGAAAAGATTTAATTTGACATTGATTTAAAAGCAAAGGCACAATTTGCTATGAGAATCTTAGCCATGTTTAGAAGGATCATTTCTTCTTTTTTTCCCCAGTCCTGGGGCTTGAACTCAAGGCCTGAGCACTGTCCTTGGGCCTTCTCAAGGCTAGAGCTCTACCACCTGAGCCATAGCACCACTTCTGGCATTTTCTAATATATGTGGTACTGAGGAATCGAACCCAGATCATTGTGCATATTAGGCCAGCCCTCTACCACTAGGCCAAACTCCCAGCCCCTAAAAGAGTCATTTCTGAGGGCAGTAGTCCAGGCAGTTACACAAGCCATTCTTCAGGAAGATTAAGTACAACTACCATTACTGCCCCATTACTGTAGGACCTGATTTGGCTGGTCAGAAAATCCCAGGCGAGCTGATTTTGTACCCACAGGGATAAGTTTCAAAGTAAATATGCAGGCCCTTCAAATCTATATATGCTACATCAATTTATCAGAAATCATAAAGTTTTCTAATTCTCTCTATATGGCAATGTCATCTTTGTTTTCTCTGTAGTCCTAGGCCAATACTGTATGCTCCACTCTAGAGTAATAAACCATGAGAAAGCTCATGAATTACTGTGATTTGGTTCTTTCACCAAGTTTCTCTATAATAACTACCTTTAGGGAAAAAGTACTTTTAACATTCTTGTATTGCTCATGTACAAATCAATTTGTTATTTATAATAAGCACGTAAGAGAGCAGTATTATTTTCTTCTGGAGATGAGAAGGTTAAAGCTCAGAAAGTCTAAGTAACTCACCTAAAATTACATAGTGTAACTCTACCCAGTAGGATTCAAACTCAGCTGTATCCACAGATTTCTCCATTGTCCAAAATGTTCTTGGTTTCTTTTGTCCAGAAGAACAAAGCTATAATATATTTAGATGATTCAGACCCATGGAGTATCTTTCAAAGGTCAGATACCTTCTTTGCAAGAGGTGCAAGAGACCTGATGAAAAAAGATTG
This sequence comes from Megascapheus bottae, assembly GCF_031878675.1. Taxonomy (NCBI): domain Eukaryota; kingdom Metazoa; phylum Chordata; class Mammalia; order Rodentia; family Geomyidae; genus Megascapheus; species Megascapheus bottae. The sequence continues at coordinate 11,496,113 of NC_143528.1, forward strand.
CTGTGAAGAATAGTTGGAGATACATTGAGGCAGAGAAATGTCTTCTCTTTCATTAAAATCCCATATCCTAAAGGTCAGTCTAACATTATAAGCATTGTCTTGGGGATTTTTGGAGACTAGGGGAAAAGTGCAATGTTTAAATCATTTAAATGACCTCTTAAGTTTCCCTTAGTTTGGACATAATTCAATAGAACATTAATAGTACTTTCAGCTTTGAAGGATTTTTGCATATATTAGAAGTTCTGCAACTTCCGCTTCCTTTGAAAGAACATTAGTTATCTTCCAGAGAGCTCTGGAAACACCGTACAGACATATGAATCTTTGGGGAAAATTGCTTTCCTACATAAAATATTGTTTTAAGCATTTACAACTGGCTGTGTTAATCTTCCATTTCTTAAAAAAATAGTGACATCATGAGAGAATGGTTGTCTATAATTTGCACAGCTAAATTTGGCTTCTGGATTATCAAATATGCAATGGTATTGTTTGAAACACTACTTAATAATAGAGCCACTATCATTTAAAAGCTGAAGCCAAACTGCAACTACATCTCTTTCCAGCAACACAATGAGATCATAAGGAAGACCTTTTTCAAACCAATAAACATCACCATTTAGTTATTTAAGCACCCACTACCTTGAATATCAAGTTGCCATTACAATGTGGTCACTAAGAACCGTCCCATTATTGCCTCTTCAGCCTTGAGCTAACAGCTGGCACTTGTGTCTATGTTCTGCAGGAAATGATGACTACAACATGAACAAAGCCCCGGATTCATAGAGCTGCTCTTGAGAAGCAGAGAAAGCTGTTTCTTTATGAAAGGGAATGACTTCAAATTGAAAACGTGAAATCACCTGGAATAGCTCCTTTGACGTGTTGCCCAGAAAAGCCCTCCTCAATCCTCCAAACATAGATTACCCTCTGGATCATCTCTCAGACTCCCCTCTACCCTTTCTTCTGTTCATTGTGTGGTAGGAGGCTGGCCTTTAAGAGGTATGAGGAGCGCCTGTGTCCTCTGGCCTCCTCATACCTTTGGCCATAGGGACACTAGGCAAGGGAGCAGAAGATGCTGGTAAAGTGAGAATGAAGTGTCCATTCCTGATATAGCTGGGTCTACCTTCTACCTAAAACTCAGCACGACTCTTTAGCCTCTGCTCTCACCCAGTTTCTGTTACCCTCTCCGCTCTCTGAACCCTCACACATAAGGGCAGCAGCGGCTTCTGGTTATTGCTGGCCCTGATACTCCTCCATCCTTGGCTACTTTTCTTTAACCCTGTTCCATCTTTGTGAATGGCTTCTCTCTGGAACTGCCTTTGGTCATCCCTTTTGACTCTACAATCCCTTTCCTATGGACCGCTGACTGACACCCCATCCTCATCGTCTCCTGGCAGCTCATTGATGTTGGCTCTGGTTATGTGGATATTTTGGCTTTGGGAGAATACAGTCTGCTGAGATGTACATATGCTTAGGAAATGTGAGGCTTAGGTCGAGCTGTGCTATTGTTCATTCTGTTTGAATAGGAACAAGTTATTAAAATGTACTGTCTGATTAAGGCTCTGGGTACCCAAATACCCAACATTATAAGCACTTTCTCAGCCTCTGCTCTGCCTCCTCCAGCCAGGTCCTTTCCAGCATCACAGTCCTCATAGTCATGAGAGTTTCCCACAATTTCACTTCTCCAGCAACGTGCCATGACAGTCTGCCAAGAAATGCTACATCTCATCCTTATTCTGTCTCCACTGAAAAGCAGGACACAATTCACAGGCCATAATAACTTTTCAGTTCTTGTTGACTAAAATACTTGGGAGGAAAATCAATACAGGTAAATTTATACTCACAGTAAAATATACTTACCTATATATTTTTTAAACCATTTTGTCTCCATGTTTGTTGTATACTGCTGTGTCTTTTCCCCAAGGCCTTTAGAAAAATATAAAATGAAACATACAGCACAATTTGAAGGGTAGGTGTGTGTGTGAGTGTGTGTGTGTGTGTGTGTGTGTGTGTATTTGTGTGTCTGGTGCATTGAGGCCTATCTATTCATCAATCAACTGTTAATATCTTCCCTCTGGGCAGCAGCATAGATTAAAGCCATGAAATAAAAAGGACCGATTCTGAAATAACATAATTCTATCTCCAGCTGATGTCATTTATTGTGTTACGTTAGGCAAATTTCTCTTCTATAAAACTAGTGATAACACCACCTCTGTTGCAGGTTATTGTTGAGGACTAAATTAATTATTTCATGGAAAATGTTTGACAAATCATTATATGTTCTCCTCCTTAGCACATGTTCTATCATATCCTAATATAGGTTTTATTTCTTTCTTATAGAAGTGTAGCCTATACACAAAGGAAATTTTGCAGTTACATAGTTTTGTTTCTTCCACTTCTTTGAATCTAACTATCCGAGACCAGATCTGACAAGTTGACAAAATGAACTTTCTACAGCTGAGTTTTTTCCATATTAACCTTACTGAAGTCCCTTGAGGCAGAGTACTGATGGCTCGTGTCTATCATCCTAGCTAGTCCAGAAGCAGAGATTGGAGGAATGTCAGTACCAGGATAGCTGGAGTAAAATATTTGTGAGACCTCATCCAAACAGGAAACACTACATATGCTGGGACATACCTATCATCCCAAGTATAGAGGCAAGTATAACTAGGAGATTTACAATCCTGGTCCAGGCAAAAAGCAAGACCCTATATCATTAATCAGAGTAAAAGGGGTTGGAGGAATAGCTGAAGTAGCAGAGCACTGCCTACCAAGCACAAAGCCCTGAGATCAAGACCTTTGAGGTCAGATATTTAGTCATCAGGAAGATCAATAAGATTTAAAAATAGCAAAGGTGTAGGTTTTGTTATCCCTTGGGTCCTTAAGAGACTAGATAAACTTCTGTGTTACCAGGAAGGTGCAAATCAGCTCAAATCTACGTATCTTCTGTGTAGCTCACCAACCTATTTATTTTACCTTGGTTCTTCTGAAGTTGAGCATAGATTTCTTATTTGATTATGGTGATGGTTCACAGTACATACATATATGAAATTGTCACTGTGCCTCAATTGTTATTTTGCTGGTACTAGGGGTTTGATCAGGCCTTGAACTCAGCTTGCTCAGCTGGCATTCTACTACTTGAGTCATACTTCCAGCTCTGACTTTTTGCTACTTATTGTGGAAATCGTCTTAAAGAGTTTTCTTCCCTGGCTGGCTTCAAACCACCATCCTCTGGACCTCAACCTCCTAAGTAACGAGGATAAAAGTTATTCTTAAAAATTATACAAGAGGGGCTGGGAGTTTGGCCTAGTGGTAGAGTGCTTGCCTGGCACGCACAAAGACCAGGGTTCAATTCCTCAGTACCACATATATAGAAAAAAGCTGGAAGTGGTGCTGAGGCTCAAGTGGTAGAGCTCTAGCCTTGAGAAAGTCCAAGGACAGTACTCAGGCCCTGCGCTCAAGCCCAGGACTAGCAAAAAAAAAAAAATCACACAAGAAAATAAATGTTAAAAAATGGCCTACAGACACATGAAGAAATGCTCAACATCTCTGGTCATAAAAGAAATGCAAATCAAAACAACTCTCAGATTCCACCTCACTCCAGTTAGAATGGCCAGGATCAGGAAAACGAATAATAATAGATGCTGGAGGGGATGTGGCCAGAAGGGATCACTACTACACTGTTGGTGGGAGTGCAAACTCATTCAACCACTATGGAAAGCAGTGTGGCAGTGCCTCAAAAGGCTAAACATAGAACTCCCCTATGACCCAGCAATTCCACTACTTGGCATTTACCCAATCATCCAGAACAAGGGCATACTAAATCCACTAGCACAACAATGTTCATTGCAGCACTATTCACCATAGCAAAGATATGGAACCAACCTAGATGTCCCTCAATTGATGAGTGGATCAACAAGTTGTGGGATTTGTACACAATGGAATTCTATGCTGCTGTCAGAAAGAATGACATCGCCCCATTTGTTAGGAAATGGAAAGACTTAGAAAAAATCCTATTAAGTGAAGTAAGCCAGACTCAAGGGAACTTAGACTCAATGGTTTCCCTCATTTGTCATAATCAGTAGAAACCTTGGGCTCTACTAGCAGAGATCTGTAATAGAGCAAAATCTTGATACATAGGCCATATAGTATGAAGCTAATTGAAAGGACCTCCAGGATATTGAAACAAAAGCCATATAATGAATGATTGTTGTCCTTAATGTACTATGTTATATCTCATCTCCTTTGCTGTCCCTTGGGTATCTCATATTGTTACAGTATCTCACTTTGTTATCTGATATATTGAATTTATTTGTATTTGGTTATTTGAAATTTGATAGGGAAGGGGGGAAACCAAGATGGGTAGGGGGGTGGGGGGAAGGGTAATGGGTACCAAGACATGTGAAAGGGTATCAATGTATGTGAATTAATGCACCTTCTATCTGGCAAATATCATGTAATCCTTTTATTAATTACAATAAAAATATTAAAAAACAAAAAAGAAAATAAGTGTTAAAAGAGGAAAAATGTGTCAGTCTATAATGTTTTGTGCATTTTATTGCATATAAGTTATATGTCAATAAAGTATAAAGGACGCTGTCAAGTTGTATATATGGTATGATATCTTTTGTACAAAATATTGGCAGTACTAGAATGTGTACCTGTATATGTTTGCATATTCATTCCAGTCCTGGAAAAATAAGTAAGAATCTAATGGCAATTGTCACCTGTGCAGGAAGAGAAGAAGAATAAAACTATTTGGTGAATCTGTGTTCAGAATACTCTAAACCTTATTGAAAACCAAAGTAAATAAGGAATCTGTAAAGAAAGATGATCAGGTTTGGGGTTCATATATGGAAAACAATAGGCTAAGTAGGCATTTTCTGAACTCACAAACACTTTGAAAATACAAACAGGAAGAGCCCAAATTGGAAGATTCTTTGATATATAGTGGAAACACCATCCCCCATTCAAGGTATTGAGTAGCTTTGAGCTGTGATTTACCTGCCAAGAGTATAAAGATATCACTTACAGGTACCCTTCAGTACTGTGGGAGAGTGGTTTCTGGCCCCTACAGAGACTACAGTTCACTGATGCTAAAATCACTTAGGTTGTATAAAAGATTGTCTCAAAATCTTAAGATCTTGTCTAGATTACTTGTTGTACCCAATACAGTATAAGAGATATGTAAATTGTTATTCTGGGTCCGGGAGTTTGGCCTAGTGGTAGAGTACTTGCCTAGCATGCACGAAGAATCGTTCAAGAACGATTCCCAAGCTAGTGGTGGCTCACACCCATCACCCTGGTTACTCAGGAGGCTGAGAGATGAGAATCTCAGTTTGAAGCCAGCCGATGCAGGAAAGTCTGTGAAACCACCAAAAAGCCAGATGTGGAGTTGTGACTCACGTAGTAGAGCACCAGCTTTGAATAAAAAAGGTAGACAGTGCCCATGCCCTGAGCTAAAGCATGAGGACCAGCTCCACCACCACCATGAATGACAACAAGCAAGAAAACAAACAAACAAAAAAACCTATTCTTACTTTTGGATTAAATGGGCAAAAGCCAAGAGATGAACTGAGTAGAAAACTCCCTTCCTTCTTGAGACCAGGATGAGCAGAGATAGAGACAACAGAGAAGAGGGGCTGCCTCGTCACTCTTAAAGGTCTGCTTTTGTGATTGGTCTAGGAGCCCTTAGGTCTCCTCGGAAGTGATGTCAACTTCAAGATCATGATGGAAAGAAGGGTGGCATGCTGCTCTACTGCCAGGCTGCAAAAGTGGGTAATAGTTTTCACCCCCTTTCTATGCAACTTGAGCTGTAAAACAAAAGTTTGAATGAGATTACTTTTGAATTCTTTCTATCTTGTAAATGTCCCAGTTCTATGGTGACATTTGGGGATTTCCTTCTGTCACTGACTCTGAGTTTAGAAGTGGTAACTGACAGGGGGTATGGTATCAAGACTGGCAAAGCCTGCAACTGAGGCTCCCTTACTGTAACCCACAGCCTCCAATGCTGGCATGGAACCAGTCCTAGACCAGCGACCTGACTCTAGGGTCTAATATGATAGTTCTGGGTATTTGGCCATTATGCCATAGGAAAAAGACAGGAAGTAGTGACAGGTAGAGGCACAGTATTCATACCATTGGGGTAAAGACATGGGCTTCTGGTTTAAATAGAAGAATTGGGGTAGTGAGTGAGAGATCCATACCACTGAAAACTGATGTAGAAAGTATGGCAAAATGAAGCCAGTCGGATTGATCATTATTGATCATTAATCATTATCTCAGTTAGGATTCTGGGAGGGGTTCAGGAAAATTTGTTATCACTCTAGGTGGCAATGTGGTCCCATGAGATGATTCCTCCTGCTCTAGGGTGAAACCTTATTATTACAGGTCTTCATTTGAAGGTCAGTCTCTTGTGAAAGGCCCTCTTTCTTTCCTGAGGGTAGTTTCCATCATAGAGATGTTATCCATTAGTTTTGTTCTTCCTGGAAACTCAAGGTGACCGCAAGAAATTCATAGCAGAGGAGACAGATACAAAATGGAGATTGGGATGTTAATCTTTTTGCCTGCTTTTAGTTAGTACATAAGTACTGGGGTTTCGTTGTTGTTTTGTTTTCTTTTTGTTTTTGTTTTCCTGACTGCCTGTTACAAACACTGGGCTGGAAGGCTTCAACCTTAGTTGATGCAAAGGAAAGGGCAACTCCAGAAGGATGTGCAAATGGTTTAAGAGCTAGGAGCTCCTTGATACTCCAATCACAGAGCCGCTTGAGTTGCTGCAACCTCTGTTTTTCAGCCAGTCACCTTTCCTATTTATTGGCACCTCTTGCAGAGCAGGAAGGGTAATTTGGTTTCTCATCTATTAATACTTGACTAAGAAGGACTTAACCAGAGCCTTGGATTTCCTGAAACTTGACCATTTAGCACTCAGTGAGATACCTTTGGTACCTCCCACATGCAGCCCCCTCTCCTTTCCCTTTCCTAGGCTCCCTGTGGGTACTCTATCAGCTATAATGTCAGACCCTTAGGGAACCTTGTAATGGAACAAGGGTTGTTAAAGTACAAGTGGTGTGGGGCCAGGAGTTTGGCCTAGTGGTAGAGTGCTTACCTAGCATGCATGAAGACCCAGGTTCGACTTCTTGGTACCACATACACAGAAAAAAGCCAGAAGTGGTGCTGAGGCTCAAGTGGTAAGAGCTCTAGCCTTGAGAAAGTCCAAGGACAGTGCTCAGGCCCTGAGATCAAGCCCAGGACTGGAAAAAAAAAAGTACAAGTGGTGTTTCTTCTCTCTGGGTCTTCATAAAGAAGGACACTGGTAGGACAGTGAATCAAAGTAGAAAGAAGACACCTCTGACATTGTGCTTCATAGACTAGACTTGGAACTCAGGCCACTGAAAGCTCTAAGGTCATTGGGGTGGGGAGAATGGAGTCATTTTCTGTCTTAGGGAGCTGGGTCAATGTCGTAGGCCATGTCTTTTTTTATATATACATATGAATTTTATTAAATATTGACATTGCAAAGTATTTGATTTTTCTTCATTTGACTAAAAATGACTGAAATCTGGCTTATAATCAATATTACATAATTTTTATCATTAAAGTAATAAAATCAAATATAAAATGACAGGTAATTATTGCCTTTCACTTTATCCAATTTCTGTGTATTATTAGAATCAATAAAATTATAGCTTATGAAATGTTTATAAATATTAAATTCAGGTTTTTATTATCAGGATAATGTATAGAGGGATTACAGTTACATTTGTCATGTAGTAAGTAGGTGCATTACTTATTCCACATTGTTACCCCTTCTCATTTTTTCCCTGTTTCCCTCCTCATTCCCTCCCAATCATCATGGTTTCCTCTCTTCTCTTTCCTATTTCAAATAAACAAATAAACATATATACAATCTATCAGGTAACAAAGTCAGATACAGTAACAATATAAGATTAACAATAAGGGCAAAAAAAAGAGAGAAGAGAAAGAAGATGGTACATTAAGACTTGTTTCCATATCTTAAGTTCATTTCATTTAGTCTCATCCTATGTGACCTTCTTTTTTTTCTTCATGTCTTATGTGAGATGCTGTCTACTATGTTACCAAATACTGGGCCACTGGATGAACTCGTGCCCACCAGTTACCCAGTCTACTGAGCTGTCCACCCAGCTCCAGGGACTATTTCCTCTGGCAAACACTTTTGGCTTCTTTACTCTCCACCTCCCCTCACATTGCCCCATGAATCAAGGCCTGCCAATCACATACCACCTCAGTGGGCAATGCTGACATCCAGTACTTACAATCACTAGTGTTTCATTCAGATTACAACATGTTTTTCCACATTACAACACTAAGCCCCCACACAGGATTGATGTCTTCCCTCTGCTGTTACTATTTCTCAAGTCTTGTTTTTACATTGATTTCATCCTAGTGGCTCTATTTCAAGTGAATCCAAGCAGACTTCCTCTTTTAATTTAATTCAGTCCAGGGAGACCTTGGCCTCTGGGGGCATTGAAAGAGTCCTGGCTCGATGCTGACGTTGTCTTTTAAGTATAAAAATATACGTTCTCTGTATTTTTGTTTCAGGGGCATTCAACTGAGCTTTCGGTTTGGTTCTTCAAGACCAGCTCCGTGAACTTGTTTCTCTGCCTGAAGACCTGTGGAAATATGTAAAGCCACATAGATGATAGAATAGTGAGTGTCAAGGTCATAGGGAGCTTGGGTTTCTTTCAAGCTCACCTAGGACTCAACATTTTCATGTATGTCATAGAAGTGCCTGATGGCTCTAGCTCTGTGTGTGTGTGTGTGTGTGTGTGTGTGTGTGTCTGTGTGTGTTTGATTTTTTTCATTAGTTTTTTTTCTAGCACTGAAGTTTGAATTCAGGGTCTGGCAATTGCTAGGTAGGCATTTTGTTTTACCTGCCTATGCTGCCTTTTTTTTTTTTTTTTTTTTTTACTTTTGGCAGTTCACTAAAGTTCTCTAAGCACTAGTTCATGTATGACTACAGTTCCTATGTGCCATGTCTGTATTAAACAGTAGGAAAACAACCATGGAAGGCCTAGTCTCTGACCTTAGGAAACTTATTCTCCAGTGAGGATACACACATGCAAAGAAAATGGTTATTTTCTAAGATACTAGAGTGTTATTTTACAATGAGGATGTGTCCACAGGGAATGAACAAGAAGCAGCCCAGGCCACCTGGAGAAGAACTTACGGATATCTTGAGGGAAGAGGCAACATTTGAATAGACTGGAAGGACGAATGGGCATTTGATAGGCTGCCAAAGCAGAGGACACGGGGGTATACCAGGGCCAGGGTATATGAAAGGACACTGACAAGTAAGGCAAAAAGGACTTGAGCTTGTGATCATTTGACCTTTCTCTACTCCCGGGATGGTGTCTCTCTACTGGAATCCACATACTAAACCTGATTCCTTTAGAGGATAGCAAAAACAAAAACAAATAAATGATCAGCAATTCAGGAGTCTAGATGCTAATGATTTCACAGTGAGAGCAAAGGCAAGCAATCCTTATAGTTTATGATCACAAAGCTTTCCTTGGTTCAGTTAAATTTACAGAAGCCTGCCACTCAAATAAACTCATTCCATTTAGGTTAAATGTGTAGAAGACTGTCATTCCAAGTGACCTCGGCCTACTGGCTCTCGAATGACATCAAACATGTGACATATTATTTCTTTAGGGCCCAGCAAGTGAGACAAAGATGAAAAAGGCAGTCCCTGGCTATTAGGAAGGGGTAGGGCAAGTCCAGGCCTGGTGACTACTGGCAGTCAAGCATGACAAGCGTGGTAGTCAAACAAGAGAAGTTGTGGTAGCGTGGCCCTATTTTCTTTCTCTCTCTCTTTATTATCTATACATGGGTCTCTCACTGCACTGACTCCCTCTGCAGGCCAGGCTACTTCCTTAGGGGTTCTGATTCTTAGCTAATAACTGGTATGCTTTCTCAGTGTTCCTGTGTAAAAGGACACCTTTTTGAAGAATGGAGGGAAGATGCTAGAAGCTGATGGCTCACACCTGTAACCTTAACTATTCAAGAGGCTGAGATCTGAGAACACTGGTTCAAAGCTAGCAAAAAAAAACCTCATCTATCCAATTAACCACCAAAAAGTTGGAAGCAGAGGTATGGCTCAAATGGTAGAGTGACAGCAAAAGAGCTAAACAAGAGTGTGAGGGCCTGAGTTCAAGCCCTACTAATGGCAGAAAAACAAATTGAGGGAAGATGGGAGAATGACTTCTAGCATGGGCCAACATAATGGAGGCATGTGCCTGCTTTTCTGATCAGTGTTAAGGGCAAGGCACAGAAACATGACGTTCATTAGATCTCAAAGCCAGGAGACAACAGACTGTAAGGAAAGCCACTGAGCCCAACAAGGGTGCTAATACACCTCCACAGCCCAAGTCTTTCTACCCAACTACCACTAACACCCATTACAGAGTGAAGAAATACATTTACCTTCAAAGTCTATTGCTAAAACAATCCTTACAAACCCAGAGCTCCTTAAAATATTGCATTTAAGGTTTATTCAAAGATTCATTTTGTGCTATAATCTTTGTTATATTTGTATAAAAAATTATCTCCCCCCCCAATTTCAAGTCACATTAACACTTATTAGAGTGAATACCATGATAGCTTGTGAATCTGCAAACACCCTGGCACCACATACTATAAGCTTACAAGTGCTTAAGAGGAATGATCTTAGAATCGCCAGCATGGTGATTCATGTCTATAATCCTGTCTACTTGGGAGGCAGAAATAGGGGGATCATGATTTGAAGACAGCCTGAACAAAAGTGGAAGACTATCTGGAAGACTCTAGTGGTAGGGCACTTTCCCAACAAGCTTGCTAGGCCCTAAGTTCAACCCCAAAACTGCTTAAAAATATAATAATGATGAGGGCTGGGAGTTTGGCCTAGTGGTAGAGTGCTTGCCTAGCATGCATGAAGACCTGGGTTCAATTTCTCTGTACCACATACATAGAAAAAAGCCGGAAGTGGTGCTGAGGCTCAAGTAGTAGAGCTCTAGCCTTGAGAAAGTCCAAGGACAGTGCTCAGGCCCTGAGCTCAAGCCCAGGACTGGTAAAAAAAAAAAATGATGATGAAATATGAAAAGAAGACTTTACTGGTATTTCCCTTTTTGTTAAGGTTTTACAAGTGCTACAGGGCTGTAAACCTGATTTATATAGCACTGTACTTTAGAAAATATTTAAAAGCTGGGATTTCCTAGAGAATCAGTGCTTAGAGAAAATGTATGGAAGAACTTATAGCTGGCTTTCAGCAAAGATGAGCTATAATTCTCATTATTGTTTAATCTTAATGTTCTCAACTGGCTGGGAAGTGCCAAACTAGTGAATGATGAAACAACTGTTTCTCTTAGTGTAATCAAAGTATCCTAGTCTTTACTTTCCCTCCCTCCCTCCCTCCCTCCCTCCCTCCCTTCCTTCCTTCCTACCATCCTTCCCTAAGTCTCTCCCCTCTTCATCCTTTTGTCCCCTCCTTCTTCTTTCACTCCCCACCTCTATCGTTCCTCCCTTCCCCCTTCCCTTCCCTTTCTCAGAAAGAGCTATTTAAAAATACTTGGCCTTTCCTTACAGAGCAAAAGGAACCTACCCTTCTGCCCTCAGGAGATTCAATAATTAGATCTGCTGAAACCAATTGACAATAGACAAATTCACATATTTATTACATGTGTAAGCATGGGGCATTTTAAGACTAAGAAATGAACACCCAATAATGCAGTGGGATTCAGAAGCCAAGGTATACTTCTTCATATAGGAGGACAGATGACTGAACCCTATGAACAGAAAATGGCCTCGACAAAGTCTCTCTGGCCTTTGGATATTCGGCTTTCAGTCTCCAATTCTGTGTTATGAATTTAATCTTTCTTGGTTAATATGATTTCTGTAAGAGAACTAAAAGTAACGGTGTCCCTCTTCCATGGATCTAATCTTTAAGTAAATAAAGCAACATCGCAGAAATTTCTTCCTGTCCTTGTGGAAATAAAGTAGATTGAGAAAACTTGAGCCTCATTCCTTAGTTGAATATGTCAGAGTGTCAGAGTTGAGGAACTGTTTCCTGAGCCCCCAATATTTTTCCATTAGTCACCACCAGATTGGGGAAGTACCTGAAAACAAGTTATGATTAACTTTGGACTCTCAGATGTTTCATTGAAAGCAGCATCCTGAAATGACACGTAGTCAAACACCTCCTTCCACACATTTTCTTGTCTAAGCACAGAGTCCCTGGAACATTGCAGCTGTTAAGTATTTCCTAAAGTATAGTACTGTTCAAAACTGGTCCACAGCCCTGCAGCATTTGTAAAACCTTGACAGAAGTGCAAAAATATGGACCCTTCTGCAGACCTGCTATGTTGGAGCAGAAACTGTGTTCGAATGAGCTCCTCTTGCTAATATCCTAGTGACACATTCAAGTTTAAGGAGCCTAGGAGACTTGCTCCTGATCAAACTGTTCCTTTCCTTCCAGCTCTGCCCTGTAGTGCTACCGCATGTTTTCCTACCTTCTACATGCTGGCTAATTAGATATAACTCCCATCCTGCCCTCCATTCACTTTCCACATCTACTCTCTCTCCTGGAAAAACACCACCTGTTCTTCCATCTCATCTTAACACAATGTTCTGTCATAGTTTTTTTTCTCTCCCTTGAACAAGATACACAAGCTTCTAATTTCATCCCATAGAAAGTACTTCGTTCATTGCCTTTCATCTCCGAAATAGTTGGCTGGTTTAAATTTAGAGATGAAAAAAAAATGCTGTTGCCTGGAGTGATCAGCTAAATTGTGATCCCAGTTTATCAGAGGAGTAAAACATTGCCATGGTGAGGGTTCTTTAACTAGTTATTATGTTCATCCACAATACTGATCACTTTACCATGTCCTTTTTTTTTTTGAATCCTCTTTGTTTGAATCTGAGACAAGATGTGAGCTATCCTTGCTTTTAATTAACTCCTTTTATGAAAATTTTTCTGTGGTTAAGAACTTTGTTTAGGTTACCAAAGGATTAAGCTCTCTCTGAGATGCTTATTCTTACATAAAACTCTCATATTAGAAATCCAATATCATACTCCATTAGGTAAATATTTTGTGTAACATTATACACTATTATCTTTATGTAACTTGTTTATATATTATATTACATGACATATTTAGCTTACTTTGATTGCTTAATATAATACAATATGATATATTGCTAATGTATCATACAATTATACTAAAAATTCAAAACGAGACATATAATGGCCTCATGTTTTTCCACATGGCATTGTGGAACTAGACTGTTAGCTTGGGGAATGCACAGATGGTTCAACTGCCTTGGCTCCTTAGGCCAGTACTCATTTATCTTGGTAAATTGGCATCCCATCTGTTCCTCATCCTCATAAGTTCACAAATGCATTTGTATTGACACAGATGGGGTAGCTGCTCCTGTCCTAGTCAGAATCTGAGGGATGGACCATGGGATGGTAAATCAAACCAGAAAATCACCTTACTACTTCAGAGAGAGAAAATTACTCTTTCTAGAAATGAAAAGCCTTAGTCTTCATATAACCAATGTATCATTTTCATGAAAATGCAGACCAGTCTCTAGAGCGCAGGTATAAATTTTGCAATGAGAAATCACTGACATGGCAGCAGAAACACTTAAAGCATATACGGTTAGAACATCTTTTTACTAGAAAGAAATTTCTTTCTTTCTTTTTTTTTTAGTCTATCATGGCACTTGAACTATGGTCCTGGATACTGTCCCTAAGCTCTTCATCTCAAGGCTACCACCGTATCCCTTGAGCCACGGTACCACTTCCAGTTTTCTGGTGGTTAATTGGGGATAACAGTCTCATGGACTTTAGTGCCTTGGCTGGCTTTAAACCCAGATCCTCAGATCACAGCCTCCTGAGTAGCTAGGATTATAGGTGTGAGCCACTGTGCATGGCCAAAAATAAATTTCAATGGGAAACAACATAACAATCTAAGAGTTGCTGTTATGGGTTGATGTATGTTGAAGTCCTAATGCCTCCTATACGTGAGCATGACTTGATTTCGAAGTTAGGGGTCTTCAGACATATAATGAAGCTGAGATGAGGTCATGAGCATAGACCCTATTCCAATATGGCTACAGAGAATAGGACAGAGACACCCATGAGGAAAATAGCCATATGTCTACAGAGGGAAAGACAGGAATACTACAGTCCAACCAAACACCAGTAGCTAAAAGAGCAAAGAAATAGTCTCCCCACCAGGTGTCTGAGGGAATCGGGCTTAAGGACCTTAAAATATCAAGCTCTTCAAATGTCTGGCCTCCACATGTGTGTAAGAGTAATGTCCTGTTGTTTAAAGCTACCCTGTCTGTACTATTTTGTTAAGAAATCCCTAGGAAGTAAAAACAGCTGCTTGTTCAACATGGAATCTGAATGAAAGGAATTAAGGAGAATCCCAATATTTAAGGGCACTGGGCTGTGACTGACAGCTTGCCACCTTTCTTATTACAGATAGGATTTTCTATATGAAGGTCATGGAATATTCCAAGGTCATTAGCTAAGTCTCACTCTTCCACAAACAGTACTGATGAGATTAAGTAGTACTTATGGGGTTACTTGTCAAGTTTAATAGAAAATCAACACTTAGAAGCATGTGTCCTCATTTCAAAGCAGCAAGTAGGTCCAGTAGGCTTACAAGACAATATTCAAGAAGAAGCAAGGCCATTTGTGAGTAACTTACTTTGTAATGTCCCTCCATATTGAATGATTGATTGATTGATTGCTGGTCCTGGGGCTTAAATTTAGGGACTGGGCTCTGTCCCTGAGCCTCTTTGTGTTCAAGGCTAGTGTGCTTTACCACTTGAACTATAGCACTACTTGTCTTTTCTAAGTAGTTATTGGAATTAAGAGTCTCATGGACTTTCTTGCCTGGGTTAGCTTCCAACTGTGATCCTCAGATCTCAGCCTCCTGAGTAGCTAACACTACAGGTGTGAACCACTGATGCTCAGCTACTTTCTATTATTTTTTTTTCTGGAAATAAGACCCACATTTGGACAAGGTGCCAATGCAGCTGTCAAAGACCTACAAAACTTTTCCTGAACTTCATGTCCCTACTTCTATTCATGGTGGACTGAGGCTTCCTTTAGGTGCCAATACACTTAGCCAAATTAATGGACTTTTTATATTAATCACGTGAGTAACTCTGTGCTGACAATATTGATCAAATATTGGACAACTCCAGGTAGGACACAGTGTGTTTCCACTCCCTGCTAGCCCATAAAGTAATTGTATGCCTCTTTCAGATCCTAAGATGAATCAAAAGGCTGCCTTTTCTTCCTCTCCAGCCACCTTGCAGTTGGAGCACTGGGGCATTGCCTCTGGTAATAATCATGCACACATACACATGGCTAAGGGATGATGGAAAAAGCAAACCAAGGCCTTTATGCTTTCTTTTGGAAAGTCCTGGATATGAATGATTGCTCACTGGGCACAATCATTTTATTCAAATGAGCCCCAAATGGATTATGCCTCCAGGTATGTGACCTGAAAAAATAGTTCACACCATATTCAGATAAAAGAGAATAAGAACAATGTAAATGTTCTCTTGCCTCTGCTTGAATTGATCAAAAGCCACCTCTAAAATCTCCCAAAGAAACAGCTAGATTGCCTCACATTTAAAAAAAAAAAGTGGAGGTAGCTAGGAGTTATTGACACAAACCTGTAATCTTAGCTCCTGAGAAGGCTAGGATGCAGGCTAGGATTCAAAGCCAGATTCCAAGCAGAATATCAGGGCTAGAGGTTTGGCTTAAGCAGTAGAATGCTTTCCCAAGCAAGGCCTGATTCAAATCCAGAACCAGTAATAAAATAAAACAATAAAAAAATAAAGAAATTATGAGACAAAGAAAAGCTGCTATGTCTTCGACAAGTAGGAGAGATGAGATAGCACTAACTTACTGTTTTCACATACAAAAAAAAACCCAAGGATTCTTCTCAGTGAATAATCCATGTACCTGCCAGTGCTTCAGATTGAGAGGTTAACTAAAACTCTGCCATCCATTTGGGTACTGAGTCTTTGCAATGATTAAAGAAGAGTTATGGCATGAAGTTATTTTTGTTCCTTATGGCTGGAGCCAGGAGACAGGGAGGAACAAGAGACTACAGAACAGGAAGTAAGGGGATGTGCCCAAGGTGAGATGGGCAAAGTTGGAAGCATGAGATATGTGAGTTGCAAGTGTGTTTGTTGTTGTGGAGGAATAGGAGGGAGGCTGCCCTATCCAGCCTTCTGCTGAGGTTCTAGGTGAAGGACCCTGTAGCAAAGATTAGCAACTGTAAAACGGCCAGAGTCTGCCAGAAAGGAATCAAGTAATGGGTTTCTGGAGTAAAGCAATGGACTAGGAACACCTGAGAGAGCTTCAAAATATGAGACTGGATAGTTGTGGTAGCACATACCTATAGCCCCAACTATTCAAGAGGCTGATACAAGGAAATCACAGTTCAAGATGATCAGGGGAAAACAAAATGATCCACCTACCTAAAACACAAATCCAAGGCATAGCTGAGTGCCTGTGGTTCATGCCTATAATCCTAGCTACTCGGGAGGCTAAGATCTGAAGATCACAGTTCAAAGCCAGCCTGGGCATGAAAGTCTGTGAAACTCTTATCTGCAATTAACCACCAGAAAACTGGAAATGGTGCTGTGGCTATAGTGGTAGAATGCTAGCCTTGAACTGAAGAGCTCAGGGACAGTGCCCAGGCCTGAAGTTCAAGCCCCACAACTGGCCAGATAATTAAGTCACATTTTTCAATCTCAGTTAAGAAATGGAATGGGTAGGATCAGGGTCCATAGGCAGTCTGGGCAAAAAGTATGAGACTTGATCTGAAAGATAAATAATAAACGAGTTAGGGACATCGGTCAATTAGCTGAGCACTTGGCAGAAGAACCCTGATTTTATGTGCTAATACTGCCAAGAAAAAAAAAAGAAAAGAAAAGAAAGGAAAAGTGAGAAGACCAGATTGCTGCACGAGCAAGGGCTCAAAGGGTTTCAGTTTTCAGAGAAAACTAGAGGATGCCTAACTTGAGTTGGATATGTGGCAGGATTTTTATTTTCTTTTTTTCCAATGCCTGGTAGGCTTATGCAAGCAAGTTGGGGCAAATACTGGTACTTGTGGTTTGCTGGCCTGTCCAGTAGACAGGAAGTTCTTCATAGGAAGAGTCACCTACTCTCCTAGGCAACCAGGGAAAGAATGTAAAGCAGGCGTTCACCCAGCCTGGAAAGAGTGAGAGACAGAAATTAAGGTAAGTAGTAACAGATGGAATAAGATAGAACTGCATGATGGAACCAAACCCTATATATCACCCTGAACTTAGAGGAAGTACTACCAAAATCCAGGAATGATTGACAGGAAGAAATTTCTGCTGGATACCAAGTGACAGTGGCTTCTTACATTCCGGGACCTCGGATAATTATAGGCAGAACTTTCAGTCAAACCATCTACAACATCCACTGGTTTATAACTTCATGGGCTTTGTGGTTATGTAGTTGTTTTGGTGCTATTGAGGTTGAGCTCAGAGCTTTGCATTTACTAGGCAGATGTTCTACTACTTGAGCTATTCCTCCAGGCTTCACTTTTTTTTTTTCCTTTTGTTAATTTTGGGGATAGGCTATCACATTTTCCCACCCAAGCTAACATAGATCCAGATTTTCCTATTTACTGTACTTCTTGTCTAACTGGAAAAGCTAGCACACAACACGATACTCAGCTATTGGTTGAGATACGTGTTCAATAACTGTTTGCCTGGACTGGCAACTTGAATTCTCCCAATTTCTGCCTTGTGAGTAGCTGGGATTTGAGATGTGAGCCATTGTACCTGGGCTTCATTTTCAAGATTGATGAGAAGTGGTTTAGATATCTAACTGAAGTTTCTTAGCACAGGTACCAATAACTTCAAAAGTAGCTTCCTTCCCCTGTGACAGTGTCTTTTCCTCACATAATACCTGCCAGTAACTAGTGTTTCAGGCCAACGAATTCCTTGCTTTCTTTGGAGTGGTTCAATTTACTTAGAGGTCTAGCTAACTCTGAAAAGCATAGTATGTCACTATATCTATAAAGGAGGGAAAGAGGGAAGAAGCAATGAAGGATCCCTGCCCCCCCAAAAAAGATCTTGGTACCCCTCCTAATACAAGGGGCCATTCTTTTCACTAGATGAGGAACCCTTGTGATTTGCTAATATCCCCAGAAAGTTGGGGTGAGAGAGAAAGAGAAGAGAGAGAGAGAGAGAGAGAGAGAGAGAGAGAGAGAGAGAGAGAGAGAGAGAGAGAGAGAGAGAGAGAGAGAGAGAGAGAGAGCCTGTTAGCGACAGAAACAGACAGTTTCTGACATGAATAATGGATTCCAGTTTTGCCCAGCAGTGAGCCACCACATCCTCAGGGGTTAACAGCTTAAAGGTGAGTGGGGTTTCCGGCCACCAGAAAACCAGAAGAGTTCCTTTTCCCCACCCAAGCACCCAAGCACATTCTTCCCCACCCCCACATTCTTTTAATACCTAAACTTCCTCCATCACTTCCTCTGCCTTGGAGGTGGGGCTGGGGGGGGGGGATGGTGAAAAGAATGCAAATTTATCTAATCTCTAAAAAAAACACAACAACAACACTTTGTGGTATCTGATGTGTTTCAGACTGAAGGGAAAAAGAGTCCCACCTCCTCCCTCCACCTCATTCTCTGGAGAACATCAAGTGATTTGTTTGGACCCTCCCCTGGGTCTTATCCAGGTTCTTACAGAAAAACTCACCACACAGCACAGCCCGGACTCTAGCTCTGAAGACCAGAGAAAGTAACTGATATGGTCAATACTGTGAATCAAGGTGGTACTACTGAGACTCTGGTCTGTCTGCTTTGTGTCTCGTCCTCTCTGCCCAATCTTTTGAGTGACTTGACTCAGCAAGAGACAGGGGATACCTACACATCCGCGCCATGGCATGTGTGGGCAGAAAGCAGTGAAATGAAGCCACATGTACACCAGTGCCTTCACTGCAGGTAACACTGTTCATTGCTCAGGGCCTTTGGTGGCAAAGGAACCATCCAAAGGCCACCCATGCACACTGAGCTGTTTATGGAGATTGGCCTGGCTGTCAGCACCCACCAACTTCCATTGCCCATGAATACTTATTTCTGCTTCACTTTCACCACACCTCTTCTGGTCCTAGGGCTTGAGCTCAGGGCCTGGGTGCTGTCCCTGAGCTTTCTTTATTCAAGTCTAATGCTCTGTCACTTGAGAATTTTTGGTATCTAATTGGACTTTCTTGTCCAGGCTGACTTAGAATCATTCCAGACTTCTTGCCTTAAGCTGCTTCCATGGCACCATTCCCTTAGCTACCTAGGTGTCTGCAGGTACTCCCCATAAGGTACATGGGTAATCTAGCAGGCCATGAAACACCTGAGTTTCCTAAATGCCTTAGGCAGCACTAGCTACATCATTTTGCTTCAAGAACAAAGTGATGGTGGTAGAAACAACACTGAACCGAGATCCAGAGTCAAGTCTTAAAAAGCTTATAGACCCTAAGTGGTGATTTATCCTCATCAGGCCTCAGTTTCTCCACCTGTCAGATGGAAAAGACCATGGTCATGGGCTGAATTTTGTCAGCTCCAAAACCATACGTTGGAGTCCCAATCCACAGTACTACAGAATGTAACTGTATTTCAAAGAAAAAGTAGTTTGGTTAAAAAAAGAAAAAAAAGGTGACTAAGTTAAAAAGAGACTATTTAAAGTCCTAACCCAACATGATTCCTTATGAGGAAAGAAAGAAATGGCCTGTGCGTGTGCATTAGATGCAGATGCAACTTAAGGTCACTTTCTCTGCTAATGAAGGAGAAAGGCCTCTGGAGAAACCAAACCTATCTCTGTACCTCGATTTTGGACTTCCAGCATCCAGAATTATAAGAAAATCACTTTCTGCTGATTAAGTTACTTCATCTGTGATTTCTTGTTGCACTTTACTAGCATACAAATATATTTAACTCTGGTACAAAGGAAGTATTTGACAAGGCTCAGTTCTTTATCTGAGCAGATCAACAAAGCCTTTGCCAGGCTAAGGCTGCCCCCTGAGCCAGCCTCTTCCACTGACAACCTGCCTGCCAGAGCATGAAAGCCATCTGCCTTGGAAGAGACTATTGACGTTAGATTTGTCCATTGACATTCGAGCCACTACCTTCCTGTTTTCATTCATCACTATGCCAAACCGTTTACCTCAACATCTTTCTGAACAGGCCTCAGTCTCTAATGCGAACTGAGTTGCCCAGAGCTTCTTAATAGCATCCAGGGGGCTGCACAAACATCAGTAAATCTCTCACAGTAGAATGACTTATTCATAGCACATGTTCATAGTTTCTTACACCATATTAACTTTCCATTTCTGACTGCCTTGACCTATTCTTGTCCTTGCTTCAGTGGTCCTTTATAATTCATAAGATCCTGTTTTGTTTAGGGTGACTCTCTCAATACCTACATATTTCATACTTGATTCTCTAGAGTCAATGGAATTTAAAGGTGAGGTAATTGGATCATCAACTCACATGAGTAAATGATACTCTTTATGGAGTCATGGATGAATGGGTCAAGTGCCTTTGTGATAAAAATGAGATTTCTATGCAGTGGTTCTGTCTTACTACATGATGAATCAAGAAGGCCTTTACCAAATGCCAGAACTATGCTTTTGGAATTTTCAGACTCCTAGATCATCAGTTAACTAAACCTCTATTCTTTACAAATTACCAGTCTCAATATTTTTTTAGAGTTACAGAAAACATTGTCAGATTCTCATGTGAGCTTTTTAAGTTGGCTTGACTTTCTAGCCCATGAAGGAGAAAAAGTTGTATTATTTATGGGGGGTTTCTTGATATCATTATGATTTATTACCTTTATCTGTCAAATGCAAAGCCATCACTCAGCTTTAAAATACTATATTATACTCTAAAGAAAAGGCATACTTTCCTCTATATAAAAATATGCCAACTAACAGTCATAGGTAGAGATGGAGCACTTGAAATAAGGCTAGGCTCAGATAAGATGCTCTATGTTTGTAATGCATACAATAAATGTTAATGATTTGGGA
The DNA here is from genome assembly GCF_031878675.1 of Megascapheus bottae. NCBI lineage: Eukaryota > Metazoa > Chordata > Mammalia > Rodentia > Geomyidae > Megascapheus > Megascapheus bottae. The sequence goes on from NC_143528.1 coordinate 11,517,213, forward strand.
AAAAAGTATAAATGGTAAATTATATCACTGTCTTTTTTTATAGGTTAGACTCTGAAGTGATTAGTTTTAGACATATTGGGAAAATAACATATTCAAATTAATTCTACTTACTTACTTTACACACACATATAATCACCACCCATTTTGTATATCAGATCCCTAAAATTTGTTTATTTTATAAGTTCAAGTTTACCCTTTAACCAATAGTCCCATTTCATCACTTCCTTTTTAATTGCCACCCTCTGTTTTGATACATTAGTAAGATTATACAATACTTGTCCTTTTAATAAGCTAATATATATTTATCTTTGGGGGTCTGGCTGCTTCCTTCCACTGTTTTGGGGTGTGTGTGTGTGTGTGTGTGTTTTGATTCTGGTCCTATGGCTTGAACTCAGTACCTGTCCTTGAGATTTATTTTTGCTGAAGTTAATGCTCCACCACTAGAGCCACAGCTCTACTTCTGACTTTTGGATGTTTAATTGAAGGTAAGAGTTTCCTGGAATTTCCTGCCTGGGCTGGCTTTAAACTGTCATCCTTAGATCTCAACCTCTGATGATTACAGGTATGAGCCATCAGTACCCAACTTCTTTCTACTCTCTAAATGTGATCAGGGAAGTCTCAATTTTATATGTATGCCTCCTGTTCTATTTTTATTTGATAGATCTAGTAAGAAGGAAATATTGTGGCACAGAAGAATTTCCAAGTGACTTGCTGTGGATTTCATAGAGTCAGAATCCCAATCTACAACTACAGTGTGGACCAAGAATCACCCAGGAGAGGAGCAGAGCCAGACAAAAATCAGAATTAAATCACTATTTTTGATTCCGTGAGAGGATCTCTCCACTACTGAGATCTCCATTTATTACTTTGCATATCTCCTGAGAAAATTTCATGTTGAGACAAAATCAGACCAGATGATGAGCAGAAACCTATAATCCTGTATGAGTTCTGAAGGGGAATCAAAATGGCCTAAGAATTTTCCATTCCTATGTCTCAAGCAGTCATCAGACTCATTTTCTACTCCCACTACCACCACAGAACATATTTGACTAAGAAAAATAGTGAGACTCATATGACAAATATTTTTACTTTGGTATCTCTTATTTATCAACAGCAGTTAGGGTGGTTCATAGTCATTCAACAAATCCCTGAATGATGTCATCTAAGGATCCTTATCTTGAGCTGAGACTCAGTGGGTATATGTAATGAATACCAGTAAAAATATAAGAAAAAGATAGGACATCTCAAACTGATATTTTTCCTTCAAGGAGGGAAAAACCATGGAGAAATACAACATCAGAATTCAGTGTAGCAAATGTCACTGAGTTTGGGGACTCTTATCCCAGTGGAGAGGTCCTTTCTCAGCCAGGTCAATTCCCTTCTCCTAACCATTGCAGTTGAGGAAAAACCCCTAGATTACCCTCTCACAGGATGAAAAGCTTCTATCCAGCCCCGACTGCTACATATCCTTAAGAGGCTTAACAGAAACCTCCAAACAAGAAGAGAACAAAGCAGGTCTGAAAACACTCTAAAAAGTTATCAGTCAAGTTCATAAGAAACTTAGGTTCTTTCTGGGCCAGATTATTCTTATTTTACATGACCAAGACTAAGTAACTTAGTACTTTCAATAAGAGGGGTGAGGTACTAGAAATATACATTTATAATGCCAAATAAGGCAGGAGCTATAATCATTTTTAATACGTAAACTGGATATTCTTAATGAACTAAAGCATTTGTGGATGTTTACACTTCCTAGTTCCTGCTTTAAAAAGCATACATGCTACTTAGATTTGCATTGTTTTTCTTCGGTGCCTATTTCTTCTAGGGTTGAGTTTCCCTAAGCTGTCATTACCTCATGAAAAGAGGCTTTGTTGGAAGAAAGGATGCGTGGGGAGGTCACGGAACATATGTCTCAGTAATCCTGGGACACAGTCTCTTGTCCTGCCTTAGAAAGGAGTTGACCTACCTCCTAGCATCCCAGCCAAGGCATGCTCAGGACAGCATCCACACTCGCTGCTCTGCTTCCTAATCCGTGCTCTGCCTGTATCCCAGCAGATGGCTGGCCCTCGGGGAAAGGAAGCGCTTCTGAGACCCTCCTGTCTCCCTTCTTCCCAAAGGGCTCAGCTATAAAAAGCACATTAAACAACCATTGTTCTTTTCCTCCATGAAGCTGGCATCCTGACATCCTGTCTGATACCAAAGGCACTCGGATGTTCACTGCTGGCCTGGTGACACCCACCCTGCTGGCAGCAATAAGAAAAAGTGTACCTTCCATTTGGGAACATGTTTTCCCTCCTCCCATGTGACATACTGTGCACAGCAGAAAAGGGCTTTCTTGTTAACCCTTCCTATTCTTTGGGCCTGAAGATGTATTCCCACAGGACCTTGCAAACAAGTTTAGACTGTATCATGGGGGAAACAAAAAACAAAAAACCCTAGAGGCTTGTCTATTAAATTAATGTTCCCTTCCTTGTGATTTTTCTCCCTGACAGTCTTTGCCTGTGTTCAGGAGCCTAAATTACTAGGGAATCATTGCCTCAAAACTAAAGCAGAAAATATTGAATACCTTCTAAAGAAGACCCACAATAGAGAGGAAAATAACAAAGATGTAGGAAGCCCTTACAAGATAAGACCCTGAGGGGTAACCAGGAAGTAAAACACATTTAAGAAGAAAAGGGAAGATCAGAAGAAGAAGGAGGAAGAGGGAGAAGAGGAAGAAGAAAGGGAAGATGAAAAGAGAGTTAGGATTTATCACACTGTAATATAATGTCTCCCTCTCATTCTTATATTTTCCAGGGCCTATACTGCATATTCTGTTTCCACTGAAATGTAACTTTTATCAGTTTACTGAAAGGTAAGCTGTTCAAAAAGGCCAGAAGACTAGTCTTTCTAGGAGACTAGTTAAGCCACCTAAAGACAACACAAGTCATCTGACTAGGCAGATACACTAAGATTCTTCCTTCTGTGTGTAGATACAATCTGGTAAGTGCTATGCATCATGGTTCTTGCTTGTTGGTATAATGAATAACTTTCCATGAATAACTCAAACAAATAATGCATCACACTTCTGAAACCCTAGTGACTGAGATACACCATTTCAATCAAGCTCTGGGTACAAAATGAGAAGTTCTATAAAGCAAGTATCAGGAACAAAATCATGATTGATTGAACAGCAGCAGGCTTTTAGTCATAGGAGTTTCAAAATGATTTCCTCATCCATCTTTCAGGGTAAAGACCAAAATAGATATTTTAAACACTAGTTTACTGCTTACTAGTTCATGGTCTAAACCATTACTAAACGTAGCGTCTTTGAGGTTTTCAACCTCAGCTCTCACGTTAGGGTTTTCAAAATGAACTCTTCATATGTATTTCCTGAACGGTTTCTCTGTACATGGTCAAGCGGACTTGTTCTCAGAAGAAGAGTCGAAGTTCTGGTAAAGTCCCAAAACGGGAAGTAAGCCCCTAAGAGCAAAGGAGAATACCGGAAGATGTGAACTGCTTCTCCAGGGGCTGCTCACGCTCCCCCAGTCCCTCATCCTCAGTAGGCTCTGCATCTTCCCTCAGCTCTGAAGGGCTCACATGGAGGAACCAGTTGGAATCTCTGGCCTGATGCCATAGTGTTGATCAGGCTAAAATTTGGGGGAGGTGCACATTTTATTAGCTTCCTATGGCTGCTTCAACATATCACTACACATTCACTAGCATGAGCAATACAGTTCATTACTTTGTCATTCTGAAGGTCAGACATCTGACACTGAGATGTCAACAAGATTGTGTACCTTCTGAAGACCCTAGGACCAAATTTGTCTCCCACACTTCTTGTCTCATGGCCTCTGCTTCCATCTTGAAAGCCAGTAAGGGAGGGTGATCCTTCTCACACCGAGTCACTCAGTCATCTTCTTCCACTACTCAGGATCTTTGTGATATTCTAAGACCAGGCCTGACAACCCAGGGTAATGTATTTTAAGGTCAGCAGATTAGCAACGTAATTTCCTGATTAGTAACCTTAATTTCCCTTTGCCATGTGACTCACATGGGATTAAGACATAGATATGTTTAAGAGACCAGTCATCTGTCTATCACCAAGCACAACAAGATGTAAAAATGTGGAAACATGGCTTCAGGTGAACACACATGAACTGGATGGCATGATACATAGCTGTAATACTATTACTCAAGAGACTGGGGCAGGAACATGGTGCATTTTAAGCCAGCCTGAGCTATACTGTAAGCCTCTGACACAACACACACACACACACACACACACACACACACACACACACTAACCCACATGAAGAGATGGAGGCCAGGGTGCTCACTGCATGTCAAGGGAGGTTATCATGAGAGCAGAACAGGGTAAAATAGTCCAAAAGATTTTTAAACCTTGAGAACTGGTTGACAGGAACTTTACCAGGTTGTGTGGCTGCCTTTATCCATTACCCTCACATCTCTGGGGTCAAACATTCTGGTGCAACAGGTGAGCACATTAAAAGTTGCAAACCAACACACCAGTTGTCATCCATCCCAATGTTTCATTTTAAAGCAAGTTGTAATGAAAAGCAACCATGGTTTTCACACTGCTTCCTTCCCATCCTCACAGCTCAGGAAGCCAAGTTTTCACATGTCCAAGTAAACATATGATCATATTTTTGAAAGAGAGAGAGAGAGAGAGAGAGAGAGAGAGAGAGAGAGAGAGAGAGAGAGAACATAGTAAAGTATGTTGCCATTAACTTATTATTGAAATTGATTTGAAAATCTGGTTCCTGATAGGATCACAGGACACAGATAGCATCCTTAAAATAATCCAAGGATCTGATGCATCTTTGCTTACTGATTGAAACCCATGGACCCCTTAGGTATCCACTGAAACCCCCTCTTATTTCCTCCTTCTGACAAGCATTGGGGATCAGGTGTGCTAGCACCCAAGTGAGGCAGGTGAGAGGAATGAGCCTCGGACAGAGCTGAGATGGAACCTGGGCTTCATCTTGCCTGTAAGCCGGTTGTCTGTGTCTGATTGTCACTCAAGTAGTCAACCTTAATGACTTCTGTTCCTACATATTAGCTACAGAGAAGGTAGATGGCATGGCTATTGGATTATAAAGAGAGAGGGGGGTGCAGAGTTTCCAGATATGCAGTTGGTGTCAATAATTACTTCTTCTATATGGAACCAACATAAGTGCCCCTCAGTTGATGAGTGGATCAACAAGATGTGGTATTTGTACACAATGGAATTCTATGCTGCTGTCAGAAAGAACGGCATTGCCCCATTTGTAAGGAAATGGAAAGACTTGGAAAAAATCATATTAAGTGAAGTAAGCCAGACTCAAAGGAACATAGGATCAATGGTTTCCATCATTTGTCATAATTAGTACAAACCTTGGACTCTGCTAGCAGAGGTTTACAATATGGCAAAATCTAGATACATAAGGCCATATAGGATGAGGCTAAATGAAAGGACCTCCAAGATATAGAAACAAGAGCCATATAAAGTGTGACTGTTGTTCTTAATGTACCATGTTTTTTATGTTTTTTCTCATCTTACCTTGTTATCTGATACATTGTATATATCTTTATTTGATTATTTAAAACAGGATAGGGAAGGGGGGAAACAAGATGAGGGGAGAGGTTGGGGGAGGGAAATGGGGACAAAATCATGAGAAGGGTTAGCAACGATTGTTAAGAAATGTACCTTCTATCTGGTGAATATAATGTAACCCTTCTGTTAATTACAATAAAAATAATTATTTCTTCTTTTCCTTCTTTACATTAAGCCAAATTCTGAATTTCATTATTTTTTAATTTTCATGACCTATGATGTTTGTCTGTCTCTGTTGTGGTCACCTCTCTTGATTTCATTCTCTCGCCTTTCCCTCTCTCACAGTGGATGCCATCCAGTCTTTCTATAGCTAGAAGGAGACAAGTACTGGCCAGGCACTGGTGCCTCATGCTGAAATACTAGTTACTTAAGAGGCTGAGATTTGAGGATCATAGTTTAAAGCCAGACTGGGTAAGAATGTCTGTGAGACTCTTATCTTCAATTAACTATCAAAAAGCCAGTGGAATATTTTCTACATACTTCCTCATTCTAAACCACCTCATTCATTTTGTCCTGTGGTTCTTTATCTGAACACCTCAGGATTATTATACTTCCCTTTCTTAATATGACTTATGGTTCTGCTCTTAGTCTCAGTCTATGCCATTGGTTATATCCTCATTAATCCCAGGGCCCTGATTATTTCTGCTGCCCCCAATTACTACTTCTGACTCTTATTCATTTCCTCCATATTTAAAATTTTCTATTTAAAGCGCTGTTTTACTCCCAGACACTGGCCCACTCCCCTCCTTCCTTGCCCAATCCGGGAAACCCTTCTCATCCCCTGAAATTGCCATCTGACAAAGCTGCTCGGAAATAAGAAATCTGCTTATCACTCTAGGGTGCTGGGGCACTGGAATAAGATAAAGTGGCAGCTTTTTTAAAAATTAAAAATAAAATCAAGAGAATTGGTGTAATAGGTAAATTTATGGAATGTTTCAGTGAGGACCCCTCGCCTCTTCCTCAGGAAGGGATTTTTGGCCTATCAAAGAAAAGAGGTCTAGTCAAGCTTTTCAATTCAGCTGGAGATGTGGCTCAAGTGGTAGAGCATAAGCCATCAATACAAAAGCCAAGCAAGAAAATAGAGCCTTGAGTTCAAGTCCCAGTACTGTCACAACACAGTAAAAATGATGATGTAAGATTCTCAGTTCATCCAATTCATGGAGCTGTGCAGACTGCTCCTGCTTCTGCATTTACAGAAGAGCAGTTCTACTCAAAGGCAGCTGTGTGAGAGGCTCAGAATGAGCAGAGTAAACGTGGAGCTGAGTTCCAGCAGATGAGAAAGCTGGTGATGTTCTCTGGTGTAAACACAGGTGAGGGAAGCAGAGGGGATGGAAGCCTGGTGTGAGAACAAAGACTGCCTTTGTGTTCCAGGGCAAAGAGAGAAATATAGCTTTGTCTCACAGCTTTGTGTTATGGGGGGGTGCTTTGTGCTTTAGTATTTGTGTAATTTTTTTTCTTTTTATGGTAGTACTGGGATTTGAACTCCGTCTCCTGCTATTAGGCAAGAGCTCTGCCACTTGATCTTATCTCTAGCTGCAATTTTAGTTTGAGAAGACACCAGAAGGAATTCAGAAAGGTCAGGTTGTTTTGATTCTCAACTTTAAATGCTTGGGGAAAATATCTAATGCAAAAACTACCACCTAAAGACAGTCGGAATCTGGAAACAAACTGACAGAGTCAAGAACCTTACTCCACACTAGCTCTAAAGTGTTCAGGGCTACAGAGAAATCCTAGGCTGTGGCTAAGAGGAGAACTAAATGACTTATTTTCAACTGTTATATGGTGGTCATGATTTAAAATTCTCCACATTACTGGACGGCTGCAAGAAAAATATTGCGTGCCCATTTATTAGATATGGAAAGTAAGGTGGAACCAGCTAAGAAGCTAATAGAGCCAGGACTCAAAGCTAGTTCAGCTTTATTCCAAAGCTTTTTATTCTATTATTCTTTGTGGAATGGAAATACATGATTCCCAATACTCTTGATTTAACAGACTTCCTATATAAGCCACTGGTGCTTGCTTTAGAAATCAGTGTGAACAAGAATCCCAGTTCAAATGCCCAGAGTTCAATCCCGAGGACTGGAAAAAATAAAATTAAATTCATAGTTAGAACCCTAGCAACATATCAAAACAAAGTTTCTTTTTTTTTCCTTTCTTCCTTCCTTCCCTCCTTCCTTCCTTTTCTTTTCTTTTTTTCTTCCTTCTCTCTCTCTTTCAAGTGGAATGAATTCAGAGACCCCTGTTTGCTCACATTGCTTGTTCAGCTGGTACTTTACCACTTGGGTCATGCTTCTAGCCCAGCTTGTTTTTTGTTGGTTATTTGGAGATACAGTTTAGTAGATTTCCTTGAGGGGGGAGGGAGGGCTGGGTTTATTTTAAACCACGATTGCACCTTCCTAAATAGCCAGCATTACAGGTGGGAGCCAGAGGATTCAAGCTGTTCAATACAGGCCTACAAGATCTCTATGTTGCTCAGACTGAATCCAAGTTTCTGGGCTCAAGTGATCCTTCATTCTCAGTCTACAAAGTGGCTGGGACTAGGGGGAGAGCACTGGAGTCCCATCCCATGGGCAGATCTTTTAACTAAATGTTGACTCCTTTCTAGAGCTTCTCTTCCTTAGCTTAGGGCAGGACTCAGCAATGAGTGTTTTAAAAAGTTAATTAGCTGATTTTTGATCTTCAACCAGGGCTGTCCCATAAACAGGGGATAGAAACAGACTTCAAATTTCCCCCTGTTCTGCCACTTGCAGATGTAGTAACAATGTAATCAAACAGAGTTGCAAATCCCTGATCCAGAAACTCTACCAAAGCAACACAAAGCAATCAAAGAACAGTTTGTTAAAATGAAGGCCACAGCTAAGCATAAACCAGGGCAGGAAAACATCCAGATGTGAATATATTAAGCTTTATTTAAAGAATCACAATTGGAAAATGTTTAAACACTAGAGTTGGTGCTGCGACATGGCAGATGGCAAGCAGCAACGGCGGTGGAAGACAGCCTGGTCCTGGAAGACAGCCTGGTCCAGCAAACCCACCTAAACTCAGCCCACCATCCCAGCTTCATCAGGGGAAGTACTACGTTGCTCTCTGGTTACAGCTGATCCATTCTCATTTTAATCCAGTCTTGATCCTCTAAAATAGACAAGGTCTCAAATGCTCCCATTTGAAAATTGTGACAGTAATACCCCAAATGCATTATGGATTTGTCCCACATATAGAAACTCATCATCTTCACCCTCCTCAACAATCTCCATAAAAGCCCGGAATTGGGTTTTGTTTTTGTAGTGCTGGTGATGAAACCAAGTGCCTCTTGCATGCTAAATGTATGTTCTACCATGGCGCCATACCAGCAGCCTAAGCCTCGGTTTTCAACCTAACTGCACAAAAGAATAGAAGCATTTCCCATAAACTGAAAAATGTCGGAAGAAAACTACCTGCACGTAGTGTGAGTAATCTTAGTTTGTGGTACTCTGAACATAGCTTCATCTACCTGCTACAGAGTTTAAATCCAAGGTCCACTGGGTTAGTTATGAATGGCTTTTGTTGTCTTCCTGTAATAGTTCTTTAAGAGTTTGGGATGGGGCAGGGGACTGAGGGAAAGGAAAGGAAAGGAAGGGAAGGGAAGGGAAGGGAAGGGAAGGGAAGAGAAGGGAAGGGAAGGGGTATCCAAAAATGAAATGTACTCATTACCTGACTTATAGAATGATAGCCCTTCTTTAATAATAACACTTTAATAATAACAATAAAGAAAATTTAAAGGTTGGGATATATCATTTAGGATCCCAGAGAGATATCTAGAAAGCTTTCAATATGACAGGTATGGTGACTTATGCCTGTATCCTAGCTGCTTGCAAGAGGTAGGTAAGGAAAGGGGAAACTGGTTCCTAAATAAGTGCAAAATACTACCTGAAAAAATAACTAGAGCAAAATACAGCTGGGAGGCATGGCTTACATGGCAGAGCACTTGTCTAGCAAGCATGTGGCCCTCAGTTCAGACTTTAGTAACAAAAGACCAAAAAAAAAAATAGCCTCAAATAAGCACTGGGTGAGGCTGTAAGCACAGAGGGACTTACACACTACAGACAAGGCTATGGCTACCAGACAATATTGTCCTTCCATGCTGCTGTGAGCTTAAGGCAGCCCCTGATGTTCCCTAAGCAGTCACAGAGAAACACCTTAGAGATCAAACCCAATACGCAATGGTACAGAAGATGGTTAGAATCCACCTGATAAAAGAGAGTAGGACAGAAAAACTAGCATATCAGAAAAAGCCTGGTCCATTCTAGGTAATGTGAGCCAATGTGACCAAAAAAGCAGGATAAAAGAGTACAGAAGGCCTGGTAGTTAGAGTTGAGGCTGGTTGCAGCCGGCCCTCAGCTAGTGAAAATGGCCTTGTGAAGCATGGTGAAGGATTCAGATTTCATCTCAGAAGAAGGAGGGTAAGGAGGAAGGGCTGAGTGCTGGATGTGATAGGAACCTATTGGGTTTGTAGAAAGATCACTGTGGCCAGGAGAATGGGCTAGAAGAGGGGATAGCCAACAGAGAGATGAGGTAAGTGTTTCTGAGGCTGGGCAGCAGATTGTAGTAGCCAGAATAAGGTCATGGGTACAATGTAGCTGGAACAGATGCATCAATAATTTCTGGTAGGAGACACTAGACCCTAGACAGCATGGGAAGTGAGAGAACTAAGAGAATAAACACCAAGCTGATCCCAGAATATTCACTCTGTATTTTTTTCTAGTGGTATTTCCTGTAGGGACAGGTTCATGTTCTCTATCCAGTAAAGAATTAAAAGGCAGACCAGTGTTTAAGGTAAACACAGTAAGTTTACTGGAGAGTGAAAGAAAAGCCATGAATGGAAGTAGCAAGACTCCCTCAGGAGGGAGAGGTCCTTTGGAGTCCTCTCAGAGGGCCTCCTCTCCTATCTCCTGTCCTGGGTTTAGCACTGATCGCTTGCTTGATGGCTTATGCATTCACTACCCTGGCTCTTTGCATTGGATGAGTTGGTACCTAGGGCATTATGGGAAGTAGAAGCATTTGAGCAGGTATCTGGGACACAATGGGAACAAGAAAGACCATGCTGGACACTTGTTATGGGCCACATGTTATTTCTGCCATTTCTTATTCCTATCTACCTAACAGCTTCCCTTTCTCTTTCACAATGAAGAGTTATAAGTAGTCCTGTACACAGTCACCTCGCTTTAGCACATGGCTTTAACTTCTGCTGTTGGAGCTAGAAAAAAAGTTGAAAACTTATCTGAGGCCAGATAATCCTTGGCTACTTTTGCCTAAGTAATCACGTGATGTCTCTCAAGAGTTAAGCAATTAGCACTGTGCCTATAACATAAGGTTAGTCATCATGACTGATTTTTCTATTCCCCATATTGTTGCTGTGGCTGTAAACTTACATTACCTGGGCAAGAAGATTAAGCAGCCATCTACCTCAACCGCTTCCTGAAAAGTCTCAATGAGGTTCCAGACCTGCACAAGATCTCCTGAGATGATTTCCAAATCTGTCCATAAGCTTCACCCACAAAACCAGGTGGAAGCTGAGTGCTGGCAACCCACGCCTAACATCCTAGCTAGCTGCTCAGGAAGCTGAGATCTGATGACTGTAGTATGATGCCAGCCAGGGCAGGAAACACCAAAAAAAAAAAAAGAAGAAGAAGAAGAAAAAAGGCTGGAAATGGAGGTGTGGCTTAAATGGTAGAGTACTAGCTTTGGGCCAAAAAGTTCAAGAGACAGGCCCTATGTTCAAACCCCAGCACTAGCGCATACACACACACACACACACACACACACACACACACACACACACAAATATACATATATGTATGTATATATATATATGTATATATATATATGCAGGTAGAGCTGGGTGCATGCCTAGAGTCCTATAATCCTAGCTACTACTCAAAAGTTTGAGCTCTGAAGATCTGATTGAAATTCAAAGCCAATTGGAATTGGGAACTTCTACCACCAATTAGCCACCAAAAAGCCAGAAATGGAGGTGAGGCTCAAGTATAGAACTCTAGCTTTGAGGGAGGAAAGTGAGACAGCCAGGCCCCAAGTTCAAGCCCAATACTAGCACCAACAAGACAACAGCTTGCAACACAAGAGGTGTGCTTTTGAGGAGTGCTTTCGTTTAAAATAGCTGGGTGTAGTGGCTCATGCCTGGAATCTTAGCCAGTATGGGCACAAAAGGACCTGAGACTCTTATCTCTAATTAACCTTAGGAAGTGGGGGTTGGCTCAAGGGTAGGACAGTAGCCTTGAGCTGAAGAGCTCAGGGACAGCGCCCATGCCCAGGGGTAGGGTGGTAGCCTTGAGCTAAAGAGTTCAGGGACAGTGCCCAGGGAGAGTTCAAGCCCAATGACCCACAATAACAACAACAACAACCAATCAATCAATCACCAGCATTTAGGAGTTTAAAGAGAAAGTAAATAAAGCACAACCCTTCTGTGATCCTGGTCCAACCCAGAGTTGATCTTTTCCAGAGGGAAATAAATTGCACACATAAGATTCAGGACAGGGATGGGGCAGAGCTCTCCAGCAAAGTATGCTACGTATGAATCTATGAGCGGAGAGCTAGGATGAAACCTAGCACCACAAAGTTCCGAACAGAAAGGGGCTCCATTTAGCCCCCCACCTTCCCTGCAGTGAGTGAGGAGGAAGGAAGCAGCTGGGAAGGGTGCACCTTGCCCTCCCCAAGACATCTTGACCCTCATGTTTAATAACTTTTCACCCAGCTCACTTTCAGTTTCAAAGATTCTCAACCCCCACAGGCAGTGATTAGCATCCTGACCCAAGACTCTTTCTCTACTTTCTCCTAAAGTGCTCACCAGATATACAGCATTTGAATACTGATAAAGTTCTGCATTGCCACAATGGCTAGAAATACATCTGGGCCCCAAGTAACTGCTTTGCAAATATTACAGTCTTTCTTAACCACAAATACTCTCCCATTTTATCTAATACATATAGTAGAAATTCAGATAGGTTCTATCTGGTGAATATCATGTAACCCTTCTATTAATTACAATGAAAAATATACGAAAAAAAAATCCCTAAACTCAAAAGAAAAAAAAAAGAAATTCAGATTGGGTTAGCACAATTGCACCTCCATTCATTAAGGCAGGCTATTCAGGTGTAGTGTAAACATTTCAAATTTCTATTTTCCTGCTGCCTCAACATCCCCATAGCCTGCAAACACACAGGTGCACAAGATTGATAAGATCAGTCCCTATCCCAAGGTCCCCTTTTTAGTCTACCTGCCTATGATCAAAAGTATCAATACTGTCCCCTGTCCTTTCATGCTATGTAAACCCTAAACTTCAGTAGAGGCCATGCCCCCAGAGGCTTTCTCCCTGTCTTACCCTGGAAGCATGGCATGGCTTGCTTTGCACTCTAGGACCTCTGATTATAATTAATCCTTCATTGTCCTATACCCCACCACAGGGACCTGGGAAGACCCGACAAAGGGCCTACTTCCCTATGTGTAAACCACAGGTGTGCTTGCTGCCTCCTCTGAAGGGAAGAGGAGATTCTTCATTCTTCCTTCCGATCTCTTGCTGAGAAGGCAAACAGGAAAGCAAAACAGGTTCCTACCACTGGGACCAGGAAATAATCCTGCTGCTCTCACTTGCACTTGCCTTCCCACATGCTGGTGTGCCTACCCGGAGTCTATGCCTGCCCCCTGCCCCCTCGCTGACATCAGCCAAGAGTCACTCTTTCTTAGACTTCACACTAAGCTCTTGCCTGATCCACCATGCTGAGACATTCTCTAGCACTGGACTTGTTGGTATCATTGTTTTCCTCTTACCTCCACTTTCTGAGATTAAAGAAAAGCATTTGCCATCTGCGGAGTCACCTGTTCAGAGGTAGTCACATCTTCCTTATACCAAAGAAGTCGCTGCTAAGGAAAAGTGCTGGGAAAGGTGACAGGCAATGTAAGCGCAGAGGCCTGGGGACATGCAGTGAGTGTTGACTTTTCTCCAAGAAGGAAAAAAGTTAAAAAGTTGCTTGCTGTGCTTCAACCGATTTCTTGTCTTCTGTAACCTTTCCATGGTGATAAAATTCTAAATGCACTTCTGTTTATTTACTTTTGGTGCCAGTCATGGGGGCTTGAACTCAGGGCCTGGGTACTGTCCCTGAGCTTCTTTTGCTCAAGGTTAGCATTCTACCACGTCAGCCACAGCTCTACTTCTGTTTTTTTGTTTTGTTTTGTTTTTGTGGGGCTTTTTTTGTTTTGTTTTTTGTTGTTGTTTTTCTTTGTTGTTGTTTAATTGGCAATTTTGTGGAGATGAGTCACACACACAGATTTTCTTGCCCAGGCTACATGTCTAGAAGTATAGGTATAAGCCACCTGTGCCCAGCTCCTAAATGCATTCCTTATATGGCTAAAAGACATGGTCCCTATTCCGACCATCTTTTGTGGAAACCCAAGCTTCTGACTCCTCTCAAATTCAGCAGTTTCCCTCGCACAGCTGGGGAAGCCTGTGAGATTTAGGTGTCAGAAGAAGCCCTATTGAGAAGTCAGGAATTCTCCAGGATGTTTCTAGACCTAGGACCTGAAGTTATTCTAGCATTGAAAGAATGAGGAAGAATACTTTCCTATGCAGAGGGCCCAGAATGAGAAAGGCTGCTCCCTCCTGTGACTGAAAAAGACTATGACAGCAACATCTGGAGGAGAATCATGCTAGGGAGACAGGGAATGTTAAGAAATGACAACATGATGGGGTTGTTTTGTTTTGTTGTTGTTTTTTTTTTTCAGCCATGTTCAGGATTTAAAGTCAATACTGAGGGGCTACTGGAAATAGGAGTGCAGATTCAATGTATGTTTTTTTTCTGGTGCTATTGAGGTTTGGATTTGGAATCTCTCATCTTCTACACGGGAGCACTGCCACGGAGGCTCTGCGTCTCCAGCCCTGGAGTTGGTCTCAAACGGTGATACTTTTGCTCTCAGACTTCTGAATAGCTTGGTTGAATATTTCTTACTCAAAATGCATGAGACCAGAAATATTTTAGATTTCACATTCTTCCATATGAGACTATTTGATATACTGGGGGAGGGGATATTTGGGGATTAAAATTCAAGTGTGGACATGACACTCATTTATGTCTCATGACCACCTTGTAGCCTGAAGGTAATTTGACATGGTATTTTTGATGCCCTTGCATTTGTACTGTGACCAGGTCAGCTGTAGAATTTCTTCCATGTCTGGTGTCATCACTCAGAACAGCTCCAGGTTTTAGAACACTTCAGATTTTGAATAGTTTGTTTAGTAATGCTTAACCTGAATATTCTTTTAGCTAACCTAGCATTAATTGAATGAATATTTGAAAAGGAAGACAAAAGGAAATGGTAAAATTTTACCCCACTATTTTCTAGAATTGTCCCAACTGTCCATATGAGCCCTAGAGAAAGACTCATAAGTTACATTTGAGAGCTAGGACTGGCTAACAGGCCTGAGGTCTTGATGAGCTGTGGGGATCATATTCCTGGGGTCACCACAGTCCACTCTCCACAGTGGAGTCTTCAATAACACGACACCTCTGCAGCCTCCTAAAATACAACAGTGATAGCTGTTCAAACAAGAAAGGAGGAAATCTCTAAATAAAATAGAATTGGGCCTAATGGCCTTTATAATGCCCTTTAAACTCTGGCAAAAACAACAGCTGCCTTGTTCCAATCCAATCTAATCTTTCAGAATTGATGTTTCTTAATTCCCCTGTTTGGCTTCCATACAAAAGAAGTGCATGGCCTTTGCCAAATCAGATCCTCCCACCCTGCCAAATCACAGACATGACTCAAGAGTCAGAAGCCCTTGCTTCCTCAGGCAGATGCTCTATCACATTCTTGGGGGCGTTGGGTCCAGCTATCAGATAGGTTAAAAGTGAGTCTGTCAGGGATGGGTGAACTTTCCTTTGGCTCTCAAGGGCTGGTGATTTTTCTTCTTAGGAATACCTGGGATCTAACCAATCCATACTCATGTCATTCCCCAGAATTAAAGCATACAGACTAATTTGGGCATTGTACCTATCTTCAAACCCAAAGCCTAGAAGGCAAAGGCAGGAAGATTACATGTTCCAGCTCAGCCTGGATTATATAGCAAGATCCTGTCTCAAAAAAAAAAAAAAAAAAAAAAAAAAAGCTCTTGTTTCTGACTTTGTTACCTGGTATATTATATATACGTTTATTTGTTTATTTAAAATAGGAAAGGGAAGGGGGGGGAAACAAGATGATTGGGAGGGGTGGGGAAGATGGAAATTTGGACAAAAACATGAGAAGGGGTAGCAGTGTGTGAGAAGTAATGGACCTACTACCTGGTGAATGTAACTATAACCCTCTATATAGTATCTGACAATCAAAATAAATAAATAAAGGGCTGGCTGGACTCCGGTGGTTCATGCCTATAATCCCAGCTACTCAGGAGGCTGAGGTCTGAGGACTGAAGCCAGTCCAGGCTTCAAGTCCATAAGACTCTTATCCCCAATTAACCACCTAAAAACTGGAGGTTGAGCTGTGGGTAGAAGTAATACAGTATTAGCCTTGAGCACAAAAGCTGAGGAATAGTATCCAGGCCCTGAATTCAAGCCCTACAACTGACAAACAAAAGACACCAACCAACCAAAAAAGAACAAGAAAACCTTACCCAAACTGATGCCTGGTGAAGCACGTTACATACCTGGTGACAAGAGGCTGGCATTGGCAAGGGATACAAGCCTAGGACACTGCAAAGCAGGAAGAATACATTAACTCCTGGAGCACTAAAGTGAAACCCCAACCTCAATCCTAACACTCCTCCAGATGATGGATGTAAACTGAAACAGCCTAGATTTCACTAACCTGCTTAAGAGCTGTGCTCTGAAAAGCTTGCAGACTGGAATGGGGCTGTCTGCATCTGCTTTAGATGACCTGAACCTGATGAGTTTCCACAACTGATTTTAAACAAGTGTCTTCTAAGTAGCTGTTCTGCTGACTGCCAGTTCTGTCGTCTTTAGCCACCTACAATGGTATCAGTAGCCCTTCCAGGCCATTCGGGTCACAGAGGGGCATGAGTGCTTAGTGCAAAGTTTGGTAAGTGTAAGTGAACAATTGTGTAGGGGAAAAAAATTAGTCCTCCTGAACACCCTGGGACAAGGGGAATTTATTTCAAATGAATGAACGTAAGTGACAAGAAGAAACACATTGCCAAACTGCTTCTTCATTGCATAAAATGGATTGTTTGCCAACACCACCGCTGGGACTGGCGAGAACAGGAAAAGACATGATCCTTCACCTACAGTTTTATGTGGAAAGAAAAAAAATGACCCTCACATTTGGAAAACACATGATCTCACAAAGACAAATCTGGCTAATTCCTTCAAGCTAAAGAGGAAAAGAAGAATGTCTGTCTATATACCTTTCCCTTGTTTGGAGCTTGTTTAGGGGATTGGAAAGGCAGGATTGAGATTTCAATGCTTTCTGTTCCCACCCAACAACCATTTGAGAGGAGTCACAAGGTCAGGAACTCAGCATTTAGGAAGGATTTAAGGTTTAACAGTCATGGGAAGAGAGAAACAATCATATCACTACACACAAAGCTACACAAAGCTAGGAGCAATAAAGGACACTGGTTGTATCCAAAAAGAAGAGACAAAATGCTTGCAAGTAATAGTAAATTCCATGTGCTGGACATTTAAAATTGTATCAGCTTTTCTAATGTGAAGATGACAGTTGTCTGGCTTCTTTATCTTAGACATTAGTATATACGTATACTAGTACACTTCATTTTTTAAAAGTATATAGTAATGTACAGAGACAGGAAAAGAGACAGGGAGAGAGACAGGGAGAGGGAGAGGAGAGGGAGAAGAGAGGAAGAAGGAGAGAGGGAGAGGAAGAGGAAGAAGAAGAAGGAGAAGGAGGAGGAGGAGGAGGAGGAGGAGGAGGAGGAGGAGGAGGAGGAGAAGGAGAAGGAGAAGAAGAAGAAGAAGAAGAAGAAGAAGAAGAAGAAGAAGAAGAAGAAGAAGAAGACAATGACTTGTACCTGAGTGAAAAGTAACATTTGTGTGTGAGATAAAAAGTCATTATGAAATTGTGATATAGGAAAATTGTATGAACAGTAGTAGGTCTATAGACATGTGGACCTCCTTCTGTGGAAATTCTCTTCCTCATTGAAAGTTCTTGCAAGTACTCTGCGATTCCCTGAGCACCAGAATTGCAAGAACCTCAGACATCACCTGAACCAAACTACCCTCATATAGGAAAAGAACGGAGACCATGGAGGAAAGTTACTGCCATGTGATCATACAGAGAGGTAGCAAAGCCTGCTGGTCCTCAGGCCAACGTTTTGCAGTTTGTCTACCTGATCTCCAGTGTGGGGGATGTAGGCTCATGCCAGAAAGCAGTTCTTTTGAATTACTCATCTTTAAAAATAGTGTTTTTTGTCTTTTGATTTCAGCCCAAAGTATTTACTTTTAGTACAAAACTTGAAGGCTACAGAAATGCATAAAGAAGAATATTTTTAAGCTAACCATCAACCAGAAAAATCTATTATAGACACTTGATATCTTTACTGCCATGCCTTTTCCTATGCATTCAAACTGAGAATAACTAATTAATTATGAATCGATTATGAATTAATTAAATTAATTTTATTTGCCTCTAGCCTCAGCTCTAGCCTAGTATTCTAGAAGGTGCACAGTCTATTTTTCTTGAATAAATGACTGCACCAAAATGCACAGAGGTACATATATTATAGGTGCAAATGTATATTTATCTAATTCTTAAAGTCATGCCATTATAATTTCACTTATGCTATCACATTTTACACTTAATATAGTACCATAGCATGGCATTGAATATCATTCCATGACAATATATGAAACAATTACAAAATATTCTATTGTGGCTACCTATAAGACATTATCTAATTCCAGTTAATGGTCATTGGGGTGATTTCCAAATTAGTCTGAATCATAACTTTCTGGACATGAATTTCAGTGGGGAAATTAAGCATCTACATACACCAAAGAGAAAAACTAGGGCAGGAAAGTAGTAGGTGCCAACCACCCAAAGTCATCTTATCAGTCCTGAATACATCACTTAACTGAGCTGTCTTTGTAAGTCAAGAGCCTTGAGTCAAAGCTATCAATCCCCAATCTCTAGGCTTTAGATAATCAATACAATTTATCTCTTACTGAAAAGTCTTCCCAGGTGAGGGAGACAAGGAGATCTGAACTGTAGGGCATTTTAGGGTTGGTTTTATATCAGCCTTACCCTTAGCCAAAGAGCACTAATAAGTAAATTCATAAATCTCCCACTTTCTTTTTTTAATTTGCAAACAAGTTCAAACTACTGATTGCATTAGGGCTATGGCTTTAGCTCAGGAAAAATAGATGGCCCCAGTCCAACCTGAGCCTATTTGTTTTTCCAGTGAAATTTGTCTTTGTTTCTTGCAGTAGCCTTATTTGATATACATTGCTTATTGCTTATTCAGTGAGAAAAAGTCTCACTGAATAGTGCAGGTTGGTCTGCAACTCTGGATACTCTAGCCTCAGTTTCCTGAATGTTGGGGTTACAGGAAAAGTGCCATCACAATCAGTTTTGTAAATTGCACAGTTTGACAGTCCCCTCCAAAATTCACATGAAAATTTAATTACTACTACAACAGTATTATGTGGTAGGGTCTTTACTAAAGGATTCTGTCATTAGGGCCTTGGCTACATGAGTCAATTAATGCTGCTATCTTAAAAGTGGGCTAGTTGTGAGCAGAGTTGGCTATAGATGAAAAGTTAAGTTCTGTCCCATTCTCCCTATCCCCATTCATATGTTGCAAATGATTGCTTGCCCTTCTGCCATGTTGTGACATTGTGTTGTGACACTTGCCATGAGCTAGCAAGTGTGCTTAGCTTTCCCAGTCTCTGGAAAAGTGCACCAAACATAATATTTGTGAATTAGCTGGTCTGCAGTATTCTCTTAGAGGAGCAGAAAACAGTCGAAGGTGCCTATTTTCTAATTGACTGGCAGGCATCACAACTGTAGCAATGAAAGATTTTTCTTCACACCAAAGTTCATGCTAATGAAATGACTTAGGGTAAAGACCCCATCTCTACCCCCTCACCCAGAGAACTTAAGAATGGGAGTGGTCACTAAGAAGCCCATGTGATGAAGGAATGAACTGTTAAGCCCCTCCCACAAACCTATGGGAATGTTGGAGGGTTACTGAAGGTGATACTACATTAAAAGTGTCCAACAATGAAATCTGAGGAGCTTTGGGTGACTGCATATGCAGAAGCATTAAACTCCTCAGAAGGCGAGGAACCCAGAGAATCTCTGCATCCCAGATGTCACACCTGGCCTTGCACATCTTTTCTATTTGACTGCTCTTGAGTTGGATCCTTCCCAATCAACCTATAAATTTAAATATATTGGTTCCCCGAGTTCTGTCTATCTGGGTGGGTATCACAGGAACCACAGATTCATAGTTGGCCTGTTAGAAGTTCTATAGTCCAGGACTTGATATTTACATTTGAAGTGAGGGGACAGCCTCTAGGTGAGGAAGGCTAGTTTAGGGACAAGGAGGTATGGGACAGAGAACCAGGATCTAAGAATAAACTAGGAATTAATAGGCAATTTACAGTCTCTCACTCCCCATTAGTCTATAACAACTGACCATGCTTTTTAACCTTGAACTAATGTTTTGACTGGCACTTTGGATAAGCCCCTCCTGGGTAAGTATCTCAAGAAAAACAATCTGGTAAAACTCATCTTTGGACTAAGAGATCCTGTTAAAAGAAAACAAATACCTCCTAACAATGGGCTTTTCTGCCTTAAATAAATATCTCCTTGAGGAAGCACTTGGCAGATTCTCAAATATATATCACTATGTCAATTAAGGAGACTTGGGCTCAGAGTTCCTCTAATTAAAGAAGAGCTGTCCCAGCCATGATTAACATACCAGATGGTCAGAATGAAGACACATGAGAGAGACAAGACCTATAAACTCCTACAGAGACTTGAGTCTTACAAAGACGCTTCATACAAAGGACCTGGGTCTTCTCATGTGCTCACACCTCCAGTCTATTGGGGTGTGCTTTGTTTCCTGCTTTTCTGCATTGTTAAATAAAACGTCTATAAACGTCTCACCAAAGTAGACTCATCATTAAATTATTTTCTGTGATAATGTCACAAATGCCATTTTCATTTGTGTCACAAACACATCATAACCTCTAACCTCATAACCTCAGCTCCAGCTGAGATTCGTGTTTCATGGGAATCCACTGAGTTAGAACATTTCTGGTGACAGGGGGACTAAGCCCCATACTTTAGGATCTGATATTGACTCTAAGTAGATAGAGTTAGAATTGAATTAAATTGTTAGGCACCCAGATGATGTTTAACAAGTTGGAGAATTGCTTGCAATTAGAAAAAGCCACACATCTTGTGCCAGAAGTGTCATGTGAGATTGTGGAGCCATGAGTTGTCTTCCAGGCCATGAATCCTTTGAGATTAAAAAGTCAGAAGAATGAACACAATTTAAAGGGCCAGGCAACTTATTGTAGTCCTATCTGCTGACCTCCATTGTAATTAAGAACATGACAGCTCTGTCATTAACATTCCCTGTATGGAAGGGCCATATGATACACTGAATCACACAACAGGAAGCCAGCCAGACTAATGTGAAGAACTGCAAAAGCCCTGCTGAGCTTGGGGGCTAAGAATCTGCCTTTGCATATACCCCCATTTCCTCTGGCTGGACTACCAATAAAAGAAATTGTAAAACCCAGCCTTTGCACGCCCAAATCACCACACAAGTACCATCTGCTAGATGTAGTATTTTGGCAGTGGCCCATATGAAATAGATTTTAAAGAATTTTAACATCTGCCAATGTGAGAGGTCTAGTGAAGATGGTGTCAAAAGTTCATTCTGTTTCAAGCACATAAAAATTTAGAGATAAGATGACCCCGACCTTTAATCCTCCAACTCAGGAGGCTGAGATCTGAAGGTCACAATTCAAGGCCTGCCAAGGGAGACAAATCTAGGAGACTCTTATCTCTAATTAACCAGCAAAAATCTAGAATTGGAAGTTGTGATAAAGTGGTAAAATGCCAGCCTTGAACAGACAAAGCCAAGAAGCCGGAAGCCAAGCAAAACACAAAAAATTAGAGACAAAATACTAAAAGGGCCTAACAAACATAGGTGGTCTTAAGAACAAGCTAAACATCTCCAAGCACCAGAAGCCAAAGGGAACAATTTCCATGATGGAACTGGAGCTTGCAGAGTTCCAAGCCAACAAAGGGGTCATATTATGGTATAGCTTGTTTGCTAACTTGAAAAGATTGAGAATCACCTCAAAGATAACGATTGCTCAGAGAGTGTCAGTGAAATAATTTCTAGAGATCATGGAAGATCTCAATATGATGGCATTATTGAGAAGTGACAAAAAGAGGTGTGGCCCAGTTGGAGGAAGTGAGCTATTTGGACTATGCTCTTAACTGCTATGTTTTCTCTGGAACTTTTCTCTAGGCCAGCTTCTCTGCTTCCTAGCCACCATGAGTTGAACTACTCTTCTCTACCACACACTTCCCTCTGTAATGGACTAATTCCTCTAAGGAAAATAAGTATTCACTCCTTTAAATTGTTTATGTCAGATGGGAAAAGTAATGAATACAAGTCAGCTGTTTCGAATAGCAGGAAATAAATATGGTCCTACTACAAGTACAGAATGGAGTGGGAGGAAGCTGAAAAAATGGCAAGGCTTCTTCCTAATGTCATGGCCTTATAGAATATAAAGCTGTATATGTTGAAGGTAGGACTCAGCTCTAGAACCAAGACTTGAACCAATAGCCTGATTTTGGGACATTAGACTTGCCCCAACCCCAAGCCCCAAGGCAGGAAGGAAATTCCACTACAATGACTGCAGCTGGAGATGTGGCCTAGAGGGCTAGAAATGAAAAAAATACAGCCCTTGGCATGCTTAGCAATATCAAAGAAAGAGAGTTAGAATGGAGATGTCATTGGGGATTGAATTTTTGGACTAAAATTTCAACCATGGAAAAAACAATGGAACTGAATTGGAAGAAATAAAAATTGAGACCCTCCATCTGACTACTTTGACATTACCTATAAACTTTTTGGGGTTCTCCTGTAGCAAACCAATGGATGGGGAAACGAAAGGTTTTTTATTTTGGTTGAAGCCAATACTCTCAATTATCCAGAGTAAACTGGGTTCCTAGAACACAATGGGCAGAAATACCTATGTCTGGAACAAAAAGGAATTAGCTGGAGTAGCTAGTATTAATGACCAATCATAAAAGGCACTGTCCCAGGACCAGGAGTTTGGCCTAGTGGTGGAGTGCTTGCCTAGCAGGCACAAAAACCCAGGCTTGATTCCTTGGTACCACATACAAACATACAACAACAACAAAAAAAAGCTAGAAGTGGTGCTGAGGCTCAAGTGGGGAGTGGAGTGGATATGGGTTGTAGCCAAAACAGGTGTCTCCTTTTACCTCTTTCTTTTCATTCTTCTAGCCTTGAAAAAATCCAAGGACAGTGCTCAGTCCCTGAGCTCAAGACCAGGACTGGCAAAAAAAGGCACTGTCCCCTCAAAAGCCAAAACATTCCCAAAAAGCTAAGTGCTGGCAGATGTGGAATGGTTGACAGGAAAATACTAAGTACCAGCTACACCTCATGGCTGGTTACTGACATGAATACTGAATAGCTATTCCTGCTTTCACAGGAATAAATTAACCAATTCTTTCTTTTCCATTCTCTGGCAAATATGAGTTATAGATATTTGTGGTTTACAATCAGAAGAAAGACAGGCCTAAAGGAGACGTGCTTATGATGAACAGGTGACTTTGAGTATCTGTTGGGGGAAGAGGGCTTAGTGTCAGACTTGGTAAGTGCTTAGTTACACTGTGTTACACACAGAAGCATGAAGTCATTTTTGTATGGCAGATAAATAAGGGTAGAAGACATGAGGATGGAATTGAACAGCAAAAAGATTGGGCAATTCTATTCTTAAAAATGTATTTTTAAAAACCCTTGTTCAGATCTATTTCCCATCTTCCTGTGCATTGGTCTATATCATGGGAAATTGTAGTTCCCAAGAGGAATTTTAAAATGGAATGTTTCTGGGTCTAGGTCTGGCTGGCTGCTACTTAAGAGCCAATTCTCTGGAGGTAAGAGTTAGTGGGAAGGAAGTCAAGTTTCTTCAGAGGCTGGTCTGAAAAGATAGAGGGGCTGTCCTCCTCACATTCTACCTCAGGGAACACAGGCTGTGAAAAGATTTTAATAGGAAGGGAAAGAAGGAGCTGGGCAGGATGGCTACATGTAGGAGTGGGGAGTGGAGTGGATATGGGTTGTAGCCAAAACAGGTGTCTCCTTTTACCTCTTTCTTTTCATTCTTCTCTGCTCTTCCTCCTCCTTCTCTTTCTTTGACCAGAATATTATAATGCATTATAAATCTCTAAGGCTAGATCCTATAGGTTTTCTTTTATATAGACATACTTCCATAAGTTAAATCTCAAAGCAATTTACATGTTTTGTGTTAGTGGAAATAAAGAAAAAAAAGGCAATTCTGCATTTCAATCTTATCTGAAGATGCCCAGATGTTCTGCTTTCTATAGAGCTTAAGAAAAATACACCAAATGGGGTATAGTGGTGGCACCTGCTTGTAATCCCAGCGCTCAGGAGGCTGGGATAATCCATAGGCTGGAGTATGTGTTGAGACCTTGTCTCAAAAAGACAAAGAACCAAAGGAAAGAACGTTATTTAGCAGTTAATATCTTCATTATGCAGGTGCAGCTTCTCTTTAGAATGTTGAATCCAGGGAAAAGGAGAGGACATAAATATGCACAAACATTGGGAGATACAGACAGGTAACAGAAGGGTGAAGCCAGGACACTGTCTCCTCTCTCTGCTTTGGGATATACTGGTCAGCAGTTATATTTCCACCAGCTTCTCCCTGAAAGCTCACCTCCCTCTCCCCCCCCATCCTGCCCCTCCCCACCCCATAGTCCAGGCTCTAGCAGAGAGGCTCTTGTGTCCTTACCTCTCTTACTCTACTCTGCTCCAGAGATCCAGCAACAGCAAGGTTTTGGCTCCCAGACTGCGTTCCACTTGCACCATCCACATTTGACTTCTTTAGCTCTTCTAGTATGTGCAGAGTCATTTCTCTACTCAAAGAATCCCCTGTTCAAAGTCCTCAGCAACATCTCTTTTTCTTGACCAGAATCCTGGGATGAGGAAATAGAAAAAACACAAACCGACATTATCTATCAGAGTTATAAAACCAGAAGCTCTTTGTTCCAGCAATTCTACTTCCAGAATTTCTTTTGTAATATACTAGCATGTGTTTAAACAGCGTATCGGGTTATTTCGTTGCAGCATTATTGGTAAAAGATAGGAAACTACCTAAAAATCCAATGATAGGAGAGAGGTCAGAGAGATGAGGAGACATTCATAAAATAAACAAATGTGTGGTCATTCAAAAGAATGAGGAAGTACTTTATAAGCAGTTAAGAAGAAATCCATAAGAAATGAAAGAGCTTCAAGCCCCACCACCAACAGCAACAAAAAAAGAAATGAAAGAGCAAGGCACAGCACAGTGCATACTATTTCACTATTAAAAGAATATGGATGTAGACCATTTTTACTTAATGTTCTCAGTGGTTTTCTGTAGTAAGTAGTAACACTGGCTGCTGGTGGAAAGACTGTGGATGATAGAGAAATTTTGCACTGCTCACACTTGAGTACAGCTGTGCTTTATTTCCAGAATCAAAATAATTTATAAGAAATGTAGCTCTACTCTGCTTTATCAAATACACAAACACACCACACACACAGCATTAGTGAGCTTAGAAGTAAAGGCATAAAAACACATATATTCCATAAATGAAATAAATTTTATCTGGGTGCCAGTGGCTCATGTCTGTATCCTACCTGTTTGGGAGGTCTGAGAATCACCATTCAAAGCCAGCCTAGACAGGAAAGTTGGTGACTCATCTCTAGAAAATTACACAAAAAGGCTGAAAGTGGAAGTATTGCTCAAGTAGGATGGTATTAGCTTTGAACAAAAACTAAAGAATAGAGTCTAGGTTCTGGCGCCAAAGAAAGAAGAAACAAATTTTAGAGCCAAGAGTTTAGCCTAGTGGTAAAGTACCTGAAGCATGCATGAAGCCCTGGGTTGGATTCCTTGGTACCACAAACATAGAAAAAGCCAGAAGTGGTGCTATGGCTCAAGTGGTAGAGCTCTAGTCTTTAGAAAACCCAAGGACAGTGCTCTGAACCTGGGCTAAAAAGCTCAGGACTGGCAAAAAAAAATTTTTTTTCATCAGAAGAAATAAAAGTAAAACAAGTACATGAATATATACAAAGATTAACACAAATATGTATATATTAAATAGCATAGTTGTAAATATATAAAGCTAAACTAAAACTAAAACCAAGGTAAGAAATTGTTTCAGTAAATAATATTTAAATGCCAATGGTTAAAAACAATAATATCAATTCTAGTTTGATAGCTACTTATATGATCTTTTCTCAGTGAATAGAGGCTTTTCAATCACACATAGAATATCTAAACAAAAAAAAATATGGCCACAATCATAGGAAACAAATTTCAGAGAAACCATGCAAATCAAGCCATGCTGTCTGACCACATGTTGACCAGAAATCAAGAATAAAGATATTGTTTTATGAGACAGGTGAGAAATTTAATAATCCATTACTAAATAATTCATGAATCTAAGTTCATAAACTTAAGAAGTGGAAGTATTTTTGGCATTGCAACAATAGAAATAATAAATATCAAATGATGCAAGAAATAGTAAGAAACTAACAGCTTTGAATACATCTATTAAGATGCATTCTTTCTAATCAGGAAAAACTAAAAATAAGTGAATAAACCATTCATGTCTCAAAGCTAAAAGGCTTGCAGAAAATAGAAAGGCTCTTGGGTTAAGATGAATTAAGACTTATCCAACCTACATTATCAAAGCTGTGTAGAATTAATCCTTGGAGGCCTTCCTCCACCTGGACGGCCCTCTGGATTGAAGGCTCCCAGATATAGTTCCTTTCAAATACTCTTAAATGTGAGTAGCTAGGCAAAGGGTTCCTTCCTCCAAAAAATGTTCATATATTCAGACAAGAAACCCGAAGTCACAATGTGAATTGAACACTGTAGCCAACGTCTCTGCTCCTGCAAGAGAAATATGGAGTTTTCTTTGGGTGGCTAGATTGGCCTGGCTATCCATTTTTTTAGACTTGACTTTTGCAATATACTATGTATGAATGCATATGTAGATTGTGAAAGCGTGAGAAAACAGGGCTGTATTTCTGGATGAAGGATAGTCACTGAGGTAGAGCTAGCGTATGGAGAATGCTGTTAGCCACCTTCCACTTGAACCTACGAAGATTCCTTCTGCCCCTCACTGCTTGGCTCTGAGTCTTGATCCTTGCTGACTACCTCCCCTGTACACCTACAACCCCCACGCACTCTGAATTGCTTTAGCCTTTAATAAAAAAAATGGAGGCAAGAAAAAGAGAGATGTCAATGTATTTGTTCACCCACTCCCTCCCATCCTGTCATACATCCATCTGTCAGATTTAAGCACTTCAAGGGTTTACTAAAATGCCCACTCCATTCCCCATTAGCCAGATTCCATGAAGTGCTACACACCAGGGCAGACCCCAGGCAAAGCCACGTTCACTTCAGAAGCTGCAACTGGTACCTAGCAGCAGCCACAGATTAGGTCAGAGAAAAACAGAATTGTGTCTGGGATGGTGGGCCTGGATTCAAGACTGTCTGAACTGTTACAAGCAGCAGGACAGGACAGCAGCTCCTGGAAGGTCATCCTAGAAAGTGGCTGTTTGCCAGTGACCACTTTGCATTCTACAAAGGTTCAGGATGAGCTCTCAGCTCATCTACTCGCAGGTCAGCTCTCACCATCTGCATTCATCCTGTTCTGTCCACTGAGGTGGGTACTGACCTAAAGATGCACAAGCCTAGACAGGTTCCAGTAGCTCACCCCTATAATCCTACTACCCATGAGGCTGAGATCCAGAGGATCACATTTCAAAGCTATCTCAGGCAGAAAAATTCATGAGCCTCCATCTTCAAAATAACATAACCAGAAAAAAACAAAACCTGTGTAATAGGTGTGGTTCAAATGGTAAGGTGACAGCGGAACAAGCAAGCAAGCAAGCAAAGCACTGAGGTCAAATCTCAGTGCCTCTGTCTCTCTCTGTCTCTGTCTGTATTTCTGCCTCTCTCTCTCTCTCTCTCTCTCTCTCTCTCTCTCTCTCTCTCTCTCTCTCTCTCTCTCTCTCGCTCTCTCTCGCTCTCTCTCTTTCACACACACTCACACAGAGATACACACACAATGTACATGTATTTCCAAAAGGATCCTCATACACTGACCACATGCTAGCTTGTGAGAACTGGCAGGTAAAGTCGCCCTTAGCTGGATTGGTTGTCTTGTAGTCTTGATAAGAGCCTTGAATTCGGTATCTTAATGCCAAGACACACCATTCTATATATATATTCACTTGCAGTGAGCCATTAAATGGGCAAAAAGCTCATTTGTGACATTGAGGACAGCTTCTCTCTAACATGAACCGTCAACAAGCTCCTGATCTTTTCTGTTCCATTAAACATTGCAAATGGGAGTCCAAGAAGGAAGCTAATTTACAACCAAACAGAAGGGGCTCCAAATCTGTTCTCCAATTTTTACCCAGATGGCTGTGTGGGCCCACAATCACAGGCCAGCTCCTCCCACTTCAAAGTCAGCACATATAAAACTACACAAGTGAGGAGATCCTGTGGTGTGTACTTCCTGGCCTTGTTACAATCATCCGTTTCAATTTTGGTGTTCCTAGGGTACAGGTGTCAGAAATGGGGTTAGGGGGTCTTCTTGCCACAAATACCCAGGAAGCCTGAAATACGCTGCATCTTCCGCTGAGACATTGTGTACTCTGCCAAACGCTTGATCACGCCACATTCACATTTCAGATCTGTTGATTCTCCTTCAATATAACATGTCTCATTCATCTCTTCCATCTGTTGTTTGTGTGTGTGAGTAATTCTAACAGGAAATATAAAGACACAGGAGTTAATGCTTCAGCCTCGGAGCCCAGGTTTAATTTGTAAAGTGTTCCTGTTCTTCCAGATGTCTGTCTGTCCTCCTGTTATCACCTCACCCTCCTCCGCCCATCCCCATCCCAAACAAACTGGCAAGAATTCCTCTGTGTCTTTTAGCCTGAAGCACACAGGTACCAGCCCAGTCTCTCCTTGCATATGAAAGGCAGAAGAGAATTTCCAAGGCAGGAGTTGGGGTTGCCAACTCTGTTGCTCAGGAGCTTTTCCTCTTCCCACTACTGCTGCTGTCAGATCCAATATACCCTCCAAATGGACAGACAAGGTTGATGTCAGTTTGTCTTTTTATTTGGAAAGCACCCGATTGAAAATGTTGTTCGTGTGGGAAGAGGCCGTCCTGAGGATCGGGAATTATCATCTCCAATTCCCACGAGGCCGTTAATTGTATGTGAGAGGACAATCACACCTCATGAAAAACCAATCTGAAATATGAATAGCCTCAGTATAATTAGGTGAGGATAATCAAGTATGTGTACTAGTTCAAAATGCTTAAGGATTCAGTGTTTACCTGCTTTGCATTAGGGGTGATTATTCTATTATCAATTGATTTGTATCCTCCATATATTGCATTTCTAACCCTTAGGAACTGAGAATGCAGCCTTATTTGAAGTCGAAATGAGGGTGTGGATGACAGGTAGAGAGCTTGTTCAGCAAATGGCCCTGGGTTTGATACTGACAGATAGACAAACAGAGAAACAGACAGACAGACAGAGAAACAGACACAGAGACAGAGAGACAAAGACAATGACACAGAAAGGGACAGTCACAGAGAGACAGAGAGGCAGAGATGGGAAGAGAAGAGAAAGAGAGAGAGGGAAAAAGATTGTAGTATTTGTTTCTATTTTTCTAAGCACATACAGGAACATATATTCCCACACATGCACATACCAAAACCAAAACTAATACCAAACCCATCTTGCTGGTTTCAAACAACACTCTGTCTTAGACAACCTTCCTAGTATGTATCGATAATCAGTATTATATGTTCAATTGCATGACTATGCCATTTTTTATATGAGCAATAACTCATTTCTTATTAATGAGACATTTAAGCTACTTTGAATTTTCCATAATTACAATAGAATGCTGCAATAAATATCATTTATACAGATATCTGTGAATGTTTCTATGATTCATCTCTATTAATTCCAAGATAAAATAGCTGGGTCAAAGTTGTCTGTCTGTTTGAGCCTCTATAACAAAATTCTTAGTGACTGGTGGTTTTGGGTGGAGGCTTCATTCCTAGTACAATTGTGGTAGAAGGGTGGCCTTTAAGAAGTGAATCCACTATGAAAGAGAAGTCCTCCTCAGTGTGTTTAATGCTTCAGTAAAAGGGCTTCATGAGTAAGTATTACATGTTCTCTGCTCTCACTTGTTTTCTTGCTGTCTCTTGCTCTCCCTCTTCCTTTCTCCTTCCTCCTTCTCTTCATTTATTCTTCATTTTTGCATTCGCTATCTTTTTCATTCACTTTCTTTTTCCTTCTTCCCTCTCTTCTCCTTTCCTCCCATCCTCCCTCTTGCTTTCTTTTCTTCCCTCCTTCTACCCATCTTCCCATCCTCCCTCCTTCTACCATGCAAAAACCAGCATTCTTCTACAGCAGAAGATGGAGGGTTGAAGACATTGTTTAGAAGCAGAGGCTTAGCCTTGGACAGACATCAAACTTGCTGGTGCATTGATTTTGACCTTCCCAGCTTAGAAATAGATTTATCTTATTTATAAATAGGTCAGGCTATAGTATTCTGTCATAGCACCACAAAATGAACTGAACAATGTCTAGTTGTCTCCTTTGGTACCTACTCCTTAATATTACCCATTGGTTCTTAAATTCCATCATGAATCTTGAATGGACACAAATATTCAAACCATACCAGTAGGATCAGTATATATCTTTAGTTTTAGGTATTTCCAAAGGATAGCACCAATTTTGCTCTGAAAGTTGACATTTACAACTTGAAGTCAGTTATAAAGATGTTGATGTGTCCCAACTTGCCTTCTCAGCTTAGCAAAACAATCTTGTCTTACTCACGACTGGAAGATGTCATGTGCTCTAGAGCACAGGAAATGCAGCACGCTCCACCCTTCATCAGTGGCCACAGTGGTCTTCAGCAACCTGGGAGAGGCAGAATGACAAAATTAGTACAATGGAGTCCTGGAGAGATGATACAATCAGACTTGGCATGTGACAGATGAAGGAATGGA
The DNA here is from genome assembly GCF_031878675.1 of Megascapheus bottae. NCBI lineage: Eukaryota > Metazoa > Chordata > Mammalia > Rodentia > Geomyidae > Megascapheus > Megascapheus bottae. Next base: position 11,548,153 of record NC_143528.1, read on the forward strand.
GCTGGAGGGAGAGGGGGTTTGCCATTTCTGGGTACACATCACCCTGCTTCCTGTTCTTCTGGAATGTGAGTGGGCATCGGTTAAACACACCTTCAATGTCTTTCCAGTGAAACCTTGAAAAGGAAAACATGCTCTCAGGGGTGGCAGCTCCTCCCGCCAAGTGTGAGAGTGGTGCTCTCGGAATAAACATCAGGGTGAAGATGTAGTATCTGTTCTGGGATGAACAATTTGATGACAGTGACGTCTATTTGTCTAACAACATAGTGATATGTGACTCTAGCTCCAGTGGCTTGATTTATTCTCCAGAATGTGGTAAGTTGGGCATCTCCTTTTCCTGGCCCCATCTTTCTATTTCAGTCCTTCAAGTCATACTTCATCTGTTTTAGAAGTTAGAGAGGAAGCCAGGCACCAGTGGCTCATGCCTGAAATCCTATTCAGGAGGCTGAAGTCTGAGGGTCATGGTTCAAAACCAGCCTGGGTACTAAAGTCTGTGAGACTCTTATCTCCAATTAGCCACCAGCAACTGGAAATGGTGCTGTGGCTCAAATGGTAGATCACTAGCCCGGAGCTAAAGAACTCAGGGACAGCACCTAGGCCCAGAGTTCAAGTCCCATGACCGCCAAAAAAAAAAAAAAAAGTTAGAGAGGAATACTTCTGCCAATCCCCCTCCCTCTTTTCTCACCAGACCGTAGCTCTAACTTCAATCATGACACCTGTGGGTCTGAAGAAGGAGGGATAAACTAAGTTCTACTGTAGTTCGTCTCCATAGTCTACCTTCTCAAATGGGTATTTTCATCTGGCTCTTACTTGTATTTCTTAATTGATCCTGAATACAGGAAAAATGGGGTGTTATTACTTGACTGACCTTAACCCACAGCATCTCCCTCAGTGGGAAATTAAAGTGGGTTTTTAAAGCTCAAGAAATAAGTGAGAGACTCAATTACAGGAGAGAACAAATGCTCAGTAGTTTTCCATGTGAGGAAGTGGTTGGACTACAGGGTATTCCATTCTCTTTTGTTTTAACAAGTAGAGGATGACAAGTCCCACAGTGCCTCACACCTGTAATTTTAGTAATTCAAGTGGCTGGATCTGAGGATCAAGGTTCAAACCTGGCCCAGGCGGTAAAGTCCATGACTCTGATCTCCAATTAGCCAACAAAAAGGAAGTGTGGCTCAAGTGGCAGAATGCCATCCTTTAACATAAAAACAAGAGTTTAAATCCTAGTAGTTTATGTACACAGACAGGCATGCATGTGTGTGTGTGTGTGTGTGTGTGCGTGTGTGTGTGTATACATGCACATGCACAAGTGCACACATACACACATGGGATGGAAAGAAGAAAAAAATCAAATTAGAAAAGAAAGAAAATGTATAATGATGCCACATCTCTCCAATTGTGAGGAATGTTCCTGATACATAGTGAAGGGGGAGGAAATAAAACAAATTATAGACTAATGCATTTACTTTAATTATATTTGAGTAAAAACAAACTCAAACAGAATCTATCTATATGTAAATGCGCATTTGCATCTGTTTGAATGAGCAAAAGGAAAATCTTGGAAAGTTGTCTAGCAGGTGTTAGCATTGATAGTTCAGGGGGATGGGACTGGAGATGGGGCCAAAGAAGATGGTTTGCTGTTTATATGATATAACGGTACCATTTCAGTTGTTACAACAAGCACATATTACTTTTGAATTGTAAAGCATCAATAGAGGAAAATAGGTAAAAAGTAAAGGAAAATGGCTGGGTGCTAGTGGCTCATTCCAGTAATTCTAGCAACTTAGAACACTGAGCTCCAAGAATCACAGTTAGAAGCCAGCCTGGACAGAAAAGTCCATGAGATTCTTATCTCCAATTAACCACCAAAAAGCCAGAAGTGGAGCTATAGCTCAAATGGTAGCCTTGAACACAAAAGCTCAGGAATAGTCCCCAGGCCCTGAGTTCAAGCCTTAGGGTGGCACAAGCCCTAGGGTGGCACAAAAAAGAAAGAAGGAAAGCAAGCAAACAAAAAAGGAAGGAAGGAAGGAAGGAAGGAAGGAAGGAAGGAAGGAAGGAAGGAAGGAAGGAAGCAAGGAAGGAAAGAAGGAAGGAAGGAAGGAAGGAAGGAAGGAAGGAAGGAAGGAGAAAAAAGAGAAAATGTTGTTTTCATTAGTGTGTTTCTCTGTGTTTGGAAGGAGAGACAGAGTATAAAACATTGTGTATCATTTGATCCATCTTTGACAACAAAAATGTATTCACTTACAGGCTAGGGAAGTAGCTTGTGGTAGACCAGATACCTAGTATGCAAGAGGTTGTGGGTTCAATCCTGGGCACTGAAAAAGAAATCATTGACATATACATTTCCACACACAACAAATTATCTTTTACCATGACTATCTTTTCCTTGTCAAAATATTAGTTATAATGTCTGAAGTGATATCTATGATGGTTGTTTCTGATATAGTAATTACACATTATATATATGTCTCTCAAATCATGTATAATTGTGTGACAATTATAATATAAATAAAGTAAACAAAACAAAACATTCTTTTTCATCTTTCTTTTTCAAAAATATCAGCATTTCCCACTTGGTCTTTTAATTTTTATTTTGCTTTACAGTTCCAAAAGCGTTTTACAAACAAATTTCTGATTCACTTATAACACAAGGAGAAATTGCTTAGGGTAGAAACAAAAGAACAGTATAGGAAACTTCTCCTAAAGATGCTTCTTGATTCACAATGGAATTATTTCTCCCCCCCAAAAAAATATCCATCTAAGTTGAACCATAGAACACCTATGTCTATATATCTTTTGTTCATATATTTTTATTGTAATTAATAGAAGGGTTACATGATATTTGCCAGATAGATGGTGCATTAATTCCCATACATTCATACCCTTTCACATGTCTTGGCCCCCATTTCCCTTCCCCCCCACCCCTCATCTTGTTTTCCCCCGTTTATATATCTTTTAAAATGATATTAAAGAAAATAAGTTTATTAGAGACTTCTAGATTGTTATAGTCTCTACAAGCACAATAAAGAGGTACAACATCCCACAACGTAATCACTTACACTCTTACTCCCTTCTTTTCGTGGTTGCATGGTATTCTCTTGATAGATGTGTCACATTTCACATAGCCAGTCTCTACTGACAAATCCCTGCACAACACCACACAGTGCTCAGTACTTTAGTTACTTCAGTTCTCACATACCACCCAATACGTATGTGTCCCTATTATTTATTGGAATCACTTCTATCACTCTTTTCTGAGAACAGGGTATAGGATTCAAACAGATGATACTTTGAGTGAGAAAGAAACTGTGTTTGGGAGCTCAGCAAAGCCCTCTCCAAACTGTTTTTATACAAGGTTGAGTTTGAGAAGGCTGGAGGACTCCTCCTCACCTACCAAGAGTTCCTTATCAGATTAAAGAAGCTTTCATACTATTGGATCTTCTAAAGAGAACTAACAACTTGAAGGCTCATTGGGTTACAGGATGTAATTGGGTTTGCCTGCAGCTAGCTACCATACTACATGCTATGTACCTAAGAGCTGAAGAGAAATTTTGCAAGTGATACACACTTGTCTGTCCTTAGACAAATGCACAGGTAAGTGATGATGTCCTTACAGTGACACAGGTGAACACTATGTGCACAGATATGCTTCTTCCATGTATAGTTATATCCTGTTTATGTGTATATATATGTATGTATGTATGTATGTATGTATGTATGTATGTATATATGAATGAATGAATGCAGAATGTTCTCCAGATCTGTTCAGTTAAAGCCCTTCATGAATATTCCCTCCCTAAGGCTATTACCAGGTTCCATGAGCACCCCACTATTTGGAATTTTTAGCCCTTTTACATAATTCCAGGTTATAGATGAATTTGTATTAAGTATCTCATGTGTGTATTCCTGTTTTCTAGATAAACTTCCCAAGGTTAGTGGTGTAGAAAACTAAATGTCTTTTAAAAGTCTTCTCCTCCTTTCCCTCCCACACTACCTTCCCTTGTCATTTTTTGTCCTCTCTTCCCCATCACCTCACTTTGCCTCATCTTGCCTGCATTCATTCTCTTTTCTCCAAACTCAACCATAGAACTGTAGGCTTATGGGATTTAGTGTTAAAAGGGAAGTGATTTTACAAAGGGACCCCTTTCCTACATGAGGAATCTGATCTGGCATCAGCTACCAGAATGACTATTGTATTTAAACCATGGGAATTGCTAATACACCCCACTCACATATGCTCACACATTTTAGTATACCTACCTATGTCCATCCTGAACTCAGATTGTCACTACCTGCTCTGACGAATTAGACAAGTTCAGAATCCTGAAGTAGTCACTATTGGTGGAAGGATGACCTGAGGGTTGGTTCTCTATGTGCCTAAGAGATGAGTCCTAAGACTTGCAGGTGCTATTCTTTTGCACTGTTTTTGCAAAGGAAGCAGTGATTTCTAAAGAACCCTAAAATTTCTGCCAGTAAGCCACGGAAAAGTAGCTTCCTATATTCTGCTTGAAAAACTGTTCCATAATACTTCAACTTGATAGTCACACTAATGGGAAAGCTGTATGCTTTATTTTATACTTTTTACTCTATCTGCCTTCTTCCAAAAAAATTATAAAATACAGCTACATATTCAGCAGGAATACCATTTCCTTGTTATAAACAACAAAAGAACTTCTGTCTGGGGACAGAGGACAGTTGGGCACAGATTCCATAAACTGGACTTGAATGTTAGCTTCTTGTTTTTACTAATAAACACAAATGGAATCAGAACCCCAGATCCCTGCTTCCTGGGACTGCGGGGTAAGTGAGTAAAACACACAATAAGAAGGAATGGAATTTGGCTGGTTGCCCACACACTGAGTCCAAAAGGCTGATGGGGGGGTGGGGGGGGAAGAAAGGAGTGTTTAGAAATGCTTCAGTCAAGTGGGAAAAACTTGGGTATTAGTAACTTGCTTCAAAATTCTGCTGTGGTCAAGTATCTACATATATCAGACCACAAACAGACTATAAACGGATCAGGAATCACAGATTCAACGATCTCTGCAACCAAGTACTAACAAAGAACAGGTGTGCAGCTAAGTATCGCAAAGACACCAATTTGATGGTGAGCCAAGCAGACAGGAGGCTGGCCACTGTGCCCCCAGTATCCAATTGTTTCAAATCAGTCCTTTCATGTTCCTCACCCTTTTCCATCTTCCCTACCATTAGCAGGTTGGCCCTGAAGACAGAACAAGCTTCCGCGGACACTTGCTGCTTTCTTGTTTAGAAAGCCAGCATTGGTTTACAGATGATCCCAGCTTATTCACTTCCCCCACTTCCCCAGAAGAATATTAACTGGGTGTTCTATTTGTTTTCATGGCCTGGAGGGGGAAGCCCAGCCACAGGCACAGCATATCTTTCATCTCTCTATGCTTCCTTGTTTTAGGAGAGGGGAGATTGACTCTTTCCTGCACTGACTTTCTCTTTCAAAGATAGCTACTCCATTCAAGCTGCTGGGAGCAAGAGGGAAGGACCCCAGAGCCTGAAACACCTCACAGAGGAGTGGCCCCACGGACGTGCCAGGAATCTGACAAAACCTTAGCCAGTTCTGAAAATGACTCGCTTCTGTTCTGTTTGGACTTTTAAGAAAATTCTTCTTTGCGAAGAGTTTATTCTATCCTTAGAACATCTCCCTCTGTGCCAGATTCCCTTTCTCAAAGCTTCCCTTTCAGCTTTCTCTTTGGATAAAATCTCATATATTTATTGAGTTTGCTGAACTTCTAGACACGCATCATAGGTACTACAGAAACAATACGAAGTCTCTTTCTACTTACCAGTCACTGACCAAGCAATGTTTAGGTTAATAATGCCCATAAATTTCTCTAAACGTCCTAGGTATTAATAGCCACAGGTTCTATTGCATGTCCATTACATTGCAAAGCATGTAGATTTAGGGAAGGAGCAAATATGTATCACCTAGAATCTGCTACATTTGGATTTTTGAGAACAAATTGCTCATTTTTCTAGCAAATTTGGAAAATACTTCTTAAACCAATTTTTAGACAACAGGAAGGATTTTCTGATTATCCTTTGGCAGGCAGTAATCTTGAGCAGGATAAGCCTTACAAGGATTTTATTGACCTATCTTTTAAAATATCCTCAGCATGGAACATTTCCACTATTACAGATCTTTTAAAAGAACATAATAATGGGTTTAATGCATTAAGGAACAATAAAGATTATACAAACTAGTCAATCAGAAGGTACGAATGTGCTTTGCCAAATGGCACTGGTTGGCCTACATTTTTCAATATCCACAATTGATCTTACAGGCATGGATGGCAGCCAACTATGCCCAAGGCTAACTGGAGAGCTTTCCAGTTGATTCCAGACCACACAACATCCTCCCTGTGGTGTTTCATGTTACATGTTGCTTAGCACCATGTCCTTGTGGGTGGTAAAACACAAACCATGGTCATTGGAAGAAAAGAGAAAACCACCACATCTAATCATATGTATGTCAGCTCTTTCTTTCAAAGCACTTTACTTCCAATTACCATTTCCTTGTGTACCTAGCCACAGGGCTGGGACTATGGTGAAGCACTTGCCTTGGAAACAAAATTTGAGAATACCAAACAAGCCATCTGAAAAGATATAGAATGCTTTAATGTAATTTTTTTTATGTGCCAGGCCTGGAGCTTGAACTGAGAGTCTGGGCACTGTCCCTGAGCTTTTGTGCTCAAAGCTAGAGCTCTATCACTTGAGCCACACCTCTATGGCCACTACTTCTTCCTCTTCCTCTTCTTCTTCTTCTTCTTTTATTTTTTTTGTCAGTCATGGGGCTTGAATTCTGGGCCTGAGCTCTGTTCCTGAGATCTTCAATTCAAGGCTACCGCCCTACCCTTTGAGCCACAGTATCACTTCTGGTTTTCTGGTGGTTAATTGGAGATAAGAGTCTCATGGACTTTAGTACCCCGGGCTGGATTTGAACCGCTATCCTCAGATCTCAGCCTCCTGAGTAGCTAGCATTACAGGTATGAGCCAAAGGTAGATGGCTTAATTCAATATTTTAAAAATGGAATTGAATGCAAACATTCACAATGAATAAAATATCTAAATTTTCTAAATAACATCATTATCCGACTTGCATTTGTACAATTGTCTTAATCTCAACTCTGTTCCCATTGAAGCTTTATTTAATAACAAACATACCTTACATGGCAAAGCATTGCCAGGTTCATGGAGGCAGGAGGATTGCTTGAGCCAGCCTGGACAGCATGGTTAGAACCTATGTTAAAGTAAACAACAACCAAGCAGCTATGGACCATGGTATGTATGCCAATTTGATTTCTTTTTCCCTTAACTATTTGGTATAATTCACTAGTAAAAGCGTTTAGATCTGGTTCTGTCATGGAAGGATATGTATTATTTCTCTCTCTCTCTCTCTCTCTCTCTCTCTCTCTCTCTCTCTCTCTCTCTCTCTCTCTCTCTCTCTGTCTCTCTCTCTCTGAAACAGAGAGGGTTACATATTTTTCTTTCCATGAGTTTTTCTAGATTGTATCTCTCAAGGAATTGGTGCATTTCATCTGGGTTATCAAATTTCTTAGCATGTTGTAGTTCATACTATTCCTTTATTATTCTTCTAATATCTATGGACTCAGTAGTAATGTTCCATCTTTTATTTCTGATATAATGCTCTGTGTGTGTGTGTGTGTGTGTGTGTGTGTGTGTGTGTGTGTGTGTGAGAGAGAGAGAGAGAGAGAGAGAGAGAGAGAGAGAGAGAGAGAGAGAGAGAGAGAGAGAGAGAGAGTTGTCAGGATCAAATATAGGACCTTGGTTGTATCTCTGATTAAAATCCCCAGTAATTTCTGATGTAATTATTTGAGTCTTCCCTTGCATTATTTTTACTATGTCAGCTAGAGGTTTATCAATTTTTTTGATCAACATTTAGTTGGACAATCATGGCTCCTGCCTATAATCCTAGCTACTCAGGAGGTTGAGATCTGAGGCTAAAATCCATCTCAGGAATACCAATTCAAGAGACTCTTAGTTCCAATTACTCAGCAAAAAGCTGGAGGTGGAAATTTGGCTTAAGGGGGCAAAATACCAATTTTGAGTGTGGAAAAGCCAAGTGAGAGCACAAGGTTCTGGGTACAAGTAATAGCACAAAATTAGAATCAACTTTTATTAACTACATTGATCCTTACTCTAATTTTTCTGATTTCTTTTTTATTCTGCTCACCTTGGATTTATTCTCTCCTTCTTCTGTTTCCTAAAATGGACCTCTAGATTCTTGAAATTAAGTTTTTCTTTCCTATGGGTATCAAGACCAATGATTACCAGCTGCTTAAGTACAAAAAATTATGCTTTTGAAATCTCTTGGTGATGATTCCATTTGAAGAATAGGCAAGTTTTCGTCTCCACATGTGCACTCCCAGGAGAAGCTCTCCTTTTCTGGATTTCTGTTTATCTTTTGTCTTTTGTCTTCTCCAGTTGCTGTGTTCAAAGCTGTAAATTTCTTATAATCATTGATTTTGCTGCAGCCCACAGGTTGTGATAATTTTTCATATATTTTTATGTGTCAATATTTTTTATAGTTCATCTGTATGACAGTCTCCAATTACAGATGAAAAAACAATTCATTTTGGAAGATCTTTTAAATGAGAAAAGATATAAAGAAGCAGCAGAATGGATGACAGATGTGTTCTATACATTTAGGGAACTGCAGAATTTATTATGAAGACTGACATATATAGCTTTCTAATACACAGAGTCCAGACGAAATCCAGTCACTAATCTCATATCTCTTCCCTGGATTTTCCTTTTTTTTTTTTTTTTTAACCCAGAGGAACTGGGCAGGGACTGGGGATTATGTCCAAGCCTTCATGAAATACTAGACCTATGTTCTACCACAGAACTCCAGCCCTAAAATAGAGTCCATTATCTCTTCCTATCATAAACCCTTGATCCAAGTTACCAGTTCCCTTTAAGGTTGTGCTGAGTAAACATTTTGGATAGATTTCATTAATCACTTCTTACATTAGAATTATCTAGACTGGGATACCCAATCTGGAATTCTCTTCTTTTCAAAGTCTGCTCTCACTAATTTTCTTTCCTCTCCTTTCTAAATAAACTAAGAAAAAAAAAGAACTTCCTGGATTAAGATACTTCCCTCTTTCTATTCATGCTACATTAGGTATCTACGAGAAGAGGTAAGCATTTGCCGCTGTAAGAAAGAACTATATTTGCACAACCAAAAGCATGAGCTAGAAAAGTCTGCATCCATTGTGAACAGAGCCCTACTTAGATTTGGTTTACACAGGACAGCTCAAGTTAGAATATTTTTTAAAAATTAGCTTGAATTGTGTCATAGATATTGTTTGGACTCTTATGAAGATATAGACAAAATATTTTTAAGTCAAATGAATTTCTAAAAATGAAGTCACTTGTATTCCTGGGATGACTAAATTTGCATATATTTACTTCATGTTTACCTCCATGGGAGAAAAAAATTGATTTCTCTTAAAATGGAATCTATCTGCCTATTGTCCTTGAAAGGCTCAAAATGTTTCTGACCGTTTTATTTTTGCAGTTTAAAGATTTGTTTTGGGTCAGATTGTTACTGCCAATGATTTTCATAATCTTTGTAGGGACTTCCTGTGTTCTGAAACCTCAAGCAAAGTCTGTTGTTTCGAGCACCAAATGCAGCTAAGAATAAGGACTGTATTGATCCCCTCACTCAGATGCTAAGAATTTATGACACATTTTAAACAAGATTTTTGAAAGTAATATTTTCTTCAAATGTTTTCAAGTCCAAATTAAATTTAGAAGGATGCAATTGCATTTCCAATTTTCTGTTGTTTTACAAATGTACAAACACAGATTCATGTCCAGGGAGTGGATGTAGTTGGGAAAGACTAAAGGAACTGGAAGTATCCCCATGTATGCTGTCTGGCTCTTATGCGAACTGCCACCTGACTTAACTTCAGAGATGTGCTCTTCTGTCTGTCTATCTGTCTCTCTCTCTCTCCATATGTATATGTATATATATATATATGTGTGTGTATGTGTGTGTGTATATATGCATATATATAGTGTGTGTGTGTACACATGTGTATATATTTATATCCACACATATGGATATACATATTCACAAGCAGATTTGAGGCCAGGTATGCTATAATCAACATGTCTCAACAGTATCCTGTGCTGTTGGCTTGCTCCAGACTAGGCAATACTCCCTGGGGTACTTTATTAAGTAGCATCCCAAGATATTAAAAGTAGGATTCTTGCTCATTTTTCTCTAGTTAAGCTATATGCATTAAATACCCAGATCAGGTTAATCAAGGGAAAATAAGTAAAAATATTGTGTTTATTTTTTTAAACATTTTAAAGTTATCATTTTCCTGTCCTAAAATATCCCTAGTCTCTAGCTGTGTAGGATAAAATGTGTAAATAAGCAAATGTAAAAATAAATCAGCCCTTAAATTTAAACATAAACTTACCATGAGGATGATTTCTGTCTTATTTAATTTTTGTCAGCAAGGGGGTAGGAAAGTGAGGAGCGGGCCCCACAGCTCATACACAGTGCCTGGCTGAGCTTGCAGAGACCAGCACCAGCTCCCAAAAGGGGAGATCCAGTTGGTTTTATTAGGAAGGGAGATCTGAGTTGTGGGGTTCAGCCATTTCCTATAAAAGAGAGTGTTCTGTATGAATTCACCAATCTTACTGAGATCAATAATCAAATAAACCTTTCTTTGTTTCAGTTTTCCAACCCCAAACAAGCACTTGCCCTCTTCCTCTAAAAGCTTTAGGAAGGACATATCCAAGGAATTAAGTTTGCATTTTGATGATAGCTTTTGCTCCATATTTGACTTCCAAAGTGTATATAGTGTTGCCTAACTTGATTGATAACTGCTTCATTTACAATCCAAAAGGTTTCTTAAAAGTCATAGTGGGAATTTAAGTAGATAATCCCTACTGAGCTCTCTGACTAGTAGAGAAACTAATTACACTAATCCTGCTATTTTAACTCCCTGGAGTTCATCTCTTATCTCTATCCCCCAACCAGCTCCAAAAGCTGCAAGCAAAATTCTGTTTTGAAAATACCTACATACATTCCCACCCCCCATCTCTCCCCGAAAAGGTTCTGAGATCTGATCAGATTTTCAACAATGTCCAATACCTAAAAAGACTTAGAAATATCACTGATACATAGAGAAATTAGAGCCACAATTAACAAGCCCCTGATGTTCTCTGAACTGTAAGAGGTCTGCCTCTACTTTACCACTGCAGAAGAGGATTAAGGCTGTTAAAACCCAAAGCCACATGAGCTTCCCGTGGGCTCCTGGAGGAATAGAGTTCTCCTGGGAGTCTGGTGAATTCTGGGTAATAGAAACTCTATTTCCACAAAGGCAGTCAGAATCATTGCAAGAAAAAGACATTAGATTGTTATGGCCTGGTATTGCTAGCTGTATCCAAGGTATCCAACTAGGCAATTAGTACGCTTAGTTGGATTGCTGGAGACCACTCTTTACAAGGCATATTAATCTTCACCACTTACATTAAAAATAACTAAAGACATAGAAAACTAATTTATTTATATTTTATTGTTGGGGTGATGTATAGTTATAGTTACATTCATCAAGTAGTGGGTACATTACTGAGTAGGGACAGTACCTTTTCTGGTCCTCTTGTGTTTTCTTCACTAGTACTTCATATGCAGCTGAATAGAAATGGTTTTAATGAACATTCTTGTCTTCATCTCAGGAGAAAGTTCCCAAACATCACTTCCATGTATAATGTTTGCTGTAGGATGTTTGTAGACACACACACACACACACACACACACACACACACACACACACACACACACACTTAAAGAAACCAGAATATATGATGGTTTAAAAGAATTTTTTTTTGCTTCTGATATTCAGGTCCTTGCATGGTATTTCTCCCCTTGCTGAATGATACTGAACCATGTGGTCAAAAGAATATGTCAGAAATCAATGACTTGTGACTTCCTAAATTATGTCATCAAAGACCCTTCAGTTTGTACCTAGTCTTTCTAGGGTTCCTTCATTTCCCTTAGAGCACTTGCCTGAAGCCAGCCTTTATGTGTGAGGAGATCTAGCAACCAGGGAGAAGGGATTCACACAAAAGAACAATGTTTCTTGCCAGCAACCAACAGCAGTTTGTCAGCCATGTGACTTGCAGCAGGTCCTTCAGTGCTTGGTATAGTGGAAGTGATGGCCAAAATATTGACTGGAACTTGTAGAGAGATGGTGGGAGAACTTCCCGCCCATGCTCTACTCCTTTCCAATGCCCGATCCTCAGACGATGGGAGGATGGAAAGTGTTTACTGCTGTTTGTGCTATGACACTTTGGGACAATGGAGACAACTAACACGGCTCCGACTCTTACTTTAATTAAGAAATCTTCCTCAGTACAAGAGTTTTTTTTAAGTAGTTAAGTATAACCAAATACCTTTTCAATGTCTATTCATGTCATATTTTTTGTGTGTTTTATGCATATGAAAGGAGGATAAACTCTTAGAAATACAAATTTAGACTCAATGATAATACATATTTTAAATTCTGATTGATGTAATTGGAAGCACTATTCAAAAGGTACATTAATTTATATCCCATCGCGAATGCCTGCTTCTCCATAGTATTGCCAAAAGAATGATAAAAATGTACTTATTTTTCCAATACAATGGCATTTTAAAAGGTGTTTCTTAAAGAAGAAAATACAATAGACGTCTGTAATTCCAGCTACTTGGGAGTTAGAGAGAAGGAAGATCTCAGTTTTCAGTCTTAACCTGTAAGACAGGTGGACATGTGTATACATGGCTCAAGTGCTATATAAGGGCATAAGTAAGAGGACTGATGTCTAAGAATGGTTCTGGGGCATGATTCCTTATTCCAAAAATAACTAAAGAAAAAAAGAAAAGGCTGGGCTGAGAAGGCCTGGTTCAAATAGTAGTAGAGGGCTTGCTTAGCAAGCACAAGGTCCTGAGTTCATACCCCAAAACCACCCTATCTCCCAAAAAAGGAACACAAATTTTCTTAACACAAATGTTATTAAATGCATATAAACTTTAGAGTTACTGTATGTTTCTGATTGTTTGTCTGGATGGTATATAACTGTAACTTCTGTCCTAAAAAGTTTCTTTGTCCGTTATTGCATTTTGCCTGATGTGATTAAATGGATAATGCTTTCCCAAACTTTCACTTCCAATACTAGCACATGTTTGTATGTTTATTACATGATTCTTATAAGTAGCATGTAATTTACATATTTTATCCATTCTGATCATTTTTACATTTTGTTACAGTATTTAATCTCTTTACATAATTACCTATGCATTGGTTTTATTATATATATTAGTTATATAGCTATTGTAAAGGTGATGAACAGAGGAGGGGTTGCAATTACATAAGTCAGTTAATGAGCACATTTCTTTTGAGCAGTATCACTTCTTCTCTCATTCTCTTCCAGTTTTCCCCTCCACAATTTGTATAGTTCATTTTCAACACAGTGTCTAGTGAATATCACTGCTGCATTCATTCACCCTTTGTCCTATCCTTTCTGTGTCCTCACTTGCTCTTCCAAAGACAGATAAACTAACAAACAAGACAAAAAGTAAAGAAAACAGGGCCGGGAGTTTGGCCTAGTGGTAGAGTGCTTGCCTAGCACACACGAAGACCTGGGTTCGACTCCTCGGTACCACATACATAGAAAAAAGCCAGAAGTGGTACTGAGGCTCAAGTGGTAGAGCTCTAGCCTTGAGAAAGTCCAAGGACAGTGCTCAGGCCCTGCGCTCAAGCTCAGGACTGCCAAAAAAAAAAAAAAAAAGTAAAGAAAACAAAAAGAAAGAAAAAACTCTATTTTCATTAATTGGAGTTCATATTCTTTTATATGAGCATATGCACATAATTATGAGGCTCTGTCATCCTCTCCTAGGAGTGTCCTCCTTTGAATTTCTAGAGCCCCATATAATTTATCATGTCCCGGTATATTAGAAGAACATTTTAAAGGATTGTTGTTCTATAGTAGAAAAAAATAAATCTACAAATTAAAAAAAAAACCCACTCTTCTCTCTCTATTGTGGAAAAAAACTGCCAGTGCTCTCTCATCTAGGTGTGTAATTACAGATGACCAAGGCACCAGCCCTAGCTAATCTGTAGAACAAGCAAGATGTGGTATGACCAATATTGAAATAAAGTGAGATAATCACTATGCATTACCTAGAACAAATTCCAGGAAGTAAATGTGAACTTCTCCATATGATACATCAAACCACCAGCCTTGATTCTACCAGCAGGAAGCAACTGCAGGGGGGTTGGCTATAAATATAAAGCATGTGAGATAAAAATAGAGCAAGGTGTTAACACAGCTCCTCCGGGCTTAGTTTGACTGTGTTTTGCATTTGTTATTTTGTCTATCCTTTCAATTTTGTCAGATTTGTTTTAGAATCCTTGCTGGTTACCAAAAATCCTTCACAGTAGAGAACTAACATGGTAAGCTGGAAAGAGCGGGAGTCCAGAAGGAGGGCTTCTTTTAATTACTAACTTCGTAGGTGATGGTAAGATCTCTGCAATCCCTACAATCGCTATTGCTATAAAAGTGGATATATGTACAGAGGCAATGGAAGAGCTGCACATTGTGAAATCTGACCTAGCCACTCATCAACCCAACTACTGCAGAGATCCACAGCTGTCTACTTAAAGTCTATTTTCTCCATTTCTCTTAGTCACAGAATCTTTGTAGAACAAGGGCAGTCACTGTCACACTAAGACACTCGAGCTGCCTTTTTGTCCCAGCCATTGAGAAACTAGTTGTGGTAGTACACATCTTTATTCCCAACTATGGAGAGGCATAAGTAAGAGGTCTGAGGATGCCTAGAGGAAAAGACAAACAAACACAAGACCCTATTTAAAATATAACTAATATTTTTATTGTTGTTGTTGTTTTTAAATTTGGGAGCTTAGCCAGGCATGGGGACTCATACCTGAATCCCAGCTACTCAGGAGGCTGAGATCTGAGAATCGTAGTTCAAAGCCAGCCGAGAGGCTATAAGGGACTCCCACTCGGATATTTTTAGGCCCTTGTACTGGTAGTGATCACTGCCTGTGCTCAGACTGCACGGTGCTTGAACAATCAAAATCAGCACCCAAACTTGTATAAACATCAGTGTTAACTCCTGATTCTATAAAAGTCTCTGCATGTTAGCATCGCCTAGTGTGTGTGTGTGTGTGTGTGTGTGTGTGTGTGTGTGTGGTTTAATTTCCCCACTAGGATTGAGTTCCAATTGCAAATGTGATATGACAAAATTCACAGATAACAAGAGACACACAGAGGAACACCACCATGTAGCGTTCCATTCTCTATTGGGCACACATCACATAGTGATGCGTATTATATACATGAAGACAGAACACCAAACCCCACCAGACCCTGTTTAAAAAAGAGAGAGGAAGGAGCAGAACAATGGTAACACAGGGGCCGGGGTGGGTTTGTTCCAATACACTATGCATGCATATATGTATCACACCAAAGCCCCTTGTAGTAGAAATGAACACTAACTCAAAATATATACTATTTCAAGCACCCAGGGACAGCAGGAACAAATAACTTGAGAACAGTTAAAATAAAAATGCAAGGGGAGGGGCTGGGAGTTTGGCCTAGTGGTAGAGTGCTTGCCTAGCATGCAGGAAGACCTGGGTTCGATTCCTCGGTACCACATACATAGAAAAAAGCCAGAAGTGGTGCTGTGGCTCAAGTGGTAGAGCTCTAGCCTTGAGAAATTCCAAGGACAGTGTTCAGTCACCGAGCCCAAGCCCAGGACTGGCAATAAAAAACAAACAAACAAATGAAAAAAAAAATGCAAGGAGATGGGGGGCGGCGGTAATGGGAGTTTGGCCTAGTGGTAGAGTGCTTGCCTAGCACGCCCAAAGACCCAGGTTCAATTTGTTGGTACCACACACATAGAAAAAGCTGGAAATGTTGCCGTGGGTCAAGTGGTAGAGCTCTGGCCTTGAGAAAGCCTAAGGACAGTGGTCAGGCCCTGAGTTCAGGCCCCGAGTTCAGGCCCCAGGACTAGCAAAAGAAAAAAAAAAACCCTCAAAAACCAAAAACGCAGGGGTGTGGCCTAGTGGTAAGAGTGCTTGCCTACCATGCACAAAGCCCTGGATTCAATTCCTTGGCACCACATACACAGAAAAACCCAGAAGTGCTGCTGTGGCCCAAGTGGTAGAGTGCTAATCTTGAGAAAACTCAAGGACAGTGCCAGATCCTTCAAGCCCCAGTACTGGCAAAAGTAAAAAGAAAAGATAAACACAATATGGAGGGGTGGAAGAGTTTTGTGTATTCATTACTATTGCTTGAAAAAGGATCTTTGTTTCTTTTTCCCATACTGTGGACCAAACCCAGGATTTGGTGTTTGATAGGCAATTCTCAACCACTGAGTTATATACCTAGCCTAAATCCTAATAAAATAAAAATATATTTATAACCCATTATTTTTAATAATGGATGTACTTAACTTAGATACTGATGACTCAAGTTCTATGATCCCAGCTATTACAGAGGCTGAGATCTAAAGCTCAAAAAACTAGCAAAAACAAAAAATGAAAACAAAACAAAAAAAGTCCTCAAGAGTCTGTCTCCAATTAACCAGTAAAAAAAAATGAAGCCAAGCTTAGGTCTAGAACAAGTGGTAGATTACCAATTATGAAGGAAAACTCTTAGTGAGTGTTTGAGGCCCTGAGTTCAAATCCCAGTAGCCACTCCTCACACACACATTATTTGGATGTATTTATACCTGACTTGCCAAATTTCTGAAAACTCAGCCATCAGTCTCATACACAGTTGGGCTTATGCAAGCATTAGCTGTGTGTTTGCAGCTCCCAGAGAACTGCAATCTATATGACCTTAATTCATACATCAACCAATATTATGTTCCATCCTTCATTAATGCATTCCTCTATATCTTCCAGACAAGCCTGCCTCCTAATTTGCTTTCTCTCCCTTCTTCCCTTCCATTACTTTCCATCTTTCAGAATAAAATCCCATGAACAAAAATAACCTTTTATGAAAACTCCAAGCCTAAGGTAGACAGCCAGGTAAGTCACATTTATACCTTCCTTGTACCTCTTCCCTTGAATATGGGTGGCACCCATGACTAGCTTGCAACCAACAGAATATGGCAAAGGTGACAACATGTCACTCGTTTAATTACACAGGGATCTACCTATCTAAGGTGTCATCTTTCTGTAGTACTAGATATATTCTTCTTGCTGACTTGATAAGAAGACTAGCCATGTTGAATAAGCCTAGATGTCCAGGTTTCTGTTTATTCAGCCACAAGAAAGTAAATCCTGCCAACAATCTGAGTTGTTTAAGTCAACTTCTGGATGGAGAGTATACCCTGACCACTCTACTTATAGCCTTGTGCAGTATGAGCAGAGAACTTAGCTAAGCCACATGCAGATTTCTGACCCACAGAAACCCTGAGTTCACAAGTACCTTGTCCTAAGCCACTAAGTCTATTGCAAAGATAACATTGGAAAGCTAATGCATTTCTGATTACAACTTCTCCTTTCTGCCTCTCATTGTCACTTAAATTCCATTCTATTAAATTTAACATACTTTAGGAATACTATGATATAGGTTTAGCATTTGTTAACTCAAAGATTCCATCCACATTAGAGATGAATGCCTTCCTGCTGCCTTGACATAGAACAGTAAGTCGTTCACTGTTTCTCACAAGAGTATGAATGACCCATGTTCATTTCAAGCATGTGCAACATAAACAAACCTAGGAGGAGTAAATTGTAAAAATGCTATAAAACAGTAGAAAAATGAATGAAACAACTCATTTTCATATTGTTTTGTGAATAATAAAGGCAATAGGGATGATAGTGGGGTGACTGTCTTCATAGTCTCAAGAATGCAAAGTGAAAACTGGATATGATGATGCATGCCTGTAATTCCAACTACAATTGAGGCTGACGTTGAGGATCACAAATTTAAACACAGCTACTCTCTCAAAAGAGAGAGTAAGAGAAAAGAAAAGGAAAGGAAAGAAAAAGCTGGGCTCACGCCTGTAATTCTAGCTACTCAGAAGGCTGAGATCTGAGGATCATGGTTCAAAGCCAGACCAGAAAGAAAAGTCAGTGACACTTATCTCCAATTAACTAGCAGAAAGTAAAATTGGATGTGGCTCAAGTAATAAAGCTCCAGTCTTAAGCAGAAAAGGTCAAGTGAAAGAACATGAGGCACTGAGTTCAAATCCCAGTACTAACCAGCACAAAAAAAGCAAACAAAAACCCCTACCTTACCAGCAGCAACATGCATATGAATTACCAACAATCTGGAAACAATTGATCATAAAAGGAACAGATAGGGGGGAAAAACCTGTAAATGTCTAAGTTGAAGGAAATGCTTGTCCAGGAAGACAGGAAGAATAAGACTTGGAAGTATCTGTAGCTACAGCTTCAGAAAACAGAACAAGGAACACTAGAAAATTATTGGATGACCATGCTGGCCTAAGGGATGACATCAGAACTACTAGCATTGGCAGAAACAAGCTCAAGGTATAGAAACTCCCTTGACTAAAATAGATCAAGGTAGTGTCCTCATCTAGAGATACAATGAAGGTGACTTCTTTTCTTTAGAGAGTATGATTCACCCCCCCCAACTGATACATAGCATAAGGGAACATATTTATAAGGGTAGCATGATATTTCAACATGTAGATGCGTGTGTCAGGACCATATCAGAGCAGGTACTCTATCAAAATTTTATCATTTCTTTTTGTAGGTACTATTTAAAACCTACAATTAATTGTTATCAGTTATAGTTAACCTATGGTGTCATAGGACATTAGAAATTATTCCTTCTGGCTGGAAGTTTAGCCTAGTGGTAGGGTGCTTTCCTAGCATGCATGAAGACCCGGGTTCAGTTCCTCAGTATCATACACATAGAAAAAAAGCCAAAAGTGGTGCTGAGGCTCAAGTGGTAGAGCTCTAGCCTTGAGAAAGTCCAAGGACAGTGCTCAGGCCCTGAGTTCAAAGTCCAGGACTGCCAAAAAAAAAATCCAAACCATTTTCTTTATCACAAATGTGTGGGTAATGTGGATTAGAACCAACAGGGTGGGTGACTGTTTCTGGGACTGCTTGATAGATTGGTTAGGAATTACTTGGTCTGGAGAGTTTCAGCTAGCATGGCTCATCTTAGTTCCTTATAATTTAATTCTCTAGTGGGCTAGCCTGGGCTTCTTTATATACCAGAGTTGGCATTCTAAGGAGACTGAAAATACAAGTTGCAAGACCCCTTATGGCCTAGGATTGGACTTGCTACATCATTTTGCCACATTCTATGGCTCAAAGCAAAAGACAAGCAAGCCCAGCTTGAAGCAGTAAGAAAACTGATTCTATTTCTTGATAGGAGGAGCTACTTTTAAGTGAGTATGTTAAATCTACCACATCAGTATATTCAGTGAATTTTTGCATCTCTTGCACTGATGCTTAGTGTCTTGTTGGTGTTTGCTGGTGATGTTCAATCTGGCTGAGTCTGAAGACCTTTTTTTCTAACGAGACTTCAACTGTCATCAGGCAGCTGTAAGCTCCTAACTCCTCCCCAATTGTTGATAAGGCCAGGCACATCAACCTTTCCCTGAAACTGTCAGCCATACCTTTTATGAAGATGGCACAATAGTCCCAATTTGCTACCCAGACTGATGAGTAAAGTAATGGTTGCTTTCTTTACATTCAAGTACCTTTTTCACAGCGTGCAAGCTGATAAACCAGTGTTAGACAAAGACCAATAAGTGTGCTGACATTTCCTGAAGAGCTGTTATCTCTAGACACATGTGGATAATGAGAGAATTTTCTTAAGGACTCTTAGATGCAGCATTATTTCAAGCTATGGTTGAATGAAACACCATCAGAATGGTTGTTATGCTTAATGGCTCAGAATGCTTCTGAAATATTTAATCCCCTGTATGCTTGAGACAGATCCACCCCTGAAATAGAAACATCCCCTGCGGGGAGAATAGATTTCATCATCAAGGTGGGAGAGAACTTCCTACCAATACCACCCCAACCCCCAGAAAGCTTATGGTGTCTCTATATAGCAATCTTTTCAATACAGAAACCAAAGCAATTTGGCAGCAACTGCCACCAAATGGTTATTTATACTATTTATGGAATAATTTTCTGAGAATGGCTGTGTCTTAGACATTCTTAGTAGAGGAAGAGGCTAGTAGACTCTGTATTGCGCAAAGATTTTACTAAAAATATACTTGATGCTCTCCTCCAATTTCTTCCACAATTCCCATGCCCAAGTCTCTGTAATTTTTCAACCAAATTTTATTCATTCTTTATTGAGTTTTTAGGGTCTGTTTGAATTGTCAGAAATAGTTGATGTTACTGTATCAGTCCCCTTTCCTTGTGTGTGGTTTATGCTCCACTTTCCCTTATCTTTTTGTGCTTTCTTCTCCCCAGGGGACTTGTTTCCTATTTAAGTTAGCATGCTGGACCAGGCACTCAGTGGATGGCTCACATCTGCAATCCTAACTTCTAGGGAGGCTGAGATGTGGGTTCAAAGCCAATCTAGACAAGAAAGTCCATAAGATTTATCTCCAATTAACCACCAAAATGATGGAAGTAGACCTGTGGCTCAAGTGGAAGAGTGCCAGCCTTGAGTGAAAAAGCTAAGGGAGAATGCCCACACCCTGAGTTCAAGCCTCAGTACTGGTACACAAACACACAAAAAAAGTTACTCTTTTGATTGGGAAAGAGCAAGGAAAGTTTTGACATTTTATCCAGAAAAAAATGTACTGGAGTGTGTGTGTGTGTGTGTGTGTGTGTGTGTGTGTGTGTGTGTGTGTGTGTATGTGTGTATACATACCAGTCCTGGGGCTTGAACTTAGAGTCTAGGCACTGTCCCTGGGCTTCTTTTGTGCAAGGTTAGCACTCTACCACTTGAGCCACAGTATCATTTCTATCTGGCTTTTTCTGTCTGTATGGTACTGAGGAATCAACTCCAGGGCTTCATGCATGCTAGGCAAGCACTCTACCACTAAGCTACATTTCCAGCCCACGAATGTACTGTTTACCTGACTTTCATAACTGTAACTCCTCTGTATATCACCTTTGTAATAATACATTTTTTAAAGTTAGCATTTGGGGGCTTCAAACAATCCATTCTATGTGTCATAAATGTAAAGAGCTTCACTATAGGCATGGCAGAAAGTCTGAAGAAGTGGGATCTAAAGTGAGTCTCTAGAAGATACTGTCATAAGGTCACAGAATGAGTCACAGGAAGGCTACAATGCCAAACTTAACTTGCATACCTGAGTTCTTCAGATTGAAGACCAAGGACCAAGGAGGTAGACTTACTCGAGAATACACAGTAGTACACTGAGAGCAGGCAATCAAGATTCCCAAGTTAGGTTACATCAAAAGTCCTGTGGTCTCAGCCACTACACTAGACTGTCTTAGACAGCTACAGACCTTCCTCAGATGTTGAGCCTCAACTATCAAGAATAGAAAAATGGTTTTGCACTATACACCCTGGAATTAGACAGATTACCTAAATTGCCTGACCCATGCCAGCAATCCCTAGATCCAGAAGTAAAGACTAAATAAACCTGTGTGTATTTGAGTGTGTATGCACACTCACACTTGAACACACTCAAAGCCAAGGGGCTCACCTGTGCTACGCAAAGTGCCCTACCATTGAGCTACACCCCCCAGATCAAAGCAGACAGCATTCTACTGCAATCTTGATTCTAACAGTACCACTCACATATCAGTTGACTCTCTAATAAAACTATCTTCAGAGAAATTTGGAAAACACGTCAATTTTAATCATATAAAGGAAAAGAGGCTATGTGGAAGGATAGAGCAGGAGAAGGGAGAGCTCAATTCCAGCCTGTAATACTATTTTTAGTCTTAAATACATTTCATTAATTATTCGAGTAGTCCTGATGATTCCCACTCTGCCTTCTTCCCCTAAGGGCAAACTCATCAAGCTGACAGTAGGCTTTCCACTGAGACTCATTTTAGGGAGATTGAAATGGTTTTAAAAATTTATATTAAAAATGCACACCAAATTAATTGTGTACATGGATCCTCTGAGCATTATTAGAAGAATATTACTATCAATAAAAATCTAGAAAATGTTGGGATCAAGGAAGGCAAATTGGAAAATATTCCCATTTATTGTGGAAGCAAGTACTGTTGTCTAAAATTCCACACTGCAGTTCACGTAATAATGTGAACATTAATACACCAATTCGCCATCTTAATCTTCAGAACAATCCTGTGAGTTATGCTTACATTACCACTGTAATGGGTAATCTGGAATAATGAAGTTCTATTTCCCAACAGATGCCCTGGGTTCTGGCTCACATGTGCGGTGCTTGTGCTCTGAGGACTGGGACTTATTGCTTCTTTTCCCTTCCTTCTTCCAAGCTGCCATGTCTCTTTGGACCTCCAAAGAAGGTTCTGGAAACCTGAGGTCATTCAACGCCATGCAGGAAAAAAGAAAAGAAGTGAGTGCTTTAGCATTGCTCATCTGTAAGCAAATAGTCATAGGTATGTAAATCTAAGTACAGAGTCTTGACCTATCCAAATTCATGCACAACAATATATGAAAGGTTGTGAGTATTTTATCGTGTGGAGTTAGAACAGCTCAGTCTTCACCTCACACGATAGGAAAAAAACTGGTAATGACTCCAATGAAGACAGAACAGTATTGAAATGTGAAGAAACCAAGAGGTTGTATCATAGGGAACTGCTCCAAGATTTGAGAGAACTGGGAAGAAATTACCCCCAAGGAGCTCTCCCTTATTTTTAATAGGGGAATTGATGACATCTGACATTTTATACCTCCTCAAAGTACTTTTTATTTTATTTGGGGGGGGGGCTTGAACTCTGCCTGAATCCTGTCCCTGAGCTCTTTAGCTGAAGGCCCTACCCCAGTAACCACAATCCACTTCCCATTTTCTAGAAGTTAATTGGAGATAAGAGTCTCCAGGCTTTAGTGCCCAGGCTGGCTTTGAACCTTGATCCTCCAATCTCAGCCTCCTGAGTAGCTAGGATTACAGGTGTGAGCCACCACGCCTGGCCAAAGTACTTTTTTCTAACACTTGATGAGTGGATCAACAAGATGTGGTATTTATACACAATGGAATTCTATGCTGCTGTCAGAACGAACAACATCACCCCATTTGTAATGAAATGGAAAGACTTAGAAAAAAATCATATTAAGTGAAGTAAGTCAGACTCAAAGAAACATAGGCTCAATGGTTTCCCTCATTTGTCATAATCAGTAGAAACCTTGGGCTCTCCTAGCAGAGATTTACAATAGAACAAAACCTAGACAGGACCTCCAGGATATAGAAACAAAAGCCATGTAATGAGTGATTGTTGTCTTTAAGGTACTATGTTATCTCTCATCTCATTTGCTGTCCCTTGGATATCTCATATTGTTACAATATTTCACCTGGTTATCTGATATATTGTATATATGTATATTTGGTTATTTGAAATTGGATAGGGAAGGGGGGAACAAGATGAGAAGCGGGAGTGGAGGGGGGAAATGGGGACCAAGACATGAAAAAGGTTATCAATGTTTGTGAAGTAGTGCACCTTCTATCTGGTGAATATAATGTAACCCTTCTGTTAATTACAATAAAAATATATGGAAAAAAGAATAAAAGTGCTAGGGGCATAGATGAAGTAGTAGAGTGCCCATTAAGAAGCAGAGGTCCTGAGTTCCAACCATTGTACAAAACCCAATAGATGTCATTTACAATAGTGTTGGAAAAATTTGAAGTTGTACAAAGAAATACATCAGTATTGATCTTTCAGTACACTCAAGTCTCATTGCATATAGAATCAGGAAAATACAGCCTCATCATCTATATATTAGCTGAATAAATTATTTGTTTCGCATTTTCATTATGACAAAAAAGAAAATATCAGTATGTATTATTTGCATGTAATTTGCATAACATAATTTGCATAGAGTGACATTAATTTTTCCTGCACTATCAAACCCAGAATCTTGCATGTGCAGGAAAAATCTATCTTTTTAATTAATAAATTTATAGCATTCACAGCTAAGTTACCACAATAATAAGAAAACATTGCCCTGACCCATAAATGTTTCCTTGGATTCCTTAGCATTAAAATTCCCTCACCCAATGAGCATTTCTTGCATGCACAGATCTATGGATTTGGAAGCATATGCTTTGGGGAGCTTGTTAAATCTTTTTGCCACTTGTTGACAAGATAATGTGTCTTTTTACTGTTGATGTTTACTCGTTTTTATTTTCTGGATAAAAAGCCTTTATCAGATGTTTGTTCTCCATGTATGTTGCATTTGTGACTCAAACAATACATTTGAAGGCATATACCCGTGGCTCATACCTATAACACCAGTTACTCAAAAGAAACAGATCTGAGAAAGGATCACAGGTGAAAACTAGCCCTGGCAGACAAATCCATGAGAATCTTACCTCCGATGAACGAGCAAAATGCCAGAAGTGGAGGTATGGCTAAGTGGCAGAGCACTAACCAAAGGCACTCTAGTAATTGCTTTGATAAATTAGCAAAGAGTAACTTAAACTAACAATAGGCTCTCAATGTACAATTTAGGCATTTCTATGGTTTCAGGAAAATGAAGAAATAGGACAGTGTTAACTGTGGAAAGAAGTAGAAAAAAGAATCTTGAAACTTGAACTCATGATCTGGAGCTCCAGTTGGTCTTGCCTGCTCTCAGCTGGTACTCTCCCACTGTGCTATACTTCCAGTCCAGTATTTGCTGGCCAACTGGAGATGGAGTCTGTTTGACTTTTCTGCCTTGACTAGCTTCAAACTAATCCTCCACATTTCATCTCCTGAATAGCTAGGATTACAGGTATGTGCCACAGGCACTTGGCTGTTTAGGAAACTTCAATATAGGTGGTGACAGAACAAAGAGGCAAAATCCCTTTGGAAAATACAAGGCATTATCTAATACAGTTGAATCAAAAAAATTTTAACTAATAAAGGTAGAGGCTAATATATGATATTTAATGACAGATACATCAAAAGAAAGTTTCTCGATGCTTTTGGGACTAAGCTTTTAATTTGGAAAGCAAGGCTAACAGCTCTACTTTCTTTCATAAGAATTTATACATGGACAAAATGGCATATGTAAGTTACCGAGCACAGTACCGACAGCTCAATAAATAATTTTTAAAATTTAAGTTGTGCTATAGGCGAAAACACCCTACCATTATATTAAGTCATTGGCTTTTTGACATATGTGTAGAGGACTAGATGTACTTTTAGTTTCAAATAATCTTTGATTTACTTTTGGTGTTTCAGAGTACACATGCATGGTAAGAAATGTGACCCAATCTCTAGGTGACAAACAAAAGTAACATGATTCCCATTCTCAATATTGAATGATTGGTGACATCAATCTCTTGTTAGAAGTCAGTATTACAGTTACTGTGGGCCTTTCCCAGCCCATCGTTTAGCTATGGTGTTCCTTCTAAAGACAGCTGCCCTCTCAGTGTACAGAAAAAGGAAGTAAGAATGGTTCCCATATACCCTGAGTCTACAGAAGCTGACAATCTGCACTCTTTACCACAAACAGAGAACATGTCAATTATTTCAGAGGTAATACGCACAGTGGGAAAGCAAGGTAATAGCCCAAATGATCCTTATCCACAAACTATAAAGCAGCCACTTCCATTTCTAGTCATCTTACTCCACCACCCACGCTTTTCTCCCTCCCCACACATATTCTGTGTGTGTGTGTGTGTGTGTGTGTGTGTGTGTGTGTGTGTGTGTGTTAGTACTGGAGCTTGAACTCAAGGCTTGTCTCTTAATTTTTTCACTCCAGACTGGCACTCTATGACTTGAGCTATAGTTCCACTTCTGGCTTTTGGTGGTTAATTGGAGATAGGAATACCACAGATTTTCTTGCCTCAGTTGGCTTTAAACTGTCTTCCTCAGATCTTGGCATTCCAAAAAGCTGGGATTACAGGTGTGAGCCATCAGTGAGATCATCATTCTAATTAGTTTGTAGTTTCATTTCTCCCTTTACCCTACAAATGTTTTCTCTACTTTTTACCAGGAATCTTACCAGCTCTGGGAATACAGAAGTACAAAGGCAGGCATTTTTCTTTGCCATAAAATTGTGGCTACAGATACTGAAATGTTAAGGTGAAAAAGCTTGCCATTTGTAGTGCCTTAGCTTTTCTCATCATTGTTTATATGATCTTTTTATTAAAAATTTTTTTTGCCAGTCCCAGGGGCTTGAAATCAGGGCCTGGGCACTGCTCTGGGCTTTCTCAAGGCTAGAGCTCTACCACTTGAGCCATAGCACCACTTCCGGCTTTTTCTATGTGCGTGCTAGGCAGCTCTCAACTTCCGGCCCTATAGATCTTTCATAAAAGATTAGCAATAGTGTGTAGGATATGAGAAGGAAAACTAAACAGAAATATTTTCTTTCCTAGTCATAATAAATTATTAGGGACAAAGAATAACAGACAACAGAAAATAGAAATTTATAAGGAAATGGAAAGACTTAGAAAAAATCATATTAAGTGAAGTAAGCCAGACTCAAAGGAACATAGGCTCAATGGTTTCCCTCATTTGTCACAATCAGTAGAAACCTTGGGCTCTCCTTACAGAGATTTGCAATAGAGCAAAACCTAGATACAAAAGGCCATACAGTATGATGCTAAATGAAAGAACCTCTAGGATATATTTTTAAAAAGTCATATAATGAGTGATTGTTGTCCTTAATGTACTATGTTATCTCTCATCTCTTTTGCTTTCCCTTGGTTATCTCATATTGTTACAGTTTTTCACTTTGTTATCTGATATATTGGGTAAATGCGTATTTGGTTATTTGAAATTGGATAGGGAAGGGGGGAAAATAAGATGAGGGGTGGGGGTGGGGAGGAGGGAAATAAGGACCAAGACATGAGAAAGGGTATCAATGTATGTGAAGTAATGCACCTTCTATCTGGTGAATATAATGTAACCCTTCTATTAATTACAATAAAAATATATGAAAAAAAAGAAAATAGAAATTTAAATTTCTTGATCACTCAGTGTGATTTTCACATTGTCTTTATTCCAGATGTCTTGGTGTCTGGGGTTTTTAATATTTAATCATCAGTACTTGTTCTTTCTCAGCCTCTTTCTAACCAAGCCTGAGAACTCTAACGAGTATCTTGGGCTTTCCTTGGAGACAAACTGCCTCAGAGAGCCCTCTGTGTTTGTAGCCTTACCTTACTAAGGATGAACAACATTTTCTTTTTCTTTTTTTTGCCAGTCCTGGGCTTTAGCTCAGGGCCTGAGTTCTGTCCTTGGACTTTCCTCAAGGCTAGAGCTCTACCACTTGAGCCTCAGCACCACTTCTGGCTTTTTTCAATGTATGTGGTACTAAGGAATCGAACCCAGGTCTTTGTGCATGCTAGGCAAACACTCAACCATGAGGTCAAATTCCTGGCCAACATTTTCTTTTTTTTTTTTTTTTGGCGGGTCATGGGGCTTGAACTCAGCCTGGGCTCTGTCCCTCAGCTCTTCAGCTCAAGACTACCGCTCTACCCCCTCTCTATCCTTGATCCAAAGCCCACTTCCCATTTTCTAGAGATTAATTAGAGATAAGAGTCTCAGGTCCTTTTTGTGCCTGGGCTGGCTTTTGAACTGTGATCCTCCGATCTCAACCTCTTGAGTAGCTAGGATTACAGGCGTGAGCCACTGGGCCCCGGGCTGTGAACATTTCCTTTTTGGAGGAGGAACTGATTGCTTAAGACTTTTCTGCATTCAGATAAACTCAAGACAAATCATTTGGAAGGAAGGACCTGTGCCCCTAGAAGGTATGTACGAGAGTGAAGTGATTGTTTTCTCAGGTGTGAGCTGGTCTCCATGAGTGGGTTGCCCTGACACACGCTGTGGCCCAGAACTGAGTGTGTCTCCAGGTCCTCTCCACCTCCTCAGTGTCAAACAGAAAGTGAAAAGGGAAGACTCACACAGAGGGCGTTTTCTTCAGATAATCATCATCACTTGCTCAAAATAGTCCCTCAGTCCTATAGGCGGCAATGATGACATTTGGACTGTCTAGAAAACATGCAAAGTAGCTGTAGATCTCCTTCATCTTGAATTGCTTAACAGTGATGGAAAAACACTTGGGGAAGCTCATGAAGTCAATGAGCTGCTGATGAAAGAATCGAAGAAAGAGTTTTCAGTGTGGGGACCTGCTGGACGCTGGGCGTTTATAGAGTGTTGAGACAGAAATAGATGTTTACACAAGAGGAAATACTTTGAATGAAGACAAAGATTTGGGAGTCATCTTTATATGATGGAAATTGAATCATTGAGAATAATTGAAGCTGTTCCAGGTTCTAGATAATTAAGGCAGAAATGGGTGAAGGTAATGTGACAATCACTGAAATGACAACGTTGGGTCTTTTCCTTGTGATTGCATTTAAAAATAAAAATAAACACACACAGGCGCGCGCGCGTGCACACACACACACACACACACACCCCCCTGAGAAAAACCAAGCAAAACATTCAAGTGAGTCCTTGTCTTCTATTTTAGCCATTAGAAACTCAAATGTATCCACCCTACAGAGACAGGATAACATAAAGATAAACAATACTAGATATTTGAACCATGTAGTACTGGATATAAATCTCAGTTCCAAGGTTTACCAGATGTATAAACTTGGGTAAGTAATTTTATAGATGTATATTCATTTTCATATTCATGATAATATTCATAACCCAATCTACCTGGAAGGCTAAATTGGATAGGGCATCCATAATGTCACAGCATCTAACAAATACAGGTAGAAAGCTGATATACTATAACTAATTAGAGAGAAAAGAAGCTATGTGTGTCATAGATCCCCTGCCACAGTGAGGGGGAGAAGTCAGGTTCCCAGCCTCAGGTTCCCCTCACTGATAGCCCTCACTAGGACTGATAGCTGACTAAGGGGGTTTGAGCAGAAATAATATATAACTCTTCTAGGTATGGCCCACTAAAGTGAACTTGCACTACTTGTCTCTTTCTAGGTAGATGGAACAGAGCTGACCTCCAAGGGAGTCTTGGGTATTACGAGTTAAAGCCAACAAGCCTTGCAGCTGGGATACTCATGCTGAACTGTTCTTGTCATGAGAGCAGGAAATAAATGTTGAGTGTGTCAGTCATTATACACTTGAAGGCCTGTTTTTCACATGGATAGCTTACCCTAATGGGTTTTGTTTTTCAGTGACATGACTCTTGAGAATCAAGCATCTGTGTAGGAGACATTGTAGGCAATGGTTCATTGTGATGCCTTTGCATCCCACTTTTCTACTCCCACAAGGAATGAACACTCAGATTCATAGTTTGATATATAGGAATTTCTTTGGGAGGTAAGATGTTGGTAGGGCTGGGAGAGCTAGCATAAACTATCTACAACCTAGGAACATATAGGACATACCAACCTTCGGGTATACAAGGGCTGAAAGCACTACAGGAGTTTGGATTCTATAAAAATGCATCCAGTAAGGAGTTCATAGCAGGAACATGTTAGGACTTTAAAAAACATATATCTGTCCGGTTTTCTTTCCAGTTGTGTTGCCACTACTAGGGTTTGAACTCAGGGCCTCATACTCATTAGACTTGCTTGCTCTGCTGACAGTCTACTACTTGAGTACATCTCCACCCTAGTTTTTTTGTTTTTGTTTTTTATTTTTTGCTTGTTATTTGGAAATAGAATCTTAAAGAATTTTCTATCTGGACTGATCTAGACCCTTGATTCTCTGAATTCTAGGGTCTTGAGTAGCTAAGATGTGAGCCAGTGGTGCTCAGACCTAATATTGATTTTTAAGTGACTTAAATTATACCAGTACAGACTATCCTAAAATTTTCATCAAGTTTGACATGCTCCCCCCACCACACACACATATATTAAAAAAAAAAAACAGCAAATGTTGAAATACTAGTTATACCTTTTCCTGGCCTTTTGGCTACTAACTGGCCTCACGGGGAAAAAAGCTAGTGGGGTGGGGATGAGTTCTTATTCAACTTTTCCATACTACTAACCTATGTCATGGGTACAAATGTAAATCTTCTGAGGGTAATACTGATCAAACATACACACTTAGAGAAGTGCTTACTGAAGAAAGAGTCTAACTAAGATTGAAATACAATGAATCCCATTGTACAGAGTCAGGAGCAAGTGACAGGAATAGTAAACCTGAAACCTGACAGGGCAGAGTAGTAGGATGGAAGGGGGATATGAAACAGGTGGTAGTCTGAGTTTGTAAGTGGTTTTCATTGTCCAGGAAGAAAGCCACTGAGCCTGGTTGACAAGACTGTGACATCCACAAAACAGTTCTCTGTTGTAAGAATTAGGTATTTTACAGAGGTCCATGGTAGAAATATACCTTAAATCATCTCATTCATCTCAGCAGTTTTTATAATAGAAAAAGACTGAAAATAACAGATATGCCCATAAATTATGGCATATCCATACAATGGAGAAATAAGTCATTTTGAAAATATGTCCAAGATA
The DNA here is from genome assembly GCF_031878675.1 of Megascapheus bottae. NCBI lineage: Eukaryota > Metazoa > Chordata > Mammalia > Rodentia > Geomyidae > Megascapheus > Megascapheus bottae. Next base: position 11,578,721 of record NC_143528.1, read on the forward strand.
TTATAAGTGAAAAGAAAGCCTATAGTAGTACACACAGAGTGGTAGCCCCATATGTACATATGACATGACAGTGGAAGAAATACTTAAGTGTGCAATCTATATATCTGGAATAATCATAAGAAATGAACTGTCATGGATAAAAATTGGACAACTAGCAATAAAGACAGAAGAATTCTATTTTTGCATACACTACTTTTCTGATTTTATTAGCATGTGTGTGTTTATATTCTTACTTAATATATAAGTGGAGATATGAGGATGGTATTTGGAGGCCCAAATGGCAAAAAGTTAGTGAGACCCTATCTCCAAAATGATCCAGGTGTAGTGCACAGGTCTGTTATTCTAGCAAGTTGAGAAGTGGAAGATGATCAAAGTGCAAGGTTAGCCCTGGGACAAAAAGACTATCTGAAAGATAACTAAAACAAAAGAACTTGCTACATCAGTGGAACATATCTGTAATCCTGGCTACTCAGGAAGTTGAAATCTGAGGATCAAGGTTCAAAACTAACCAGGCAAACAAAAACAGACAGGCTTATCTCCAATTAACTACCTAAAAGCTGGAAGTGGGGGTATAGCTCAAGTAGAACACAAGCCTTGAGGGAAAAGCTAAGTAAGAGTATGAGACCTTGACAAGTTCAAATCCTAGTAGAATAAACAAACAAACAAAAGTCTGAGGACATGGCCTAAGTAGAACATTGAAGTTTGAAGCCAGAGTGTAAGCACCAATACTGCCAACAACAAAAAAAAATAAATAGTAAATAAACAGGTGACCTGTAAAGTTTCTTCTGTTAGATACTTTTTACACACACACACACACACACTCTTAGGATGGGAGAGGATCTTCATCTTAAATCTACCTTCTACAGTCTAGCTTCACCCAGACTCTCCCCAAAGCTAAAGGTCACTTTGAACACACCTAAGTCCACAGAGAGGAAATGATTCTGGCCAGAGAGTTGTGATCTGCCACACTGGCAGCTCTAATTTCTCATTCAAAATTGATGGCCTCCTCTGGGGATCTTGACTGTGATTATTGTGGACCTTTTTGCCTAAACAGAGTATCTAGATTGTGAAACTATACAGGAAGATCAGATCCTGTTAAGATTTGTCTTTGAGGCATTGCTGGTGAGTTCAGCTGACCCCATCAGGACAGACATCTCCAGCTGATCCATCTAGAATATTCCATCCACCTCAAGGGAAGCCACTAGAGACAAGGACAAGAGAGAGTCACTGAAATGCCTCACTTTGGTACCAGACCCCTAGTGAACACCAAAAACCTTCTTCCTAGTATGCAATGGAACCTAAGACAGCCCATTTCCCTAAGGATAGGGAAGAATTCAGATCGCTGGTCCATCTCCAATGGTTTCATAGGCTACAATATTTCAAGGGCCTATTGTAAACCCAAACAAACAGAAGCAAAAAGAAACACACACACACACACACACACACACACACACACACACACACACACACACACACACATACACGCACGCACAAATTAGGGAGCTTGGGTTATTTTAGAGCCTGTGTCATTTTAGAGACTGTGTCATTAAAAATGATTTCATCAGCACTGGGCTCTAGAGACATGATTTACACCAGCCAGCCGACTTCCTTCCCTCCTACCCTCCCTCATGGTGGGAGTTCATTTTTTAATAAACGATAGCAAGTAGGTTTATTCCAACCTGTGACTGTGAGTCACGGTGTTTGAAGCCATCTGACAAACACCATTAGCAGCTGCCAGTGACCTTGTCTGTGGGACTTTTTTTTTTCTTTCAGGAAAAATTAAGCACATTTCCTGATAGGGATATTTAGGCCTGGAAAAACAAAACAAACCTTAAATCAGATCAGCACCAGACATGTGCGCCCCCTCCCCCATTACACTGAGAGGAGAAAACCAAGACCACAGACTCTCCTACTCAAAAAAAAAACAAGACAGTGATTCAGAGTGCTGGGAGACCTGGTAGGAGGAAAGCACGGCCTTTAATTCTGACTAAAACTGAGCTGCTGTAGGAGGGCAGGGTAAATTATTTTTTGGAAAAAAAGTTCTAACCATGTGATCCTTGCTGTCACTAAAAATACTACAGATTAATAGCAGGCTGAAAGCTTAGGAATTGCCTTTTTACTTTGGATTGTCTTTTACTGTGACAGAACGTCTTTTCTAAGAGTGAAAAGAGAAGACTATTAAAAGTCCAGGAAAACAGAGAAAAGAGAGGATGTCTGCAAATTCGGAGTTACAAGGGCAGCCTAAGAGGCCCCAAGGTCATCCTCCTGAGGACATTTGTCCACAGCCACCATGGGGAAGCAAGCTTGGAGAAGCTCGGGGACAGCTGACAGAGGTAGAGTCAACCTGCTGCCTGCTTCTCTCTTCTATTTGTTCTTGCTTGAAATAGCTACGTGATCAGCTGCTATTAAGATGGGATGAGAGGTGGTACTGTGGCTCAAGGAGTAGGAAGGGGAGTAGCCTTGAGCTGAAGAGCTCGGGAACAACTCCCAGGCCTAGAGTTCAAGCCCCACCACCACCAACAACAACAAAAAAATAGAATGAAAAATTACAAAAAGGACGTGTTTGAGGAGGAGAAATAAGAATTTTTAAAAGTTTTTTATTTATTCATTTTTGTTTTTGTAGAGATTAGACTCTTCAGTCGCAGAGGAAAAGACGAATAGTAAGATTGATAAGGCAGCTAGCCCCAAGGAGTAAAAACCAAAATGTACTTGCTTTTGTTTCTAGTGTGATCCAAAAATTGCTGTGTATATACTTATATGTGCACACATGTGTGTGTTTGCTTATATAGACAAGAAACATGTCAGAAAATATACAAGAAATATACAACAGAGTTCCAGAGAGGGAACTTCTTGTACTTTGAGAGAACGTTGAAGGGTATAGATGTACTGAGTTCACTTACAAGTAAAATGTATAGGAGACAGGATGCTTCTCAACCAACTAAAATAAGGAAACGGAGGCCTTTGATTTAATGTATAATGTGGTAAATGACTTCATCTATTGGTGGATGACATTTACAGAGCCAATCAGAAACAATGGTTAGGCTCATAGAACTCTGTGTCTGTCTATCTGTCTCTGCTTCCAATACATGGTACAAGGTCTGTTGCTGGGTCTTAAGAATTCATGAATCTTGCTGGGCATGGTGGCTCATGCCTGTAATCCTAGCTACTCAGAAGGCTGAGATCTGAGGATCAAGGTTCAAAGCCAGCCCAGGCACAAAAGACCTGAGACTCTATTTCCAATTAACCTCTAGAAAATGGGAAGTGGGGCTTGGCTCAAGGGTAGGGCAGCAGGGGCAATGCCAAGCCAGGGGTAGGGTGGTAGCCCTGAGCTGAAGAGCTCAGGGACAGTGCCCAGGCTGAGTTCAAGCCCTGTAACTCACACACACAAAAAAAAAGAGGAATTCAGGAATCTTTATATGAACACAGTGACATACCTGTAATATCTGCTGCTTAGAAAGCAGAAGCAAGAGGTTTATAAATTTGAGATTAGCTAGAGCAATATTAAAAAGACTTTATCCCAATAAAAAAAAATGTAGTAGTAGGGGTGTGGCTCAAGTGGAAGAATGTGTGTTTAGCAAGTAGGAGGCCCTGAGTTCAATCCCTAGTACCGCAAAATAAATAAATAAATAAATAGTAAAAGGAATATATAAATCTTTAATATTTGCTTGTATTTTAATAATAATACAAGCAACATATTAAATGCATAAAATATTTCAAAATATTCTTTCAAAGAAAACTGCTTTTAATCCTACAATCAGAATGAACCACCCCAAGGCTTTAACAGGATAGAGCAGAGGTCACACACAGCGCTTATCCATCTTACATGACTCAGCCTCCATGCAGAATTGGCTTGGGAAAAGATATAGCAGTTCTTTTTCAAAAGTCAGTCAACCTGGGGGCTGGGAGTTTGGCCTAGTGGTAGAATGCTTGCCCACCATGCAAGAAGACCCGGGGTTCAATTCCTCGGTACTACATACATAGCAAAAAGCCAGAAGTGTTGCTGAGGCTCAAGCAGTAGAGCTCTAGCCTTGAGAAAGTCTTAAGAACAGTGCTCAGACCCTGAGCTCAAGCCCAAGACTGGAAAAAAAAAAATTCTAAGTGGTGACTTAGAAGTCCAGTTTGTCTATTACCTCAACTAGAACAATGACTTATAGAAAAGGCACAAGACAGAGGAGAATTGACATCATGTCTTGGGGGAAGGGCAGGGAGATGAGGGTGTAAAAGTCCTTCCATCTTTGTAAATTTCAGTCTTTCTTTTAGGCCACAGGAGATGGGGAACAGGGTTACTCAGAGCCTTGCACGCTTCCTTGGCTTTTTCACACAAGGCTGACATTTGCTACTGGAGCGACAGCTTCAATTCTGGCTTTTTACTGTTTAATTAGAAACACAAATTTCACAGACTTTTCTGCCTGGGCTAGCTTCAACCCTTGATCTCAGCCTTCTGAGTAGCTAAGATTACAGGCATGAGTTACTAGCACCTGGCTGCATCTGAATATTTACCGAAATAATCCTTCATGTTCTAGCAAGAAAGATTTTGCTTTTCGGTAGCATTGTACACATGAGACATGCTTTCTTCTTCTTCTTTTTTTTTTTTTTGCCAGTCCTGGGCTTGAGCTCAGGGCCTGAGCACTGTCCTTGGACTTTCTCAAGGCTAGAGCTCTACCACTTGAGCCTTAGCACCATTTCCGGCTTTTTTCTATGTATGTGGTACTGAGGAATCGAACCCGGGTCTTCATGCATGCTAGGCAAGCACTTTAACCACTAGGCCAAACTCCCAGCCCAGACATGCTTTCTTCTTTAGAGGATATTGGTGAAAACAGGATTTCAAATAGGTCCAGTTCTAGGTGTTGCTAACTACTCAATCAGAACTTGGGTAAGATTCTTAATCTATTTCCTCATCTATGAAATAAGATAATGGCATCTTCCTTGTGGTATTTTTGTGAAGGGAATATAATGAAACACGAACCCAATCCATCCATTCTACTCACAGTACACGCTAAATAAACCTTACGTGTTCCCACTGACCACACTGGGAAACCAGTGCCTGTATCAGAAGGGAATTCTGTGTCAGTAGTCTAGAACCTTCAACTGTTCGGGAGCCAGTTGAATAACAGCTGGTCTGTAGACCAGTTCCATTCCCTTTTTCCACATTCTAGATCCTGTGAGCAAGAAAGCAATGCATTCCCATACAGTAATGGTGTGTGTGTGTGTGTGTGTGTGTGTGTGTGTGTGTGTGTTTAAATATATATCAAGCTAGACTTGGTGGCTCAAAACTAGTCCAAACAACTTAAAAGGCCGAGGGAAAAGGATTGCTTAAGCTTATGAGTTCAAGACAAGCTTTGGCAACACAATGATCCTGACTCAACATTGTTATGCTGTCTTAAAAACAAATATATTGAAAAGCAGTGGTGGTTCATGCTTGCAGTCCTAGCCACTCACAAGGCTGAGATTCATGGATTTCAATTCAAAGACAACATAGGGAAACAAATCTGTGAGTCTCCTTTCCCCAATTAGCCAGCAAAAGGTATGGCTCAATGGTAGAATACCAGCCTTGAACAAAGAAGTCAAACAGAATTACCAAGCCCTGAGTTCAAGCCCCAGGACCAGCATGAAAGAAAAGAAAAATAGAATAAAAAACAAAATGGATCCCATTTTGTCCTGCTTTAAAAATTTATAAAGGCCACTAATATCAGTTACCAACTTCTCTAGAAACAAAGAGAATATTAGGACATTCCAATCATAAATGGCCCAGCAAGTTAACTTCAGAAGACCAAAAAGTTCCCAGCTTCTCCTTCCAGGTCATTGTGCCAAAGGTCTCAAGGTCAAAGAATGGCAAACAAAACACATTTCCTATATCCCACAGCAGCGAGCAATGTCAGCATATAAGGCACTCGTGCTCAGAAAGAACACTTTCCCATCGCCATAAGGAGAAAGCAGGGCAGACTGGCTACATTCCAACTTGTTGATATGTTCACATTTTTCTACTGTTCAAAAGGGAGTCTATGAGAACATGTACTACACTCCCACGGTTTCTTCCCCTTGCCCCCCAAACCCTGGTTCCCATCCCACCCTTGCCAATTAACAAGAAATAAGATTTGGACTACTGAGGGATAGATTTTCCTAAAAGTAGGCTGTATCCTGTTTAGTTTATGATGTAGAAATTAAAATGAAGTAAGTTCGGCTATTAAGGCATTTTGTATTGAATAAACCAAAAAGAAATTCCACTTTCGATATCTTAACATAAAAAATAACTTAAGGACTAGCCTCCCCCCCATGACATTTTGGCCCAATAAATAGTGTTTCTCTCTCTCTCTCTCTCCCTCTCTGTCTCTCTCTCTCTCTCTGTCTCTCTCTGTCTCTCTCTGTCTCTCTCTCTCTCTCTCTGTCCTCTCTCTCTCTCTCTCTCTCTCTCTCTCCCTCTCTCTCTCTCTCTGTCTCTCTCTGTCTCTCTCTCTCTCTCTCTCTCTCTCTGTCTCTCTGTCTCTCTGTCTCTCTCTCTCTCTCTCTCTCTCTCTCTCTCTCTCTCTCTCTCTCTCTCTCTCTCTCTCTCTCTCTCTCTCTTTCTCTCTCGCTCATGGTGCTTGATCTCTGGGCTTGGGTGTTGTTCCTGAACTCTTCAGCTCAAGACTAGTGCTCTACCACTTGAGCCACAGTGCCACTTCTGGTTTTCTAGTGGTTAGTTGAAGATAAGTCTCACAGACTTTTATGCCCAGGCTGGCTTTGAACCGTGATCCTCAGATCTCAGCCTCCTGAGTAGCTAGGATTACAGGTGTGTTCGGCACTGACTAATAGTGTCTCTTTAATCTAAACTTAACAGGAATCTGTATCTTCTGAATCAAGCATTGGCAAGAAAACTATTGAGAAGGCAAAGCAAGAAAAGAAGGAATGCTAGGTAAGTGAGACCAGTGGCTTATTGAGATCAGTGATACCCAATAATACACACTGATGGTGGAACCTATACATCCATATTTCTGCAGGTATGGATTATACCTGCAGCTCCAATTTAAGGAAAAGCATTTCCTTTCACTCTCAAAATTGTCCTTGTTTATGGTGGTAAACTATTTATTCACTCTATCATTAGATAAGACTTTATTATGATTGAGATAAATTTTATGTCCCCAAGGACTTAATATACCGAAATTAAATCCACATTGTGAAGTATAAACAGGGTAGGTTCAGCCAGATGCTTGTGACTAATGCCTGCAATCCCAGCTATTTAGGAGCTGAGATCCAAGGGTATTGGTTCAAAGCCAGCCTGAGTAGAAAAGTCTGTTAGACTTTAATCTTCAATTAGTCAGCGGCCAGTCAGAAGTGAAGGTGCATCTCATTGGTAGAAGCCTGTCTTGAACAAGAAAAGCTAAGAGTTCCCGGCCCCTGAGTTCAGGCCTCAGTACTGGTACAGGAAAAAAAAGTTAGAAAAAAAGCTAAAATAAATAAACATAAAGAGGGTAGGTCCCTTTGGGATATGATTTAGATTGAAGGCTAAAATTTCAGTGAGACTCCATCACAAAGTAAAAATGCCAGCAAAAGCAGCTGGGTTTTTTTTTTTTAAGTTAATGAATATAACGAGCACACTGCAAGGTGAATGGCAAAATTGGACTTGGTGAGACTGAGATGCTTAACTAGAAAATGTGTCATCTGATAGGAAAACATTGCTCTCTGTGTCTATTCTGAGCCCAGACGTATAACTTTTGTTTGCAAATTAAAGTAATAGTTCACTGTTGATCCTTGAAGGGAAAATTGAGAATGCATTAACCAGCCAGTTCTTACCCAACATCATTTATAGAAGGTCATTCTAGAAGTCTATGACCAACTCTGCGTAGTGTGTATACTTCTATAGAGAAGTATCTTAAGAAATATCTTAAGACAATGTTTCTGATTTTATTTTCTAAACAAAGAAGAAAGGGGTGGGGCAGCCAAAGCACTTTCCCACTGACAGCCCAATGCATGCATGCATCTATGCATCTATGCATGAATCAGGATAAACTAGGTTGTGTGCAATTATTAAAAACAAAACAACAACAAAAAAAAAACCTCCCAAATTTAAGTGTTATATAAGAATGAAGTTTTAGGGCTGGGAATTTGGCCTAGTGGTAGAATGCTTGCCTAGGATGCATGAAGATCCAGACTCAATTCCTTGGTACCACATACATAGAAAAGGCTGGAAGTGGTGCTGTGACTCAAGTGGTTGAGCTCTGACAGTGCTCAGGCCCTGAGTTCAAGCCCCAGGATTGGCAAAAAAAAAAAAGGAAGTTTTATTTATTGCTAATGCTTACATAATTATCAATTGTCAGGTAGAAAATTCGGGTACCTCAACTCTCATCAGTCTCTGTATCCTTGTAGAGAGAATTGTGGATGATCAAGAATCAGCAGTAAATGCTTTAGCTAATACAAAAACTCACCTTACCTTGTTTTCCAAACTGTCCTAGTTAGCTCTGTAAAGTCTACGGTCTGAGAAACCCATTACCTTTAACCAAAATAGGATACCAATCACTTCTACTCATAATTCAGTGTCAGCTCCAGTCCCCATTGTTCCACCTGGCCACCTGGGTGAGGGTAGGAAAGTACAATCTGAAAACATGTCTGGGAGTGGAAAGATTCAGAAATATTTGGCAAGCAATACGTGCTTTGTATCTGATCCTAAACTTGTCTCTAATGGATGCTGCTCCCTTGCCAGTTTATTTTTACTCATTGTCTTCATTTAAAAAAAAAATTGGCTGTGTAAGTATCTTAGTTCACTTGCGCTGCTATAACAGAAGATTCCAGACAGGTTAATTCCGAGAGAGAGGCTGGTCCTAGAGGCTGGAAGACCAAGATCAAAGCACTAGCCTCTGATGAAAGACATTCACTCTGCAGCATCCTGTCAGGGAAAAAGAGGCCTGACCTGACAGGTTCAGGTTTGAAAGATTCAAACAACACTGGTCATACTCTGTAGAGGAATTCTCCAAAAGGGAGGAGGACTCAGCCTGGCCCTGGATTACAGAGATTGTGATGTTGTCACAGACAAAGAATTTAAGGATAGCTCCAGATAGAGACTGAGAATGTTTATCAGAAAAGCAAAGCAAAGACAGGAAGAGTAGATGGGTCAGACATGGGTGTTGGCCCATGTGATAACAAGTACAATGGCTGCTCTAATATCGCACCTATTTATGGTGAAAAATTAGGTTGGGGATTTAGCTCAGGTTTACCTTAGGATTGAATGTTCTCCTTTGACCAAACACCTGCTCTGTTTAGTCATTTTTATACTGTTTTATCAGTTTGGCCTGGAGATTTCAAAGTTGGTCAGCACATTCACTTTGAGTCATTATGACACAGATGCTTACGGATCCATTTAAACAGAGAAATAGATTCTGCTGGATTCTTCCTTTAAGACAGGTGTCCATCCTATTTTTCTTTACACTTTTTTTGTGTGCCCACAGGAGTCATTTTCTCAGGTACCTCCCAGCCCCAAGAATATCTGTCTTTCCTTTCTTGTTTCTTTTTGTGAGTGTGTACCAATACTGGACTTGAAGTCAGAGCCTTGTGCTCTCATTTCATTTTTCCACTCAAGGCTGGCACTCTACTACTTGAACTACATTTCCACTTCAGTCCTTTCCAGTGGTTAACTGGAAATAAGAATCTTATGGTTGTTTTTTGTTTTTCTGCCTGGCCTGGGAAGAACTGTGATTTTTTAGATCTCAGCCTCCTGATTATAGGGATGATCCACTAGTACCCAGTTTAAGGAGGTCTTTCTTTAATATATCTTTTCTCATCTCACAGAACACACTAATTATCTTAGCAAACAAAGTCAGAGGAAAAGAGCTGCTACTTTATTGGTGTTCATTGAGCTGGGAGTTGAAACTGGTGGCTCATGCCTATAATCCTAGCTACTCAAGAGGCTAAGATCAGAGAATTACATTTTTTTTTTTTGCCAGTCCTGGGCTTGAGCTCAGGGCCTGACCACTGTCCTTGGACTAGAGCTCCACTACTTGAGCTTTAGCTCCATTTCCAGCTTTTTTCTATGTATATGGTACCGAGGAATCGAACCCGGGCCTCTGTGCATGCTAGGTAAGCACTCTACCACTAGGCCAAACTCCCGGCCCCAGAGAATTACATTTTAAAGCCAGCCCAAGGAGGAAAGTACACAAGACTTGTCTTTCCAATTAACCACCAAAAAGTGAGAAGTGGATTTGTGACTCAAGTTGTAGAGGGCTGGCCTACCAAAATCACCTATCAGGTGATTCTAGGTTTCATTCTCCCTGGTCTTTTCTGCCTCAGTCTCATGGAGGAAGACAAAAGAGGAGGGGGGGGGGAAGGACACAGGATAAAAGTGAGCAAAGATAAGAAGGGTAAACTCACCTTTATAAATGCTGTTTATTACCCTGTCCTTCCTGTTTTCCACACCTTTTACAAAACAGAAAAAAAAAGCACTCTAGGTTAACAATTATTGATAGAATGCTATATTGTTTTCCCAGTGTTATTTTTCCCAATACAATGTTATTACCTCTTGCTTCTGGGGTAGTGAGTGACAAGGCATTGTTTCCTAGCATTGTATGCACTGTTGATCTGGCAGATCCTTTCCTAGGTGGAATTTGGTAAAGCAATCTTTACCAAACAGCACCTTCAGTGGGTGAAGCTGATGTACCTGTCCTTGGTTTACTGCAGGATCACCATTCAAGTACTGGAAAACATCACCACCAGTACTTGCACAGCTCTTGGGCTACAAAAAACTATGCAATGGGAATCTATTGTATAAGTCATGGAGAAAAGGCCAAGTACAGCACGACAAAGGGATTTTCACTTTTTTGTTGCTGTTGTTGTTAGCCTGTTGCACCTGGCAAAAGGCAGCAGGGAGCACCTGCTCATACTGTTCTGGGTTCTCACTCTTGGTTATATTTCTGCTTCCAAATGGTCATTCCACTGAGAAACTACTCAGAATGGGAATAGAATGTTTAGCTACTGGGAAAAGAACCTCCTGCCTTGTGCTTTCTCAAAAGAGTCAATCTAGGATGCAAATAGCAAGTCCAGACTCACAGGCAGACCTAGAATTAAAAACACATGGGTGTGAGGTGGAAGAGAAGCACAGCATACCTCTAACATCATTACTGTAGAGTCTGAGGCAGGAGGACAAGAGTTCAAAGTCAGCCTAGGCTATGGATTAAGACTATTATCTCAAAACAAGCAAGCAAAAAAAAAAAAAATACTTAACAACTACAAATGCAAGTGCAAACAAGGGTCACCTTTTGGAAATCTGCTTTAATTTAGTAGCCAAAGCTGACGAATGAGCTACCTACAAATGAGTTCAGAGTTTGACTAGTCAGGGCTGAATATTCATTATAATCTCAAATGCTTCCCCCGCCCCCTCCCGCCCACCCATGGGATGACTGATACCAACCAGTCGGGACTAGACACTCTCTGTAAGTCTGAACCCCTTATTTGAATAAAAGACCCGGATGGGAACTTTTAGTTGGAACTCTTCCTATGTTACCTGCCCCTTGTTCAGGATGCCACTACCAATTTACTGTTAGTCAGAGCTCAGTCTCCCACACAACTCCAGCAGATGCCCCATACTATGTATTCAGATGCCTGTATTTCTCAGACTCTAGTTTTATTGCCACCATTTCTGGGCCCATGATCCAGCTCCAGTAACTCCATGAATCTCCTTTGGTCAGGTCCCTTCAGAAATACAAAGTTCAGGGTCAACAAATACAAATTTGATTATTCAAAACTTCAGGAAAAAAATCATGCATTCACAGATTATCACACACTACCTATTAGTTACTAGTAGATATCAGACATCACGTTAAGTGTGGGGCATGAAATTAAGTTTGACTTGATCCCTAACGGCCTTCTGGGATACATAGATCAACAGAACCAGCCCTTTGTGGGGCTCTGAAAAAGCCCTTCCTACCTTGTTATGATAAAGATACAAAGCAAGTGCTACTTAGAGGATTGTGACCCAGACAGGGTCCTTCCAGGAAAAGCAAGTAAGTGGCATGACACATGCAAAGAGTGTGGTGAGTATGAAGAATTGCGGGAGGATTGTTGTGCAGGAACATGGAGGGAAGCGGGAAAGTTTGCTCAGTTAGTAAATATTTATTGAGTGCCCTTAGGGACCTTATGTTTGACATCGGTGATCTAACTGAAAACAAGATGTGGCTCAGAGACCTGTGACCTTCTAAGTAAGGAGAGACAGCAGGAAATGAACAAACATATGAAAACCACAGATAAGGACTGGAAAGAAAAATGTGAGGGTGAGGGAGCAGGGCCTTCTTTAGAGAAGGATGGAGGTGTCGGCTGGGAATCAGAAGGTGACAGACATTTGAATGTTTTTTTCCCTATGTGCTGGTTCTAGGGCTTGAACTCAGGGCGTGGGTTGTGTCTTTGAGCATTTTTTTGCTCAAGACTAGAGATCTACCATTCGAGTCACACCTCCCTTCTGGCTTTTTGGTAATTTATTAGAAGTAAGCATCTCACAGTTTTTCTTTCCCCTGCTAGCTTCAAATCTTGATCTTCAGATCTCAGCCGTCTGAGTAGCTCAGATTATAGGTGTGAGCCACCAGAACCCAGACTCAACCTACAGAGATTTTTGAGAAAGTTCCCATTAGAAAGTTCCACAAAATCACGGGCAGAGATGAGGGGAGTTAACAGAGGTGTTGCCTCATGGGTTGAGTTCTTCAAAACAGGTTTTTTGTTCACATTGGGCTCAGAGAGCCTGAGTAGTGATCTTAAAGGTTAAAAGTTATATAAACAATCCCTGACACAGATAAATACCAAGACTTTATGCCTATACTGTGTAAAAACTTCAATAATTTTCTAGAGAAAATGCCGCATATCCAACCACTAAATAAAAAATGAGGTCAAGGTTTATAAGCCATAATATAGAAATGACTGAAAAAGAAAGACATAAGCTCATATTCAGAGTAGAAGAAATCTTAAAAAAAAAAATTGAATTGGGTGCCTTTGGCTCACATCTATAATCCTGGCTACTCAGGAGGCTGAGATGTGAGGACCATAGTTTGAAGCCAGCCTAGGCAAGAAAGTCCATGATACGCTTACCCTCAATTAGCCACCAAAAAAGTCAGAAGTGGAAAAATCTAAGGGATAGTGTCCAGACACTGAGTTCCAGCCCCAGTAACAGTAGCATATACACAAAGAATGTTGTGTAGTTTAACACTTCTTACTCATCCCCATGTCACAGACAGGAAAAATAGAGACCTGAATGTTTAAGGCATAATTTAAATCAATGGAAGATATGGAACTAGAATGTCTTTTGAATTTCACATCAATAGCGCTTTTTAAGACCTTCTTTCTTCCATCTCTTTTTTCTTCCCTCCCTCATTACCTCCTTCCTCCTCTTCTTCCCTCTTTCTCCCATATTTATTTATTTATTTATTTATTTCTCTCTCTCTCTTTTTCTTTCTTTCTTATTTCTTCCTTTCCTCTTTACTTTGTCCAGTTAGTCTCAACTGGACTAAAGAAGAACATTTACTACACCTATCCATCAATTTAAATAGAAGCAGTACATGTATGAAATTTTGGAGCTGTTTTCTAACCTATAACTACAGAAACAGCACCTGCTGTTGAGGACCTCAAAGAATGAACTTGACTGTGTGCTTAACCTCAGGCTTGAAAAAACAAAAATAAAATAATCGTTCTGCATTTAAACAAAAACCTTAAGAGGGAAGTGTTTCTGACTCACAGTGGGGGTTCCTTCTCTACCATTTTCTTCAAATGCAGTCATAGACTATTATAGTTGAAAAGCAATTTTTCCTTGAAGGAAATTGAAAAGCTCCTCCCACCTTCCCATATGGAAAATATAGAACATACTTGGCCTTGAGAAACTTTTGGCATTTTCCTATTTCTGGTTATGATCCACGTAGCCTGAGAAAAGTCACTGTCATGTGCACTATTTTGGTACATCTAATCCCCAATGCTGAGAAAAGTCCGGTCTCTCCTAGTAGGGAGAGAGGCAAGCACACGTCATGTCCATTTAGTTTTGTGGTGGAGAGGCAGACTTACTTCCTGTGCAGGCTTTTGAATTCTTTCGTAAGTGTTCTCCTTTAAACACTACAGCGAGCTTGTGCTTTGTGATTCAACTCACCAAGGGTTTTATGATTAAAAACTTTCCTTTGCCTTGGATTTATTTAGATACTCTTCCGACATGTTCTTGCTAGCTGTGTCACTCCAGTGGGAATTGTGCAGGGAAATTTACTCACAAGTCACTAAACCAAGCTACTATGACAAGCAGAAAAGAGCCATCTGGCAAACTGTTTGTAAAACACTTCCTTGTATTCATTTAATCCTATTTGCTTGGAAGTCACTTAACAGGAGACCTAGCACACATCAACAAACCAATCCTAAAAGTTCCCCAAAGCTTTCTTGATGGATTTTTAAGGGGAAGCAAATATTTAAAGCCTTGGAGGCATCAAAGGCGGATAGAATTGAGGAGGAAGACAGATTCTCCAGTGTTAGTAGACTAAATATGACACTACAATGACCTTCTAATACATTCCAGAACTGATAAACCTTCCACAGGTTACTTGCCAAGCTCTGTTTCTCTTGAAGTTCATAGACTGTTCCAAGGAAGAGGACAGAGAAGGTCACACACGTATGCCACTCCCTAGCATTCCAGAGCAGAGCCAGCACTGTAAGATGGTCAGCTCTGTATCAAATCATCCTACCTGCGAGAAGAGATTTTGGAATGCTCAGGCTTCTGGCTTCATCTGGCAGATGGCAGAGAAGAAGCAGAAAGCATGAGACAAACATCTAATCAGCCCAGAAAAGCCTTTAATAAAATACCAAGTTGAATCAATTTGAAGGCCGGAATGATTTACTGTATATCTCTATCACTATCCCAAGTGGGCCCTAGGACTATGAAATGCTCAAAGACTTTAAATGGGTCTTGGCTGAACATCTGACAATTACCAAATGCAATGCCTGTTTATCACTTTGGTTGTAATCCATGGCTAATTAGTGAAGGCCGCATTGACCCTTGGGCTTTGGAAATCCAATGCTGAGCTTCCACACGCCAGCCTGACACCCTTAACTCCCAACCCCTTTCTTCTGCTTTGATTCGTTCCAGTCCCACACCAGAAACACAGGTGGGACCCCATCCCCCACCTCAGCTGCCCCCAGAGCTCTGCAGTTGTCAACAGGAGCCTCTGGGTTGACAGTTGTTACCCAGAGTTCCTAAGGAAAGAGCTCCAAGCTGGAAACATACAAAGTACATATAATTCTGTTTTAGGACTGAGGTGGTGTCCATGAAGAATTTACAGAACAAGAAGCTCTCACACAAGGTGAATGAAAGATTTCAGATTCTCAGGTTCCATCTGCCCCCAAGCTGTGGGAAGTTTCCTGCTATCCCTTGCTCAAACAGATAGGCCCCGTTTCTGTTGTTGTTTTTCAGTGTCAAGGATTAAACCTAGGCATGGGAGGGAAGTACTTTATCACTTGAACTACAAGCCCAGCCCCTTTTCATTTTAGATAAAGTCTTCCTTCTACTTTTGCCTAAGCTGGCCTTGAACCTAGGATTCTCCTACCTCTCTCTACTCCTGAATAGGTAAGATTACAGGAATATGCTACCATTCCTGGCTTCCCAGTAGATTCTTCTGCACTGAGATTACAACAGCAAGATGCTCTGTTTATATCCTTGAATGCTCATTGTCCCACTATCTCAGGAGGAAGATGCCTGGCTTAAAGTCTCAGTGTTTCTTAAGTGTTTCTGTATGGGTGTCTCCATTTCTTCAATGGTGATGGTCAGAGAAATCTCAAAAATCCTCTTTGCACTTGCTCCTTCCACAGCTTTAAGTTGGCCACACTTTGTAGAAGAATAATTTACTTAAGACAGTTATCTGTAAAGGAGACAAATTAGAAGAGTTGGTAAGTTTTATTTAAAGTTTTAGTTCATATTGTGACACATTTCTAGATATTCTTGTGTCAGTGTCCTGAGACAGGTTGAAGTCTTATATATACTTGTAAGGTCTTTGGTCCAGCAGATACATATACCTATAGAGTCAAATTTCTCATTCTATGTTTATAAAGATGTAGAGTAGTCCAATGACCCGAAACCCCACCTTATTAAGTAGTACTCTAACTTATTTTTGAAGGACATTAATGATATCCTATTTGATCACCTCATTAATAATCTGATGGGGTAAATAAAATAAGCTGATCTGGCTGTCCCATGGCTCACACCTGTAATCCTAGCTACCTGGGGGTGGGGTGAGATTTGAGAATCAATGGATTGCGACAGCCCAGGAAGACAAACCCAAGAGACTCTTATCTCTAATTAACTAGCAAAAATATGGAGGCAGAGGTATGGGTCAAAAAGTAGAGCACCAGCCTTGATGGGGAGAGGGGATGGTGAAGAATTATAAACCCCTTATAGAATAAGCTGAAACCCAGGGTGTACCCCCCTCTCCTTTCTTTATGCCTTCCTTTTCTTTCTCTCTTATTCCTCCTTTCCTTTTTCACCTACCTACCTTCTTTCCTTCCTTCTTTCCTTCCTTCCTTCCTCCTTCATTCCTTTTATTAAAAGAAAACAGAAATCTATACTGTTTTGTATTGTCATTATTTTTCAGGCATCCATAAAGTTCTTGGGACACTTGCCCTGAATGCAAGGGAATTTGTATACAGAGGTAAGTTATTTGGTCTGGCCTCTCCACTATTCTGGTAGTTCGTGCTCTGTTCAGTTTCTGAACCCTATGTGGTGTTTCCTTTTCTCACAATTTCATAGAGAATTCACTCTTAATACAAATAATAAAAATTTTTTTTGCTAAGAAAATTCACATATTCACTTAATGGAAGTGCCTTATAGCTTCTCTTTGGCTGTCCAGCACTACTAATTATTCTTGTACTCTGGGGCCAGCATTAAATACAATAGGCGTTACTTGAACTTATGCACTGCAGCACTATACAGCAGAGATAGTTGTTTTGGGGGCTGAGATCTTGTTTAAGTAATTAATGTGGAGTAACTCTCTTAAGTAACTAATGTGCATACATGATGGATACACTAGACTAAGGGTCATGTAGGCAGAGGGAGGCTTTATCATGCTACTCACAGTGACCCGTAGTTTAAATTTTATGTACTGATTATATCTTGAATTCAATCTTGCAGACTGGAAAAGCAAAACTGAAACTATATGAGGATCATGATTGTGATCCTAAGAGTTCACCAGCACATAGCTGGAATGTGAATCAATAGTTTCAGGTGACAAAGTGTTGTGGATGCAGAGTGTTGCAGGTCCTGGAAAGCAATCTGGGTGGAGAAAGAAGAAGTCATACAGGAAGAGGAAACCGGGTTCCTGATCCTATTTGTTCAATCTGTAGTCCACCCTCCCATTCATCCCTGTCTGGGCTCTCTGGGCTCTCTGAATGATAGCCTTTGGTATGTTATTAAGCAGACAAGTGCTTGACCAAAAACAATGGAAGGGAGAAACAGTTGCAGTTTGTCTACCATATTGAATTCTCTTTGTCCTTTGTTCTACTCACAGTATAATGAACCCCTGAAATAGTTGGGAAATACACACAGACCTGAAATACTCTAAACGTAAGGAAAATGAGACCCAAGAACTCTCCTAGATTCCCTGGCTCCCTGTGTCACCCCACTTTCTTTTATTATTCCCTCAAGTCAAATGTCTTCCTTTTTTTTTTTTTTTAGCATCCTTAAAAAGAATGTACCTAGGGACTAACATTTAGAAACTCTGCACACTAGTCACTGAGTGCATGTACATGCCTGCTTGCCTTTACATACATTCCACTCCTCTGTGTATTTCTCACAAAACTCAGTAGATAATCCTGCTGCTATTTCACAGATGAGGAATCAGAACCTTGAAGAAGTTAAGTAATTTGCCCTTAGTGGCTGCTGTAATATGTGTGTCGAAATTTTTTGTCAAATAATTTCCAGGGGAAACAATCAGACCCGAACAAAATCCCTGTAATCTCCATACCAGGGGCAATAAAGGGTGGATAAATAGAGGACCAGTCAGGGCCCAACCCTTCAAGGGAGGTTCACAGATAAAATGCTCTAACCCACTCAGTATCTTCAGTACGCATGAATTCTCACTTACATTATTGCATACAAATGTACACTAAAAAATTGATTAATTATAATATAAGAATGCTAAAATATTTTTGTTAGTGTTACAAATAAGTGGCTTGTTCCCAAGTAGGTCACTGGTTAAAAATATCTGGACTCCAGTGTCTTGGTATATGGGAGGCTTAGAATATAGACAAACCCAACCTAGGAGTTGGCAGCTCACACCTATCATCCTAGCTACTCCAGAGGCTCAGATTTGAGGACCAAGATTCTAAGCCAAACAGGGCAGAAAAATTTGTGAGACTCTTAACTCCAAATAAGCACTAAAAAAGGAAGGGGGTGGAGGTGTGGTTCAAGTAGTAAAGCATTAGCCTTGGGCTAAAAAGCCAAGAAACAGGTTTTCTAAGTTCCAGTATTCTCTCTCTCTCTCTCTCTCTCTCTCTCTCTCTCTCTCTCTCTCTCTCTCTCTCTCTCTCTCTCTCTCTCTCTCTCTCTCTCTCTCACACACACACACACACACACCTATAGACAAGTCCAGTGGCTCATGTCAGCAGGTATCCCATTGGTCTTTGTCTCTCCACTTCCCTGTGGAATTTTAATAGGAGGTGTTTCCTGAACCACCAAACAAAGGCTCCCTGCAAGGTACCTGGCAGCATCCTACGGGACAGGATGGATGAACAAGTTATGTGACTGTTTTGTACAACTTGCTACTAATGAACATTTGTATGGTGGACTTAATCTAAGATGTTATTCATCATCACCCAGGAACATGGCTGTTGGAAAGGGGCCTCTGCCCCTCTGTTTCCAACTCTTCAGTGATCTCAGCACCTGCTGGCTTCTGGGTGCAAATCCAGGATTCACGGTCTGCTTCATCTCCTCCTAAGCACATAGGCCTCTTGCCTTTTGAGACATAGGAAGAAGTAAACAAACAGAAATGCTTAAGGCCCACTGTTCTGTCAATCAACAAGAAAAACTTTAAGCCTTAAGATCTTCCATAAAGTGAATCCTTACACTTCCTTCTATCATGAGGTCTTTAAAGGTCAGGCTGAGTGTATAAAATACTTTATAAGTCCTAATAGGAAATGAAGGATGTTTCACTTGAAATGTGTACTTAGACAGCTCATATACAGGACCCATAAAATGAGAGACTGGGCAGAATGAGGGGCACCACAAAAGTAACTTTCCCAGTGATTTTTTTTTGCCAGTCCTAGGGCTTGAACTCAGGGCCTGGGCTCTCTCCTTGAGCTTTCTCAAGGCTAGCATTCTACCACTTGAGCCACAGTTTTACTTTCAACCTTTTCTGTGTATGTAGTACTAAGGACTCAAACCTAGGGCTTCATGCATGCTAGGCAAGCACTCTACCACTAGGCCAAACTCCCAGGCTCTTAGGGTGATCTTTGTAAATGATACTGTAGGTCAAGTGTCTAGGACTGAGTAGGGATATGCACCCTTTCCCTTCATGTGCTGAGACTCCAGGCTATAGCGCTTTCAAACAGATTGAACAGATCACCCAACAAAGCCTTATTTTTAGACCTGAAAGATGAAGGTTTCCTAATCTTCCACCATCCTTTGAAGGGACCATGTTTACAAGTATTGTCACCAGGAATATGAAACAGAAAATCCCTCAGTTGACTAAGGTGTGGAGTATAATGAAGCCATCTCTAACCAGAAAAATGATAGCATACCAACCATAAGCAAGCTAAGCTCAAGGCCCTGAGTTCAAGCCCTGGTAACAGAAAGGAAGAGGAGGAGGCAGAGGAGGAGGAGGCAGAGGAGGAGGAGGAGGAGGAGGAGGAGGAGGAGGAGGAGGAGGAAAAGAGATTTTTTTCCCCTATCTATACTAATGTATTTCTTGAAAGCATTTTAGAATCGAACCCAAAATGGTCACAAGCAAGAAAACACCCCAATGGGAATAAACATTGAATTGGAGTCTTTAGAACAAAAAAGAAATCTACTGTTGGTTGCACACACCTGTAATACCAGCTCCTTGGGAGGGAGGCTCTAAGTTTGAATCCAGTCTTGGGAGGCAAAACTGGGAGACTCTTTATCTTCAATTAACCAGCAAAGATCCAGAAGTGGAGATGTGACTCAAGTGGAAGAACTCCAGGTTTGAGTGAAAAAAGCCAAGCAAAAATGCAAAGATCTGAGTTCAAGCCCCAGTACTGACATCAAAATGATAAAATAAAGTAGGCATGGGTGAAGTTGCCCTGGGATGCATTCACAGTGGTAAGATCAGCAAAGTCTGTGCTTAGCGATCCTCGTATTAGACCCATAGGTTCCAGAGCTGGAGACTGTCCCGGAATCCAGTGTTTTCTTTAATTCCTGTGCACAGTGACTCACCTGCGGGCCTTGCAGAGCCAGAGGCAGAACCACAGAATGTAGGAGTTTTCTCTGTAGCCTCACACTACTGCATTTCCTGAGGCTCTGAACCAAGTTAGGGACCATAGATAAGCATCTCTAGATCCTTATACTGGAATCCTCCCTGGATAAAGAACCACACTAAGGTTTGCCTCACCTTACTTCTCTCAAAACCTTTCCTTCTTGCCTGGAAAGGAATGAAGACTAAAACTTACCATTGGGGAAAGGCATTTGTCCTTGCATTAAGACAAACACTGAAGATAATCCTTCCTTCCTCCCTTCCTTCCTTCCCTTCTCTACTCTTGGCTTCCCTTCCCTTTCTTCTTTATTTATTTATTGCACTGAAGATTGAACCCAGGACCTTTTACATGCTAAGCACAACCCCTGCCACTGAGCCATACCCTTGAGCCAAGACTACTGAATGTATTTATACAGGTCTTTTTATAGATGCATGACTTCATTTATCTTTGGTTCATAATACATGAATCAAAGGTCCATTAGTGGATGAATAGATAAATAGTGGTATATTTATTTAGAGAAATATTATTCAGAAACTAATCACAAAGACTTGAAGCCAAATGTAGGAATTCAAAAATGTTATGAGAAAAGGATGCTTATTCTGTTTGGTGCTAAAACTACTCTTGAACTGGCAAAACTAATGTATAGTGAGAGAGATCAGAATAGTGATTGCCTATGGCACAGAGAATTGGCTGGAAAGGATATACAAAGAAATCTACATTGTGTGCTTATTACACAGGTGAATACATCTGTTTAAATTTTCCACACTGTATATATAGGAGCTGTTCATTCTATGTACATTATTCATCAATAAATAGATTAAGAAACCTGACTTTAACTGAAGATATGGAACCAATCCAGATGCCCCTCAGTAGATGACTGGATCAAGAAGATGTGGTACTTGTACACAATGGAATTCTATGCTGCCATCAGAAAGAATGACATCGCCCCATTTGTAAGGAAATGGAAAGATTTGGAAAAAATCATATTAAATGAAGTAAGCCAGACCCATAGGAACATAGGCTCAATGGTTTCCTTCATTTGTATTAGTTAGTACACATCTAGGACTCTCCTAGCAGAGGATTACAATAGCTCAAAACTAGGTACATAAGGTCATATAGGATGAAACTAAATGAAATGGACTCTAGGATATGGAAACAAGAGCTTTATCTTGTGTGATTGTTATTATTAATGTACTATGTTATTTCTCTTCTCTTTTTTGCCCTTTGGTTAATCTCATATTCTTACTGTATCTGCCTTTATCTGGTCTATTGCATATACATTTGTTTATTTGAAATAGGAAAGGGAATGGGGGGGGAGGGAACAAGATGATCGGGAGGGGGTGGAGGGAGGGAAATGGGGACAAAACCATGAGAGGGGGTATCAATGTGTGAAAAGTAATGTACCTATTACCTGGCAAATGTAACTGTAACCCCTCTATACATTATCCTGACAATTAAAGAAAACCTGGTTTATTTATATCTGGAGTAAACAGAGAGAGGCTAACTGATACATGTTTTTATTGTATGTACTTGGCAGTCTACTTGAAATAATTCATAAGAAAAACTAATCTCTGAAATCCAAAGGCAAGAAATAAAGGATAATAATCTTAACTTTGAAGTGATTTTAGGGTTCATTTAATTCATGATCCCCTTGAACTTGAATCCCTTTAAAAATTCTCTCATAGGTGATCTTCTTAACTGGAGCGGAACAGACACAAGGACATACAAACTTCTAGGGCAGCAATTCCAAAACTAAGATAGGGAACGCTGCAGCCAAAAGGTACCAGGACACGCAAGAAGGAAGGGAGGATTCCTTGCAAATGGCTGAACTGCTGTGATTGGGCTGAATGACTTAGGCAGATGAGAAGCAGACTAGGACAGAACCCCAAGGTTATCCTCAAGGAGTGAGTCTGGGGTACAGCAAGTCCTGGTGACTAGCCAGCAGGAACCATGCTGAGCAGAGCAGCAGGTGAACTTCAATACGTTGTTGGAGAGACAGCTTTGACAGTCAGGGCTCTCCAGCAACAGCCCCAGTTCTGCTCCCAGAGAAGCAGAAGGGCAGGAAGTGGACGGGTTGAAATGGGGTACCATTGTCATCATGAGCAGTGAGAAAGAAGGATGTTACCTGACAATACAGTTAGCATCCAGGAATGGGGATTCCCAAGGAGGCCTCTCAGCTGTAGGCTATGGACAGCAGCTGGAGGGAGGAGTGGAACTCACTCATCCCTGAGTGGCCCCCCCCCCTCTACAAATGGAGCTGTTCTCCACAGCAAAACTTTCCTTCTCCTTTCCCTTGCATCCTTTGCAGACAAAGGAAGAAAAGGACCCATGATCAATGCCACATGTGTTGTGTGGCAGCAGGTCTTTGATCCCCGGATGTTATGGATTGCATAACTCTCCTCCGCCAGCACTCCTCAACTGGGTCAGTGTGTGTCCATTTGTGTCTGCAGTGAGCAGCTGCCCAGAGGGCCACCAGCAATGTCACAGCTTCATCAGCTGCATGCTGAAGGCTAAAGGGGCTCCTGACTCATCCTCTGCCCTGAACCCTGCAGAGTGAATGACCTGGTCTCTAGGCTGCCACCCAAAGCCTGAGCTGATTAAAGAGGTATAGTCACAGATCATTTGCAGTCTGGCTCAGCCACTGGAGAAGAGAATTCCAAGCTGGGAATGGATCAGGTACACCCTGGGCAAGAGAGGCGTAATAGTAAGCAAGACTAAGTCCTGTGCTGGGTGAATGGGTGACACTAGGCAGAGTCCTGAGAGTTCTCTGTAATCTGAAGCTGATGCCTCTGCCTCATCCTGCATGTGTTCCACAGTGGGACATCCAAAAGCAGAAGCAGATCTCTGGACCTCTTCTACCTGCCTAGGTGTGTATCACAGCCTTCCGCAAGGATGGATTTCCCTGCAGCCTGGGCTCTGTGCAGCGCTTGCTAGAGAAAAACTGGACACCCTGGGCAGTGTAATGATGTTTCCCAGCATCTCTTCTGCCCAGCACTCCTGCTTCTGGCCAAAGCACCATGATTTTCCAGTTGCCTCCTACAGTGGACTCAGCCTCCACTTCAGCCTACTGAACTTCCATTCTCCCGAGTTGACATCCTGTTAAGCAGGACAACTGGTATACATATATCCCCACGGATATAGTGCTGGTTCTTTTTTTTTTTTTTGCCAGTCCTGGGCTTGGGCTCAGGGCTTGAGCACTGTCCTTGGACTTTCTCAAGGCTAGCACTCTACCACTTGAGCCTCAGCACCACTTCCGGCTTTTTGCTATGTATGTGGTACCTAGGAATCGAACCCGGGTCTTCATGCGTGCTAGGCAAGCACTCTACCACTAGGCCAAACCCCTGGCCCCAGTGCTGGTTCTTGTCCTAAACTAAATGTTATTTTCTTGTATTGTGTTGTTTTGTTTCTGGCACCCTTATAACCCTGAGAAATAGGAAAGGGAACTTGTAGCTTGTTCCTGGAGCTGACCCTGCACAAAGAGAGATTGATATGGGACAGCCAGACTCACTGGGTCCTCAGAAGCCCTGCTTGCCACAGCAATGATGAAATCCTGGACAGAGGAGGGCCCTGCTAGCAGACTGACTTGGCTACCATGTGATATTGTGAAAGAGCTGGCCTGTCCCCACCTATCTTCTGTAGGCAATTGAAAAAGTACCTTTATAGTTTGGACCATCGTTTCTAGAATGCTCCTTTAACATAGTTTTGTTCCTAGGTGGGAGGGAGACTCTCTATCTAGCATGTGCCTGGAATGTAGTCTGACCATCCACCTCTGAGCTGACAGGCCTGGTTCTGGGTTGACCAACTTCCTCCATGCCTTTCATTTTTAGGCAAGTTTATCTAAGAGCCCTGGATTAGGTCCCTGCTAGGAGGCAGGTGCACAGATACCACGGGTACCCTGGAAGAGGGGCCAGAGAACTCTCCAAGCCAGTCTGTCTAGTAAACAAATGGACTCAGAGACTGAAGATGCGAGCAAGCTCCAGTACCACTGTCATCTCCTAGGCCAGGTGGGGCTCCCTTCATAGGCATTTCTAGGTGGTGACATTCACTGGGTGAAAATCACATCTTGATCAGCTCTGTCATGTAGCAAATGCTTGATAAGTATTTGTTATTATTACTACAGTTGCCTTCATTCTACCTTCTGGAAATCTCATCTTCACCTTCTTCTTCAAATTTCCAGCATACTTCTTGTCTGAAGCACATGGGTTCAAGACTTCTATCAAAATATCAACAGCGTTTTGTTCCTCTCATTGTCCCTGATAATCCCCAAAGTTATCTTTGTCTATGGTTTCTGGTCATATTTCTGACCTGGCAAGAGTTCCTGTTCTTGGAAGTGGTACAGTGGCTCAAAGGGCAGAGTGGTAGCCTTGAACTGAAGAGCTCAGGGACAGTGCCCAGTGCTGGAGTCCATGCCCCACGACCAGAAAAAAAGTTCCTCTTCTTGATTTCTAACCAATTAGTTTCAAAACTCTTTGTAGGTTTCCATATTTAATTTCAAACCAACAAAAGAATAATTTTTTAGAAACCTATTGTATGTTAAGTAATACCAAGATAAAAAGATTCATCAACCCATGTGCTTAATTCCATCCAGAAACCTTTGAATCTTTCATACCAGTACTTGTCAAACAGTCGCTGAGTTCTGTGCTCCCACCACAGTCTCCCCTCTGATCTGAGGTTCTCTGTTTTGTGCCTAGACAGTGTAAGACCTCCTTCAGTCTTTACCTCTGAGACCACAGAGATCTGAAGAGCAAATTAGATCTGTAACTCCCAGAGACTGCATCTTACCTCTACATGGAGTTTAACAAAGCTGAACTCCCAGAACCAGAGATTAGAATCACGATTGACAGAGGCATTGGTAACAATGTCGGCCCAAAGATACAAAATTTCAGTTACAGAAGAAGAGAAATGTTTGGCCACAGAGTTTACATTGTGGTTGACTCCAGTAAATAACCATGTATTCTTGTTGGGTACTATGCTCACAACTGTAATCCTAGCTACTTAGAGGGATGAGCTCTGAAGGATCTTAGTTTGAAGACAGGCTGTGAGATACTTATCCCCAATTAACCAGTAAAAATCCAGGAATGGACATGTGGCTCAAGTGGTAGAGCTTTGGCACCGAGTGGAAAGAATCAAGCAAGAGCATGAGGCCCTGAGTTCAAGCCCATTATCAGTAGAAACACACAAGAAAAATGTATTCTTGAAAACTATTGAGAGTAGTTATTAAGGATACTTACCACGTATAAAAAATCATAAATATGTGAGATGATACGTTAATAGCCTTAATTAGCTCAGTTCAGCTATTCTACAGTGTATATATAATTCAAAACATCACAAATATATACAAATTTTGCTTATACAGTGTAATAATCATTTTTAAAGGTTCCTTGTGTTCACTATTATCTACAGGATGAGAGTTCAGCTTGCACACAGGGTCTTCATCAATGTGGCTCGAGACCTCATTTGTGGTTGCATAGCTCCCAAACATAGCAGATTCCTTCTCTGCACTTGCTTCCTTCTTTCATGGACATTTCTACTTGGCCACTACTACTCTTTCTTTTTTCTTTTTTTTTTTTTTGCCAGTCTTGGGTTTGAGCTCAGGGTCTGAGCAATGTCCTTGGACTTTCTCAAGGCTAGAGCTCTACCACTTGAGCCTCAGCACCACTTCTGGCTTTTTTTTTTCTATATATGTGGTACCTAGGAATTGAACCCGGGTCTTCGTGCATGCTAGGCAAGCACTCTACCACTAGGCCAAACTCCCGGCCCTACTCTTTCTTCCTTACTAGCTCTTGTGCTACCTCCCTGGGCATCTCCAAAGTTCATCTCTTCATCTTCATGCTCCCCCAGAAATGAGTATACCATTTATTAGAACACGTGTCCCTTAGAAATGTCATTGCTTACACTGATCTTTCCTCAGCTGGCTCAGGGCAGGTATGTCTCCAGCCGTGCTTCAGTGGTATCTGTCCTAGATGACAAGGGTTATTAGATGACCATGAAATATAGTAAGTATCAGTATTTTTTTTACCACCATTGATGAAAGTATTTATCAAAGGAGTGATTTATACTCCCAGTCTTCGTTTCTCTTCTTGGATCCTCTCTAAGCTGCTCCTTACCTGAAACCCATCCCCTTGCCATTAGGGGTACCAGTGAACACCACACGGTTAGATGTGACAGAATTTTAGGCATGTGTCACCACAGCCAGCTTATTTGTACAGACAGAGGGGTCATGCTAACTTTTTGACATTGAACCTTAATCCTTCCTATCTCCATCTACTGAGTAGCTGGGATTATAAACATATGCCACCATGTCCCACTCAGGCCCAAGCATCTTAAGTCAGCATGGAGTTCTTTTTCTATCTCCTACCTAATCCTTCATCAAGTCATGTTATTCCATTTTCTGTGTACATGAGAAATCTGATCATTTATTTTTACTCTGGCCTGTTTTACCTAGACGATTTCCATAGTTTCTTCACTGATTTTCCCCCTTTCATCAATGTTTCCTGAGAAATGATTCTCAAAACAACAACCCAGATGAATCCTAGGAGACTAGGACCAGGTCATATGATGCCTCTGTAGAAACTCTCCAATGGCTCCCATCTCAGGATGGATTGACTACAACCCTTCCTTCCCACAACTAGCTCTAGACTTGCTGGCTTTCCTGCTGTTTCTTTTCTTCCTTTGGTTTTGTGTCAGCACTGGGACTTGAACATAAGGCCTGGACTCTCTTCTTTAGCTTTTACACTCATGGCTGGGGTTTAATTACTTGTGTCACAGCTCCCAGTCCATTGTTTTGGTGGCTAATTGAAGATAAGTGTTTTACGAACCTTTCTGCTAAGTCTGAATTTGAACTTCAAGCCTTAGATCTTAGCCTTCTGGGTAGCTAGGATTATGGGTGTGAGACACCAAACTCCTAGCTCCTTGCTGTTTCTTACAGGCACAAGATAGCTGGCCTACATGTTGCACACACTGCTCTCTCAGCTTGCCATGCCTCCCAAATGATGTGTAGTTCACACCTCTGCCACCTTCAAAGCTTTTCCAGTATGGTTTTTCCAAGCTGCCTGTTAGACAATGCATAATTTAAACTACTTCGGTATCCTCAGTAATACTAGGTATGTACTACGTATGTACTTCTAGTGCTAGAGGTAGTCATCCAATATACAGTGTGTGTGTGTGTGTGTGTGTGTGTGTGTGTGTGTGTGTGCCACTGTCACTGGACCTTGAATTCAGAGTCTAGATACTGTCCCTTAGCTTTTTCACTGAAGGCTGATGCCTCACCACTGGAGCTACATTTTCCATTTCACTTTGGGAATATTGATTGGAAATAAAAGTCTCATGGTTTTTCCTGACCAGGCTTCCTTTGAACTTCAATCCCTACATCTCAGCGTCCTGAATAGCTAGGATTATAGGCATGAGCCACCAGGGTGCAGTGATCATGAACTTTTATAAGTTAAAAACAAAACAAAAGGAAAACCACATTTTTAAAAACATTCTTCACGGTCTGCTGCAGCGGCCCCGGCGGCGGCGAAGGCCCGTGGCCACCAAACACGTGGAGAAGGACCGGATCTCCGACTGGGGCGATCTGCCTAATGGCACCCGCGTGCCCATGGAGGTGGTCCTGCTGAAGAAGGTGAGCTCGGGCTTCCCCGGCGTCATCCGGCTCCTCGTCCTGATCCTGGAGAGACCCGGAGCCTGTGCAAGATCTCTTCGAGTTCATCACCGAGCGGGGGGACCCTGCACAAAGAGCTGGCCCGCAGCTTCTTCTGGCAGGTGCTGGAGGCCGTGCGTGCGACACTGCCACGACTGCGGGGTGCTCCACCGGGACATCAAGGACGAGAACATCCTCATCGACCTCAAGCTCAAGCGCATCGACTTCGGATCGGGGGCGCTGCTCGAGCACACGGTCTACCTGGACTTCGATGGGACCCGCGTGTCTAGTCCTCGGGAGTGGATCCGCTGCCATCGCTACCACGGCAGGTAGCCAGCAGTCTGGTCCTTGGGGATCCTGCTTTATGGCATGGTGTGTGGCCATATTCCCATTGAGCATGATGAGGAGATGGTCAGGGGACACGTGTTCTTCAGGCAGACGGTCTCTTCAGAGTGTCGGCATCCCATTAGACGGTGCTTGGCCCTGAGACCATCAGATCGGCCATCCTTCGAAGAAATTCAGAACCATCCATGGATGCAAGATGTCCTCCTGCCCCAGGAAACCGCTGAGATTCATCTCCACAGCCTCTCTCTCGGGACCAGCAAATAGCAGCCTTTCTGGCAGGTCTTTCCTTCCCGGTCAGATGCTCCAAGGAGGGGAAGCTTCTGTCCAGCTTCCCAATGACCAGGGACACTTCCGACCAAGCAGGACAGTGCTTGACACAGGAACAACATTTACAACCCATTCCAGACCCCAGGCCCCTGGAGGCTGCCTCCCAGGAGTGGAGACGAGGCTCCAGGTGTCCTAGGCCTCAACTCCTCCAGTAGACGTTCTCTCCTCATGGGTGCCCAGCTCTGCTGGGCTTTTGCAAGATCCCGGGTCGGGGGTGGGGGTGGGGTCTGTCCCCTTCATCACGAGCTCTGCCGCCCTGGGTCGGGTAGGGGAAACCGGACTGGGTGGGATAAAACTTATCACCATTTCAAGTCCCTGTCACCTCTTCTGAGTGCCTTCGTGTAGGGACTCCGGCTGTGCTGGGAGAAATACTTGAACTTGCCTTTTTACCTGCTGCTTCTCCAAAAATCTGCCTGGGTTTGGTTCCCTCTTCCCTGGGCCCTTCACCATCCCTTCACCTCCGTCCCCACCCCCCAACCTCTCCCCTAATGAAAGGTGCCATGGAAGAGGGTAGAGGGCCAATTGCTGAGCCACCTGCCCTTTTTCTGCCTCCTTTAGTAAAACTCCCCGGTGAACTGATCTTTCTTCCTTTTTGGTTTTTACTTAACTGTTTCCAAGCCAAGACCTCACACACACCAAATGCAGAAACAATGCAACGCAACAGACCAGCTGTAAATGTGTGTATAGTTGGCATGCTAGTATACAAAAGGATTATAGTTGATCTAATTTTTTTAATTTTGCCTTTATTTTACCCGTCTTTTTTTTTTTTTTTGAAAAGATGTTCATTCTAACCTGGAGGTCAATGTTAATGTATGTATGTATTTATTTATTTGCTTCCCTTCTTGCTCCATATTTTCCACGGCTCCTGCCTTAGGTGTTTTTGTTGTTGGTTTTTTTCTTCTTTCTTTCCTCCTCTGACTTTGGGACCTTTGGGGGAGGGCTGCAATGCTTGCTCTGTTTGTGGGGGTCACGGGACTCAGGCGGGACAGCTGCTACAGCTCCTTGGCTTCTTCCTGGGGTCTCTTACCTACTTGCCCAAGTGGGTATGGGCTCTGTGGGCTCAGGGGGCAGGGCATTGGTGACTTGTGTATACAGGATAAATATATGAAAAGCAGTTCTGGATGGTGTGCCTCCCAGATCTTCTCTGGGGCTGTGTTTTGAGCAGCATGTAGCCTGCTGGTTTATCTGAGTGAAATACTGTACAGGGGAATTCAAGAGATCTTATTTTTTTTTATACTTGGCGTTTTTTGAATAAAAACCTTTTGTCTTAAAAAAAATAAAAATAAAAACATTCTTCACACTTGACAAATTCCAAGTGGAAATGTTGATCAGTTTTAGAATCTAGTTCTATGTTTGACTCATTCCAAACCAAGGCTAAATGTCTGTGAGAGGTCGTTTACTCTAATTTTTGCCTTTATAACAAGTTATATTCTGTCTTCAAACCTAGAAGAATTCCCACTCTACTCTAGAATCCTCAGCACTGATATAGGTTTAAACTATTTAACTGTTGGTTTTTGTTTACTCCATCTTTTTTTTTTTTTTTTTTTTTTAATACCAGTCTTGGGCTTGAGCTCAGGGCCTGAGCACTGTTCTTGGACTTTTTCAAGGTTAGAGCTCTACCACTTCCGGCTTTCTTCTATGTATGCGGTACCGAGGAATCGAACCAGGGTCTTTGTGCATGCTAGGCAAGCATTCTACCATTAGGCCAAACTCCTGGCCCCTCTTTACTCCATCTTTATTTGCTTGTATAAACCGTAAGAGAAAAAAAATCTCTATCTGACCTCATGTTTTAGAAGAGAGCATATCCTAAATATACTTTATTACAAGCATGAAAAATATTCTTTCTAAAAAAAGGAACAATCTATAGTGTGGTGCTTATGCCTCGGGCCAGGAAGTGGACCCGTTAGTGTGATTCTAGAATGGCTAGCAGCACATAAGCCCATATCAGTGTGACCACTTTGACCATCGCAGTTGAGCAGAAGGAGCTAATTTGGTCAGAGTTTTCTATAAAACATCAAGAAGGATTAAGCCTGCAGGTTTAAGACAGGATCTGCAGAGCTCGTGGCCTGTTAACAGAGTGGATAAAGATCAAGGGCAGTTGGCCAGCCAGCCACTATGGTATTATAAACTGCTTGCCTGGATGGGAATCTCCAGAGACTCTGTGTGTGTGTGTGTGTGTGTGTGTGTGTGTGTGCACGCACACATGCATATGTGTGTGCATGTGCTAGGTACCCAGGTGACAAACATCAAAGCCACAAAAAAAAGGAGCAGAAGTGGTGGCCAACAAAGGATGATATATTATGATATATTGCATCAGGTAAAAGAATATAAGAACAGAAATGGTGTAGAGAGGCTGGAATGTTGGAGTACTGCAGGAGATAGAGCTCTTGACAGATTCCCGGAGCATGAGTCATTGTAATTAATGCTATAGAGATCCCTGTTTTAAGCATTTCATGCTCAATTTGGCCTGAGGATTATGGGACTTATATCAACAGAACATATGATGATATCAGAAACTATAATGTAAATATTCTGCAATATTTAAGAAATATTTAATTCTGGCTATATACTAGTAAAAAAAAAAAAGCTAGTGTTAGCACAGAACCTAAATAGAACACAGATTAGAAAGAATTAAATGGATTGTATTTCTCAAAGTGTCAATCATATTATCAAACAGCAAATTCAGCAATTTCATTTCTGGATAGATATCCTCAAAGAATCCAAAACAAGGAATCAGTCAGGTACAGGCACACCTATGCACTTAAAAGCATTATTGACAAAAAACAAAAGCGAACTTGAATGCTCATACATATACCTATAATGAAATATTACTCAGCCATAAAAAAGAAACAGAATCCTGATACATGCTACAAGAATGGACCATGAAAACATTATGGAGAATAAAACAAGTCAGACACAAAAGGACATATGTTATGTTATTCCATTTATAAGGGAAGGCAGATTCAGGAAGAAATAAGAAATAGGCCGATGGGGTCAGAGTGGGAAAAATGAAGTAACTGTTCAATAAATACAAGATTCCTTTTGCCATGACAAAAAAAAATTCTGGAATTTGAAAGGTGCTTGCAATACTTTGGAAATGCATTACTACTATTAAATTATGCTTAAAATGGCAACTTTTATGATATAATATATAATATATATGACTTATATATAATTTGTAATAATCTGATATAAATAATACTTAACATATGTTATATATATTAAATTATACTTGGAATTTTTAAATTATCAGCTTTTAAGACCTTTAATGAGAATGTCCTCACTGACAGAAAAAGATGAAAAGACCAAGTTATAAAGTATAGATTATGTCACCTCTAGTGTGACAGCCAGATTATCCCTAAATCAGCCACATAGGTGATACTGTATGGTTTTAATTGGTCTCACATATGATTTGCCTAGCAACATAAGAAAAACTCATGTCTATTTAGTAAACTACCAGTCAACCATGCACATATATTCTTCATCTTTCTGATGGAGCAGGATTGTTGGTTTCAGGCACTTTTCTCTGGAAATACTCCTTGTTCACACCTCCACTTGGACTGTATAACTAACTTCTCCATGAGCAGAGAGCGCTGATATGGCTAAGAAGAAAACCAGACAAACTCTGAGTAACTATCAGGCAGCGTGGTCCTGCTTCTCATTTGCAGCCTATGTGTGTAAACCTCTTGCATATCTTAAAAATACCAGTCATTTGCATGTGACCCAACCAACCATGCAATGGGAACATCTGAGTTTAGGCTGAAGTCTTTCTGTTCCATGACTCCTGAAAAGCTTTGGTTCAGTAGACACAATGGCGGTACCATTTCCTCAAGGATGTTTTTCATACTGTGCTGGAGAAAACAGCCACTGTGTAAGAAACAGTAAGAAATGAATAATGTAAACAACAAGGCCTCATGCTTGTAATCCTAGTTACTCAGGAGTCTGAAACATGAAGACTGAAGTTCCATGACAGCCCCAGAAGACACATCCTCTAGACACTTTTCCAATAATCCAGCAAAAATGCTGATTGAAGGCATGGCTCAAATGGCAGAGCCAGCTGTGCTCAGAAGAGCTGAGTAAAGCTTAAGGTTCTCTGAGTTCAAGCCCCAATATTGCCAGGAAGAGGGGTGGGGGGAGAAGAAGGAAGAGAAAAATGGAGAAAGGAAAGGGATAAGGAAGGGAGGGAGGGAGGGAGGGAGAAAAGGAGGAAGGGAGGAAGGGAGGGAGGGAAGTACATAATGTAAAAGAAAAGGGTCTAGGAAAAAAGAAGAGAGAAGGAAAGCCGTTTTTGTTGGAATGGTCCCAGGCTTTTACTGAGACTGTGAAGTTCATGCTGGGGTGTGGACTGGGTTAATGAAATAATGAAGCAGACTGGGATGGTAGGAAGCAACAGAATGAATCCAAGAACTCTTCATGTTACCTTGACCAATGGGCTAACAGCTCGGCTAAGATGACTCATCTAAGCAGTATAGCCTGATGACATGAGGACACAGCTGTGCTTTCTATCTCAAGTACCTGGAATTTTGCCAACTGCACTTCCATAGAGATATTAATGTGTCAGTCAGACATGGTACCTTAATGATGTCTCTTAGCTTTAAAAACAAATAGGAAGAAAGGGAATAAGTGTGTGTGTGTGTGTGTGTGTGTGTGTGTGTGTGTGTGTGTATGTGTGTGTGTACATGTATGCTGATCCTATGGCTTGAATTCAGGACCTGGGTGCTGTCCCTTTTATTACACAAAACTTGTGCTCTACCACTTGAGCCACAGTTCCATTTTTGGCTTTTTGGTGGTTAGAGATAAGTCTCATAGACTTTTCTGCCAAGGATGGCTTTCAACTGCAGTCCTCAGATCTCAGCTTCCTGAGTAGCTTAGGACTACAGGCATGAGCTACCTTGACTATCTGGGAATGAGATTTATTGAGTAATGTTCCCAACAATTATTCAAGATATCAGGAATATTCCCAATGACAAGATATGGAATCTGATGGTCAGAATTGACCTGTAGTTCTTCAGTGGCTATACATGAGCTGTTATCAAAATCCACATTTATTTTTATTTTATTTTATTATTATTTTGCCAGTTCTGGGCCTTGAACTCAGAGCCCGAGCAATGTCCTTGGGCTTTTCTCAAGACTAGAGCTCTACCACTTGAGCCACAGCACCACTTCCATCTTTTTTTTCTATGTATGTGGTACAGAGGAATCGAACCAGATCTTTGTTCATGCTAGGCAAGCACTCTACCACTAGGCCAAACTCCCAGCCCAAATCCACATTGACTTTGGTGTACATCTTGTGTTCTTCCTTAAAGCCTAACCCAGGGAAGATACAGCTTAGATTCAAGGCAGTGGTATTCAGGTGGTCCTTGAACCTTAGTCCCCTTGAAGAAAACATGTATGCCATTACCTGATTATTTGATAGAGAGGTTCAATAGTTGTGCTACAAAGAGGCCATGCTCTTTTTGAGTCTAAGGATAAATATGGGGAAGTAAATTAGATGAAGAAATGAAGTTGGTTGGGTGCTAATTAGTTAACCTCTAATAACTAGGCTAAAAAAGTAGGAAGCAATTACATAGTACATAAGGGGACGCTAGGTGTTTCCCACAGTGGGTAAGTCCCTGCAGATTGCAATGCTAATTCCAACCCCAAAGGTCAAAAACCTACACTTTTTTTTCTGTAAAAGAACTTAACACCTTTAACTGCATTCTTATTGTAAACCAATTTTGGAAAGCCCAAATATTTGTAAAAGTTAAAACTTCGATTATAGAGAAGATTGTATCTACTATAGAGGGGGAAAAAAAACCCCGAGAACAACTTCCGAGGTACAAGATGGTCAAAGCAGTTGAGGGCCAGGGCTGTGTGAGCAGGTAAGACTGACACTGAACAAGAGTCCCTTGAGAATGACGGCCCACCAAGAAGTATGAAGCCCACCGAGAATGACAGCTGGGACCACCCTCCCCCCCACACCATTTTACACTTCTATAGTTTTGAGTTTGAATTCATGGGTTGGCTTTTGCTAAGCAAGCACTTTACCACTTGATCCACACTTTCATCCCTTTTTCTTTTTACTTATTTTACAGAGAAAGTCTCAAGTTTTGTCTTGTGCCAGGCTGGACCTCAGATCCTCCTATGTCTGCCTCTGCTGTAGCTGAAATTACAGGCAAACATCACCCTGAGGTGAGCTGCTCATGCTGTCAAAAAACTCTAATTGCAACAGAAATGAATTGCTGCATCTCATATGGGGTTGAAAGTCTTTTGCTTTGTTTTTTGCTACACTAGTTTATTAAAGGTTGATGTTTTTCCTTTAGAAACTGTTCTCAGCCTGTTCCTTGTGTTTACTCACAGGATACTTGTTAAGGCTTAGAGGTTTGTAAAAACAAAAACAAAAACAAAACAACTATGGGGTTTCTAGGGGGTTGCTGATTTACTGGTTCAAATCTACCCACTATCAAGCAAAACCTAAGTAAGACCCCTCTCCACACTTCCTAGAACCTGGTACAGCTCTGATGGGATTACAATGAGAACAAATTGACCCTTACATAAAACGCTCCCAGTGAAGCCAGGATGTAGGAGAGAAGAGCTAGAACACCTATATGGCAGTACCCCCCATCCCTGCTTACCAGGCAGCCCAGTGGAGCATGTCTAGGACCCAAAGCAGGATCAGTGTGGGAACATCACTGGATAATGCCAGCCAGGGCTGTGGGAGCACAGGGCGGCAGCAGGTCAGAGGTCGCCCCTGCTTCCTGTCATCTATCATCTCACTAGTGAAGTTTGCCTTGCCATTTCAGATCTTCCTTAAATAGACTTGATTGCAGATCTTGTTTTGATTAAAGAAGATTTAATAAAAATAAGTTAGTATGATTTTATGTGGATTTCTTGGTAGTACTTTTTTTTTTATGTGTGTGGGGGGGGTCATGGGGCTTGAACTTGGGCTGGGCATTGTCCCTGAGCTCTTCAGCTCAAGGCTACCACCCTACCCTTGAGCCTTAGCTCCACCTCCCATTTTCTAGAGGTTAACTGGAGATGAGTCTCAGGTTCTTTTGTGTCTGGGCTGGCTTTGAACTATGATCCCCAGATCTCAGCCTCCTGAATAGCTAGGATTACAGGCGTGAACCACCACGCCCAGCTGGTAGAACATTTTATATAAAAATTTCATGGGCTGGGAGTTTGGCCTTGTGGTAGAGTGCTTGCCTAGCATGCACGAAGACCCAGGTTCAATTCCTGGGTACCACATGCATAGCAAAAAGCCAGAAATGGTGCTGAGGCTCAAGTGGTAGAGTGCTAGCCTTGAGAAAGTCCAAGGACAGTGCTCAGGCCCTGAGCCCAAGCCCAGGGCTGGCAAAAAAAGAAAAAAAAAGAGTCTAAAAATTTCATATAAAACACTTTATATATTGGGCCGGGAGTTTGGCCTAGTGGTTAAAGTGCTTGCCTAGCATGCACAAAGCCCTGGGTTCGATTCCTCGGTACCACATACATAGAAAAAAAAAGCCAGAAGTGGTGTTGAGGCTCAAGTGGTAGAGCTCTAGCCTTGAGAAAGTCCAAGGACAATGTTCAGGCCCTAAGTTCAAGCCCAGGACTGGCAAAAAAAATAAATAAATAAAAAAAACCTTTATATAAAAAATTTTACAGATCAGGAAAATATTATCCTGACCACACTCTCAAATATTTAATTTGAAAAATATGTACAGGTTGGCAGAGGTGTTGCTCATGTGGTACAGTGCTAGCCTTGAGTTAAAAAACTGTGCACATATGCATATGCTCATGTGCGCGCGCGCGCAAACACACACACACACACACACTCACACACACTCACACAAACACACAAAGCGATGGAAAGCAGGTACACTATCAGATCCTTGGAGAAGTGACTTAGATGAGGTAGTTAATAAGGAATAATAACTGAGGAAGATGACACTGAAAGCCAGACAAGGCCTACACCTAGGTGTTCTCCCATTTAGGTTGCTTCCTATCCATGCCATACATTTTCTGCAGAGCTTTTGCATCATCTTGGCTGACTTGTAGTTTCAGTCAGTTGCTCTTCTATTTTTAGCAGGCAAACCCACTGGAGAAGAGAGCTGTTAACAAATGAAAGGGAAAGAATATAAGACAGGGCACAATGAACGTCAGAGGGAAAAATGACAGCAGAAACAAAACAAATGACTCCTAAAAATGACAAGGGCAGCATCTCAAGCATAATGTGTAAATGGATGAAGGGTTCTTTATTCTTGGTGGTTGTTGTCTTTAATTTTACTAATCTACCACCCTTTTGATCTCCTTTTCTTCTGGATTTCCCAGGCTTGGGATTTGTTTTCTTAGGACACTGATTACGCATCTCTATGTTATGGCATGTATCACCTACTATACCTGGGATAGACTGACTAGATAGTAAACTGTGAAGATACATTCAGTGATTCCACATATTGCTTTCCCATACAGAGCTAAGTATGTTTGTGCAATGAATGAAGAATAAGAAAAGATGGAAACCTAGATTAATTACAAAAGGCTAGTCCATTTTTATTTCCAGTTCTGGGCCTGAACACTGTCCTTGGGCTTTCTCAAGACTAGGTAGAGCTCTACCAACTGAGACACAGCACCACTCCCAGCTTTTTCTATGTATGTGGTAACAAGGAATCGAATCTGGGTCTTCATGCATGCTAGGCAAGTACTCTACCACTAGGCCAAACAACTGGCCCTGGCTGAGTCCATTTTTTTTTTATGTTTGGAGTGTTATTTTCCAAAATTTCCTTTTGAAAATCTAAAGTATTTTTCTGTTTACACTAAATAATTGATAATTTTTATCATTAATAAATATTAATGATAACAATTATTTTGCATGCATCTCTGGTGGTATTGGGAGACCTTCCTGACTCAGTCTCCTAAGTGCTTCGATTAAAATGTGTACAGCTACACCTAGGAAAGCACCTATCAGAAAGCATGGGACATTAGCACTTGACCAAGTAAATAAAGTTTATAAACTTTGAGGGACAGAACACTTGCCTAAGAAGTGAAAAACTCTGAGCTCAAATCCCCCAGCATGGGTTGGGGTAAGTAACAAACAACAAAAACTCACACACTTTGGGTTTGTAGTATATGAATCCATGACTATACAGTCCATATACCCATGAGTATGAATTCTAAAGGAGAGATAGAAAGAGGCTAGAGATTGTCCTTTGTGGATGTTATCTTGGCTTTGAGGAGGAGTTGAAAAAGCTGCTGGAGCCTGGTTTGGGTTGCTAAGGTCTTACCTGTTCAAAATCATACAGGGTCAGAAATGTACCACCCAGAGACAAAGGGTGAAATTCAGCAGTGCTACTCACTGGACATGATGTTGGAAATGAGCTCTACAACTTTGGAAGGAAGGAGAAAGGCGGGAAAAAATGGGGAGAAAATGGGGTAGGGGATGACACTGTTGAAAAAAATGCACTCATCACCTAACTTATGTAATAGTAATGCCCCTGTTTATCACGTTTACAATTAAATTTAAGAGAGAAAGAAAGAAAGAAAGAGAGAAAGAAAAAAGGGAGAAAGAAATGTATCACCATAGGCCAGGTGCCAAGGGTTCAGGCCTGTAATCCTAACTACTCAGGAAGCTGAGATCTGAGGATTTGGTTCAAAGCCAGTCCAGGCAGGAAAATCCAAGAGACTCTATGTCCAATTAATCACCAGAAAACTGGAAGTGGAGTTGTGACTTAAAGTGAGTGGTAGAGTGTTTGCCTTGAGCAAAAGAGCTTTGGGACAGAACCCAGGTGGGGAGTTCAATGATAGACCCCCCCCCCCAAAAAAGAAGTGTATCACCAGAAATTGTGCTACCCAAACTCTTGCTTATGCAGGTGAAGTATTTTTGGTCAAAGGAGAAAGCCTTGTTGGAGGCCACAAGGCTAAATAAATGAGAGCATAGCTTGCAGGGACAGAGATCACCAGGCCTTGGGAAGTATCAGACCCAAGGTATCATTCAGGTATGTGAGTGATAATTTTCTAAGTCCTTTAGATAACAAATATCCAAATGGCCCTAAGCAGGAAAAAAAAAAGTTACCCACCTCTGGATGAAATAGTTTTCAAATAATGTTAGTAATGTGTTAAAACCTTCTGCATCGCACCAGGTTAGAAACTCATCCTTTTAAATCGTGACCCAATTCTAGTGTCAATCATTGAAAATAAACAAGTGGCACAAACAAAGACCAATCATAGCAACCAGCCCTCCATGCTTTTGAGGTTTTCTGAGAATGTTCAGTTATCAATGTTGAAGACTTTCCACTCCTTCTGAGTGCTGACCTGATGGACAGAGGGGTGCAGGTTGAGATAGAGTCAAAGGCTTTCCAATTCTACATATAAACATTTCCTAAGAACATGCTAAGAAACTGCCTTTTCTGCTTTGAACTTCTAGTTCTTGAACATTTTACTAGTTGAGGGCAAAATGGTCTATGTAAAATGAACTATTTTCATTCCAGTTTAGAGTAACAAGCAAGGTTATACTTTGCACAAGCAATCAAAATCACTAGACTTTTTATTTCCCACAGACATTTTGATTATTCATTCATTAATAATGTGTGAGGGGTATGTGTGAGAGAAAGAGAAAGAGGGAGGGAGGGAGGGAGAGAGGGAGGGAGAGAGAGAGAGAGAGAGAGAGAGAGAGAGAGAGAGAGAGAGAGAGAGAGAGAGAGAGAGAGAGAGAGAGAGAGAGAGAGAAACTGGGGTTGGAATTCAGGGCCTAGGTGCTGTCCCTCAGATTTTTAGCTCAAGTGTGGTGCTCTATCACTTGAGCCACAGTTCCTCTTCTAGCTTTTTGGTGGCTAATTGGAGCAAAGTCTCACAAAGCTTCTCTGTTGGGGCTTTGAGCCCTGATTCTCAGATCTCAGCCTCGTAAGTACTGGGATTACAGGTTTGGGCCACTGGCCCAGGGCTCATTTTTTTTTTTTTCATTAAAGATAAGTTTCTTTGGGACAGTTGTGAGTCAGAGGTTGGCATCAAAACTGAAATAGAAGCTGTAGTCTTCCCTGGGGATTCTACTCAGGGCTCAAAACCCCAGATCACACAACTTCCTAATTGGAGCAAAAGGTTCTTAAACAAGAACAAAGGGTGGTGGGAGTTTGCCAATGACTAATAGGTCAGCTTAAGGACTGTGTGACGAAAGACAAGTTAGACTTACAAGTCACAGGGAATTTTTTTTTTTAAAGTACTTTTGCTCTGAGGTTTATTTCTGTTCCAGACAACCCATTCCAGTTCTTGCAGATGTGATTAATTAAATTAACTTTGCAATGATATTCAAATAAAGTCTTCCTTCTAAACGCCTTCTGTTTCCTGCAGGGTCTGCTTATAAACAAGACTCCGGAGTTTCCCACTTTTGGCCTGCAAACCAATTAGACACCAATTTTTTGTTTTATCCAATACCAATATTACCTTGCATTCATTTAAGGATGGCCCAAACATTTTCGATTTAAAAGAGAATGATCTGGGGGTTACTTCTCCGGCGTGCGGGTGGACACTGCGGGTCCCTAGAATCCCATTGGCTGACATTCACATCGCTAAAGGCGAATTCCAGAGTCGACGAGGAAAAGCTTTCGTGGCTGTCCTGAACATCTTCCTTTCAAACCTCAGAGCCTCGCTTTCCAGGGCGAGCGGCCTGGGCCGAAAAGCAACCCAAGTCGGCGGTGGCCGGCCCGCTCCCGGAGCCAGCGCGCAGGCGCGCCCCCGCACACGCGCCCGCCCCCCGCCCCGGTCCGTGTGACTCGCCCGGAGCATTTAGGACCTTGGCGGCCCCGGATTACAGTCAGGTGCAGAAAACAGCCCTTTGTTCCGTGGGCGGGCCTCCCCCGCCCTCCCCCGGGGTTAGCGGTTCCCGAGGGCCACGTGCACGCCGGGCTGGGGTCCGGCCGGAGAGGGGGCGCCCCCACCCCCAGCCCGGGAAACAAAGGCTCGCGGGTCCCGGCGCGGGGGCCGCCCGGAGACGTCTCCCCAGCTTCCCTCCACTCCACTCGGTTGTGAAATTGGCCGGAGTTGGCTCTTTCCAGGGAGGTCCCGTCAAGTCTCTATCCAGCACCCAGTCGGGGTTCGGAGCTCACCCGCCCGGCCCCGGCTTCCCCGCGGTGGGTGGGGGCGGCGCGGGGCGTCTACGTGGCCCGTGCCCCGCCGGTCGCCGAGCGGCCCCCTGCGGTGGAGGCACCTTCCCCGGCTAGGGCTCCAGGGTGTACGGTGTAAGTGGGGCGCCCACAGGTAGTAACCCCAAGACATGCCTAACGCGGTGAAGAAAACAAAACTAGGGAAGAAAATCCGCTCCGGGGAGCTGCTCTGCCCGGAACAAAGGCGGAGGGGAAGGGGAACCAGGAGGGCCCGGCTGGGGCCCCGGAGGACCCCGCAGCCCTCGCGGCCTGGATCGGACCTGGTTGGCTTCCGGACCCGCCGCGTTCGCCCCCTGGGCCGCGGGCCAGCCCTGCCGTGCCCTCGCTCGGAGAGTCCTTCTGGCTAACAAGACTTGGCAAGATGTCGGGCGAATCCGTTTTGGCTCCTGTCGGGGCACCCTCCGCGGGTGCGCACCACCGCCCAGAGCGGCCTCCGGGAGGGGAAATGCCTTAGGGAACCAGGGGTGCGGATGCCGGAGCGGGCCTTCCCGGAGGTCACTCCGGGCGCGGTCGGGGTGCGGAGTCTGAGCCCCGCACAAGCGCCACGTGGGGACCCCAATTCTCACTTCCCGAGAGGACCATTCACACGGCGGCGAGAGGGCGGTGAGGCTTTCGGGGTTACTTCCCCGCCCGGGTTAAGCCAACACCTCCTAGGAAGTGAGGACTGGAGGGCCGCCCCCGCCTCCGGCGCCTGGGTGGGGGGCGTTCCGGTCGTAAAGCTGCAAACTCCACACCTCCCTCCACTGCCGAGCTTCGGGCCGGAGCGCTTTCTGTTTCATCTCCTAAATTGGGGTTTGCGCACGGTCCTCGGGAGGCTGTAAAGACGGTTGAATGGCTTAGCGTGGGAATCCATCGCGCGAACGCATATGCTCAAGTCTGAGAAATCGCACTAAAAACAAAGGAGCGCTTGGCCGGGCGGAAGGCACGGCACGTTGGGGGAGAGGAGGCGCCAGGCTCTTCCTTAACGGTGGGCAGCGGGGCACAGGGACCTTCTGGCACTGG
Organism: Megascapheus bottae; assembly: GCF_031878675.1. Classification (NCBI taxonomy): domain Eukaryota; kingdom Metazoa; phylum Chordata; class Mammalia; order Rodentia; family Geomyidae; genus Megascapheus; species Megascapheus bottae. Next base: position 11,620,541 of record NC_143528.1, read on the forward strand.
GGAGACCCACGGGGCGGCTCGGCGGGGTGGAACCGCCGACCCGAGCCCAGGCCTGTTAGACTTGACTTCACACGGCTTATCTCCGTGCCAAACCCGGAGCAGCCGGGTAGAGAGGCCGCAGAGCGGAGTCCCGCAAGAAGCCGGGGGGCGGCCCCGGGCGGCGGGCAGTAAGCGAGAGGAGGCGTCGCCGCCTCGCTCCATTCAGAAAAGTCCGGGAGCCGCGGCTCGCCCGCGGGTCGCAGGCGGCCTCCAGCTCCGGGTCTCAGTTTTATGAATGAGCCTGGCGGAGAGCTCCCGGAGCCCTGTTTACTCCTCTTTGTGACGTCGAGGTCCCGTGACTGGGCCGGCGCTCCATTCACGCGCCGCGGAGGGGGCGGGGCCGGCGCGAGGCCCAGAATGGAAAGAGGCGGAGCCTCGGGAGGTAGTAATGACCCGCCCCCTCCCCCGGGAGAGCCGAGGAGCATTAATAAACCTTTAAGCCGCGGAGGAAACTCTGGCTGGGGCTGTGCGCGGAGCTCCGGCGGGGCGTGGGGAACGGCGGCGCCCTTGCGGGTGGTAGCCGGAACAGCCCTACCGGCAAAAACACACTAGAGGCAACAAACGAGGGGAACCCGCGGCCCTCTCCTGTAAACACAACTTCCTTCCACCGCCACCTCCCCTCCGCTCCGCACGCCGCCCGAGACCGCTCGAACTGCTATGTAACGGCCAGGCTGCGGAGGACGGGGGCCTGGGAAAGAGGTTAGTCAAGTTTGAGGCCACTTTAGCCGGCGCCCCTCCGAGCCCTCGTCTGCCCTCGGTCTTGTAACTAGCCGGCTCCCGGGCGTCCGTCGCCTCCTGAGCGCTTCCAGCTGCGCCGGCTCCCGGTGACCATGGTGACGATGGAGGAACTTCGGGAGATGGACTGCAGCGTGCTCAAACGGCTGATGAACCGGGACGAGAACGGCGGCGGCGCGGGCGGCAGCGGTAGCCACGGCGCCCTGGGGCTGCTGAGCGGCGGCAAGTGCCTGCTGCTGGATTGCAGACCGTTCCTGGCGCACAGCGCGGGCTACATCCGAGGCTCGGTCAACGTGCGCTGCAACACCATCGTGCGGCGGCGGGCTAAGGGCTCGGTGAGCCTGGAGCAGATCCTGCCCGCCGAAGAGGAGGTGCGCGCCCGCCTGCGCTCCGGCCTCTACTCGGCCGTGATCGTCTACGACGAGCGCAGCCCGCGCGCCGAGAGCCTCCGCGAGGACAGCACGGTGTCGCTGGTGGTGCAGGCGCTGCGCCGCAACGCCGAGCGCACCGACATCTGTCTGCTGAAAGGTAAACTCGGGGGGCCGCGGTGCCAGCTGGAATGGGGCGGGCGGTGGAGGGGAGTCCGGCGGCCTGCGCCTTTTTTGAAGTTGGGGATGGAGAATCTGGAGGGACCCCCTGGCTTCAGGGATTCCACGGCGCGTCTTTGTGTGCGTTGCAGTACACGGGATGGCCAGGTTTCTGTGTGTGTGTGTGTGTGTGTGTGTGTGTGTGTGTGTGTGTGTGTGTGTGTGTCGGAGTGTGTCGTGCCATCTCCAGGTCCTTGGGAACCGGTCCCGCGCGCGTCCCGCTAACGGATCCCGAGAAGCCGCCGCTCCTGTGCGCGGCCCAGTCCAGCTGTCGGCTGGGCTTGCGGGGTTCTGTACTGACCCTGACCGAGAGTAGGGGTGGAAGGCGGATGGCAGAGGTGGCATCGCGCTCGCCCGTTCCGACTGGAAGCCGGGCTTGGGTAAAAGCCGAAACGAGATCGGGGAGCGATCCGCCTCTTTTCTCCCGCTGCCCAACCAGATTTCGGGTCAAGCTAGACCTAGGCAGCCAGGAGCAGCAGTTGGAGGGGCCTGGGAGTATCTGGGGGCCGCCGGGGCGAGCGCGCGTCCTCACCCCGCCAGCCGACCTTTTGTTCAGACCGCGCTCTCCGCGGATGGCGGCGCGTGCCTGCTCTCGGTGAACCCCAGCGGAGCTCCGGGGCGGGGAGGAGGTGGCCTGTCAAGGGAGGAAGACCGACACCCCCAAAGGACTGCGTGCTAGCCCGATCGCTGGAAGAGCTGCCCACTGGCCGCACCTGCGGGGATCGGGTCCAGGAGCCGCCGGGGGGCTGAGCCGGCCGGCGCGTGCGTCCCGGCGCCCCCCGCCGCGCCCCTTCCTCCCGCCGCCGCATTCCGCGCATTCTTTCGCCGGGGTGGGCTCGGCGCTTCGGAAGGCGTCGCTGACCCCGTGCCATCAAAGAGCCGCTCTCCTCCCCCCCCCACCCCCACGCCCGGCGCCCTTCGCCCTCTCCTCTCCTTTCCTTTCTCAATCACATCACCGGAAAGGAAGGGAGACGGGGGCGGAAACCTTCCCGCCCCCTCCCCAAGCGCTACACCCGTGCTGGGAGTGGGAGGGCGTGGGGGAGACCCCCTGGGTTTGCCGCTGCCGGACAGCGAGCGGCTTTGTTGTCCGCAGTTGTTTCCTGACCATTTGACCTGTCAGCTGCTGGGGAAATGCTGCTGTTGACCTGTGGTTGAACTGTTAAGGAGATTCTGCTGATTCCCCCCCCCCCTTTTTCTTTGCTTTTTTTCTTCTCTGGTACCCTCCCTCCCGCTCCCCTCCCGGCCCCCCCGCCCCGATTTGCACCTCCGATTGAGCCCAGTCCCGCCCATCTTCCCAAAGCCCTTTAGGAGCCAGTGCCTGCAAGGGGCTGGACCCGGCCCCCCGGCCGGGGAGCTCGGTGGCGGAAGCGCGGAGCGGCACGCGCGGGGCCCCGTGGGGCGCAGGCCGGCTCAGGCCACCCGGGTGGGTGCCCGCGCTATTGTTAGAGCTCTCCGCCCTCGAGGCCCGGGGTGGAGAGGGTGGGGACCGTGAGACAAATTCCTCCCCGGAGGATTCATAGTGTGGGTGCCAGCCTCCAGAGGCCCTCGCGATTTGGTGTCTGAGCACCCCGGAATCGAGGTCCCCCAGAGCGGGGGCCGATTCCCACCCCACGTCGTGTCAAGGGTTGGTTATGTTTTATTTTTATATTTTCTTCCTGGAAGACGTCTCCGGAGCGGTAGCTCCATGGCCCTCGGGTTTCTTCCCGGGGCCTTTGCCCGGGCGGGAGGGAGGCACACTTTGTAAAATTTTCACCTCTCAACACCACCGTCTTACCAATCTGTCCCCCAAAGAGCAGTGTTGAACCAGCGACCTCGGCAAAATGACAGTGCCCCAGTGGGTGGCTAGGTGTGTGGCCTTCGGAGAAGAAGCATTTCTTTGTGTGTGTGTGTGTCTGTGTCTGTGTCTGTGTCTGTCCAGTTTTGGCCTGGAAGGCCATTCCCTGGCCCTCAAAGGCTGCCTTCTCTGAGGAGAAAGATGAGCCTGGCTTCCTAGGCCTGTGAGGCCTGGCGTCTGGTTTGGGAACAATCCCCTTTCCCTCCAGTTTTACCCAGACACAAGTTAGTTCAGCTGCCCTTGGGAGCCCAAGCCTAGAAATCCGAGTGGGGGAATTACCCCGCATGTTGAATAGCAGGCTTAGCTGTGTGGGTCATCTGCTGAGCAGAGGCCAGCCTCAAGGCCTGGTTCCTTTCCTTTCTTTTGCCAGAGAACTCAAGACATCCCGGGAGGGGCAGATAAAAAGTGCCAGCTACCACACCCTGAGGAAGGTGGTCAGGTGCCATCAGGGGGAGGACAGCTAGGGCTTCAAGCTCCAGAGACCCTGGACTTCCAGGTGGACACAGCAGTGGGTTCAGGAGACGCGGCTTCCGTGGTCAGGGATCATGGTATAGGGATCTAAAGAAGGGAATACTGAGAAGAGAAGAAAAAGGCCCTCAGAGTCTCTCTACTGGAGACCTCTGCTGGAGTTGATTAAGGGTTGGTAACTCGGTTCTCTCTCGACTTGTTATATTTTGCAGCTGGCAAACAGCCCTCCTGTGTGTCATTTGATGTGTGCAGGTGGCTGGGCAGTGGAGGGCAGGACGTTGGGCCAGTGGGGTTGGGGGTGGAGGGGAGATAAAAGATCATCCTATTTTCAGGAGTGATGTCATTTTTTCCTACCAAAGCTATCTAGTTCTTCTAATTAATTGAACTTAAAAATGTAGTTTTTCTATTTCTGTCTTCTCAAAGGGAGACTGGTTACTCATGTGCATGCAGGTGGTTAGTAACTGTTTCCACAAGTGAGAATTCATAAAGACAGGAATAAAATTCATTGAACATCAATAACTTATCCCCTGTACATTTTCTAAGACCCTATTCTCACTAAAGGCCCTAAAATCATTCAACATTTTCATTTTTCGAGATTTCAAACTTGGGCCATTTTTTAAAATGCCCTTTGACTTAAACTCTTATGAGACATTTTAAGGGACAATTTTGACATTTAAGTCCTTTACATTTTATACAGTATACATCTTGCAAGTGCCTTTCTTCCCTTAATCTTTGAATTAGAGTTTTTAGACTTTTATTTTTAGAGTTTTCTTGACTTAATAAAAGTAATTTCTTGTATTCCCCCAGTAGCAAATTAATCTCTTACACAAAAAGATTTCAAGCTGGTCATGGTGGTATACAACTGTATCCTTACATGTAGATGTAAAGCTTTTATTAAAAATAAAATAAATAAAAATTCAGTGGCTCTCTTTTGTAATCCTAGCTACTCAGGAGGTGGAGATTTGAGGATCATGGTTTAAAGCCCTTAAGGTTAGGAAAGTCTGTGAGACTCTTTTTTTTTTTTTTTTTTTTTTGCCAGTCCTGGGCTTGAGCTCAGGGCCTGAGCACTGTCCTTGGACTTTCTCAAGGCTAGAGCTCTGCCACTTGAGCCTCAGCACCACTTCTGACTTTTTTCTATGTATGTGGTACCGAGGAATCGAACCCGGGTCTTCATGCATGCTAGGCAAGCACTTTAACCACTAGGCCAAACTCCCGGCCCCCTGTGAGACCCTTGATCTCCAGTTAGCCACCCAAAAACTGGAAGTGGAACTGTGTCTCAAGTGGTAAAGTGCAAAACAAACAAAACTTCAAGGTCGGTGCCCTGGTCTGTGTTAAAGCCCCAGGACTGGCACACACATACACACAGAGGATTTAGGTATATATAGGTGTATGTGTGTATACAAACTCAAATCTAAATAAAAGAATTATTTCCTTCCTGTGGAGAATTTGACTCCTGACCTTTGTGAGTTTATTCCAGTCATGATTGCAAAACTATCCTAGCTATTTTGAGTAATTTGAATGTTGATCTAGATAGATCAGTTACTTTCTCCACTCCCTCGTCAGTCCCAGGGCTAAAGATATAAAGGATTTGGTCAGATGCTGGTGGTAGCTCACGCTTGTAATCCTAGCTGCTGAAGAAGCTGAGATCTGAGGATCTATTTCATTTTAAAACCAACCCAGGCAGGAATGTCTGGGAGAATTCTCATCTCCAATCTCCAGCAGTTACCCTTGAGCAAAAAACAAACAACAACAACAAAAAACCCTCAGGGACAGCATTCTGGCCCTGAGTTTGAGCCACATGACTCTCTCTCTCTCTCTCTCTCTCTCTCTCTCTCTCTCTCTCTCTCTCTCTCTCTCTCTCACACACACACACACACACACACACACACACACACAGATAACAGATAGCTGGCCACTGTGGCATGGTGGTACATGACTATAATTCCAGCATTCAGGAAATCAAGACAAAAGAGGATCAAGAATTTGAGGCTAGCTTGGGCCATTATAATAAGACCATGTCTAATAGCCATAAGCTGTCCACAAGTAATGCATGTCTGCAAATCCTAGCCCCTCAGGAGGCTGAGATATAAGGATCCTTATTCATAGCCAGCTAGAGCAGCAAAGTCTGTGAGACTCTTCCCTCCAATGAAGCACCAAAGACCCTAGAAGTAGAGGTATGGCCCAAGTGGTAGTGTGAACACAAAACTAAAGGACAATGCCCAGGCTCTGAATTCAAGGACTGACACAAAAAACAAAACCAGAATGTATTGGATTCGGTGAGTGAAGTTTAGGGAATAGGGCAGGAGCAGGGAGCTGTGGCTTTCTTTTCTTCTCTAGCTATTACTGCCTCTTCCTACAGCATACCTCTAGGGGTTGCCTAGGTTTCCTGCCTCTTGTACCCTTAATGAAATGACTGGCTTTTCAGTTTGCAAACATAGTGCAAAGCTCCTGGCAGCCAATGATCGGGAGTGTTTAGAATGACAAAAAATAAATGGTAAGACTTATAAATCATTTCTGATCTCTATTGTCATTCATTACATAATCGTAATGAATGAAGCAAAGTCCCAACTTTGCATCAAGTGAACTGCATGTTTCCATGACAACAAAAGGCAGGGTGCAGATTTAGAATGGAAGTGCAACTTTGATCTCTAGCATGGACCATCAGTTTCCTTTGGGCTGGTCCTGGATTTTGCAGGAGGGTGAGCCACACACACCAGTTTGGACTTCAGAGAGAGGGTCGCTATTTTCAGGAGTCAAAGAAAGACCTTTAACAAGTTAGAACTTCTGGCTGGGAGCGTGGCCTAGTGGTAGTGCTTGCCTAGCATGCAGGAAGCCCTGGGTCCCATTCCTTTGTACCACATACACAGAAAAAGCTGGAAGTGGCGCTGTGGCTCAAGTGGCAGAGTGCTAGCCTTGAGCAAAAGGCCACTGTCCAAGAACAGTGTCCAGTCCCTGAGTTCAAGCCCCATAACTGGCAAAAACAAAACAAAACAAAAACACACACACACACAAAAGAACCAGAATATGAAACCAGCTCCTTACCTGGAGCTAACAAAGAAAAGGAAGCATGGCAGGGACAAGTTTGTTCTCCTAAAAAGCAGATAGCCAGGGAGGACTGAGAGGGCTGCAGACAAGATAGTTCTGACTGGACTGTTAGAGATTGGCTCCTAAAGGACAGGTTTCACTGAGCCAGGAGTTCCATGGTAAGAAGCCCATTTGGCTGAATTTTAGAGCCTGCTCAGCATTTACGTAGGTGTTTACTCCCACGGAAGTTCCTGGAGGCAAATGACCTTCAAACAGCTCAGATTAATTTCTTGTTAGGTTGGAGCAAGATGGTGAGCAAGATCTAGGAGGTAGTGATACCCCATGGTTTAAAGAGTTGCAGACCCTTCTCTGGTGTTGGTGGCTCATGCCTGCAGTCCTTTACTCAGGAGTCTTGAGATCTGAGGATCAAGGCTCAAAAGTTTCAGCAAGGCTTAAAAAATTTCAACCTGGGCAGAAAGAAAAACAGAGATTCTCCTTTTAACCAGCTAGAGGGTGGAAGTAGAAGTGTGGCTCAAGTGGTACAGGGCTTGAGGCCCTGAGTTCAAATCCCAGTACTGGCATTAAAAAAAGTGACATGGGGGCCAGGAGTTTGGTCTAGTGGGAGAGTGACTGCCTAGCATGTATGAAGACCCAGGTTCGATTCCTCAGTACCACATACATAGAAAAAGCTGAAAGTGGTGCTGTGGCTCAAGTGGTAGAGCTCTAGCATTGAGAAAGCCCAAGGACACAGTGCTCAGGCCCTGAGTTCAAGCCCCTACAATTGGCAAAAAAAAAGGCCAGGAATGGTGGCTCATGCTTGTAATCCTAGCTACTCTGGAGGCTGAGATCTAAGGATCAAGGTTCAAAGCCAGCCTGGGCACAAAAGGACCTGAGACTCTTCAGTTATCCTCTAGAAAATGGGAAATGGGGTTTGGCTCAAGGGTAGGGTGGTGGCCTTGAGCTGTAAAGGCTCAGGACAACAACCAGGCCCAGGGGTAGGGTGGTAGCCCTGAGCTAAAGAGCCCAGGGACAGCACCCAACCCCATGACCCACCGAAAAAAAAAAAAGTCACATAGCTATACCCACCATCTCTCAATAGTCTTCATCATCCAAGATCCCATCAGAAGTCTTATAATATTATCAGTGCTTTGAATGCTCTTTGTAAGGCAAGCAATTTCACATATATTATCTGTTAAGGGTGGCAGCCTTCATCATGAATTTGTTGCAAGGGGAACACACACACACACACACACACACACACACACACACACACACACACACACACACTTATATCCCGGTGCTGGGATCCAGCACTATACATGCTAGGTAAGTATGGAGCCTATGGGAAGGACAGGAGTTTGGGATAACAGAGTATCGTGAGTAAATTTGTTATGAAATCATCGCCTTCAACAGTATGGAGAAAAGTCAGGTGATACTTCACTGCCTTATTTGTTAGTAAGTTTTCTTCAGAAGACAGAAATGCAGATTTCAGGCCCCTGCTGCTTTGGGGCTGGCCAGTTTTGCCAGGAAGTAAATGAGTCTTGGCCATATAGAATTATATACTATTGGTATTTAGAAATAATTATTGTCAAAAATTAACATTTTGAAAAGTGGAGATAGTCTTCAGGAGCTGAAACCTACGAAGCTAAATCAAGTCTCCCAAAGCCCAAAGCTAAAGCTTCCAAAGCTGAAGCAAAGTCCTAAGTCTAGAGCGAGGATCTGCCCCAGATTGGTCTCCACTGTGTCTTGGGCTGGGGAATGGTGCAGGATATACCCTGACCCTTTTGTACAAGTAGGGATATGTTATGGATAAAACTTTGTGGTCTAAACCTGGGTTTCAGTAGACTGTGGTGCAGTTCTTGTACAGATAAGAATGGCAGGAGGGGCTGAGGGAAAGCAGTCTTGGAACAGTCTTCCCTCATCGTAAGAAATGTGGTTGGATTACTCCTGTAATACTAGCTACTCAGAAGCTGAGATGGGGAGGATTGAAGTTTGCATGAAATCAATTGAGGCACAAACATCAGAGATTCCATTCTCCAAACTAACCAGCAAAAAGCCAGGCTAGAGGTGTGTTTCAAGTGGTAGCGCACCAAATGAGCAAGAAAATCCATCAAACTCAATGCTCTGGGTTCAAATCCTGAAAGAAAAAGATCTTTGCATTAGAATACAACAGAGATCTGCTTACAGGCGTTTCATGAAACAGTCAAGTTTCCTATTTAGAAAACGAGAGTGTGCTTTCCACAGGGGGATACAAGGGGAGAGAGCCTTGCAAAAGTTCTGACCCTTAGCAGTTTTGCTCAAAGCTGGCAACCTTATCAGGCCAGGAGTTTGGCCTAGTGGTAGAGTGCTTGCCTAGCATGCACGAAGACCAGGGTTCGATTCCTTGGCACCACATATATAGAAAAAAGCTGGAAGTGGTGCTGTGGCTCAAGGGTAGAGCGTCTAGTCCAAGGACAATGCTCAGGCCCTGAGTTCAAGCCCCACAACTGGCCAAAATAAAAAAAAAAAGTCAGCCTTTCTTGTCTGGGCTGGGTTTGAACCTTAGTCCTTAGATCTCAGCTTCCTGAGAAGCTAGGATTAAAGGTATGAGCCCCTGGTGCTGGCCTGGTAGCTATAGTTATTAACCCAGATGATTCCCATGCTATGGGCATTGGCCGGAACTGGAACTCTGCCACAGGTGCCTGGTAAGGAACAGCCAAACCTCCAAGCCCTCCACACTCAGGAGGCAAGTCACAAACCCCCAAACCCTTCCCTGAGCTGCCCTAGTCAGGGAGGACAACCATCCTCCACTCCCATTTGTCCCTTGGGCAAATAGTCTGCTTCTCCATTAGTTTATTTCAGCTCGTTATTTGAATTCCCCCAGAGGGAACTGACTTTCCTGTGTTCATTTCCCTGCTCTGCTCTAAGTGTCTTTTCCAGGCCATGACTTTCTCTCTCTGTCCTGTTAACCATCTGCCTGGGGGAGATAACATATGATCCCTCTCAGGTCTGGCATGGTTTCTGCTCCACCTCCTGGGCTGTAGGTCCTATTACTGCCTTTCCCTCTGGGCCTCCTGCACCAGTCTAGCTGGTTGGCCTCAGGAGGTGTTGGAGGCTCTTGCCCTGGAGAGAATGCAAAGTTCAGGAAGTGTGGGACCTGCCCTTCTTCTGTCTACCAAGGTCTCAAGACTGCCAGGGACACATCAGAAACCCTGGAAAGGGCTGTCAGGACTGGGAAGCGGCCAGTAAAACACAGGCCCTTGTTCCTCTGGTCTTTGAGGATGTCTGCCAACAGCTCCTTTCAGCATAGGTGCCAACAAGGGAAACCATCGTATTATAACCATCTGCTTGATCCCAGGCACAGAATACCAACTAAAATCAGTCTTCTAGAGACTCTACAAGGGAAAAAGAACCAGCTTCCATTGCTGAGGATGAGAATGAGGCTCAGAGAGTGAGAGAAGATGAAGGCAGCAGCTGACAGGTTGAGTCCGTCAATCAGCAGAGCTGGAGTCCTAGAACTTTAGGCTGGGCTGGTGCCATGCTGTGGGCTATTTTCTTAGAGGGGCTTCCAGGCTTCCAGGGCACCTGCCCTGTGTCCTTATGACCTGTCGGGATTAGAACCATTTGTCCTAGGTGTGCAGCTTTTGCCAATTACACTCAGAACCTTGCACTTTTAAGTGTATTTTGATGGCTCAACTTACATAATAGACATTCTGTTGAAAAGTGTTCAGTTCCTGACTGGCACTAGTGGTTCACACCTGTAACCCTAGCTATTTAGGAGGCTGGGATCTGAGGACTGAGGTTTGAATTCAACCCTAGGGAGACTTTTATCTCCAATTTACCAGCAAAATGATGGAAGGCAAGGTGTGGTTCAAGTGATAGAGCACCAGCCTTGATTAAAAGAACATGAGCATGAGGCGCTGAGTTCAGGCCTCAAGTACTGGTGCACACACACACACCAGTTTCTGTAGAACATAGAGTGACAAGTGATATCTAGATACAGGTTTCAATCACAGTTTGGTGACCCATCCTTTCCCTCTACTTCTCCAAATAGCAGAGTGGTCCAGAGCTTCTGGGGTCTCTCTTGGGCAGAGGTCCATCAGGAGACTTTGACATTTTCTGCTTCCTGCCCCTGCCCCCACCCCTTGTGTCACTGCATGTGGGGCAGGCAGTTCTATATGCAGATGGGGGTTCTAATGGCAGGGAGAGGGGTGTCCCTGGGATGAGATGGTGGCAAGCACACAAGAAGCTGGCAATTGTGGGTCCACTGGCCCCGAGGCAGGTCACTATGACTCAGCAGGAAGAAGGACTGTGACCACAGAGGTATCCATTTATAACCAGAGGGAGGGAGGTGGAAGGGGGGAAGGAGAAGCCGCAGGTCACAAAGGAAAAAGTGGGTGCCCTGTTTCTGTAAACCTTGTGATGTGGCAAAGAATGATTTCTCTTCCTCTCAGAAGCAATAGGAAAGTGGGTTCTGAGGGTTGGGATTGCAGGCAAGTGACGGATTGTCACAGGTCTGCCCGTTCATTAGACAGTGACCTGGAACAGCTGGTGGGTAGTGGGGCTTTTATCACAGCCTTAAAGACAGGAGGGAGTGGGCCACCTGAAGGATGGCAGCCCTTGTCATTTTCTTCAGTTCAACAGGCCCTTTATGAGGGCAGCTTTTGCCCAAGCTGTAGGCATTTAATGGAATGAATCCGTTTTCTGCTCATACAGAAACTGCACAATACAAAAATAAAGGCAGGGCCTGACATCGGAAGTTGCCCACAAGCAAAGTTCCAGAGATCACAAGAAAATCAGACACAGGCTTCAGTGTGTGTCTTCTTGGCAGCTCTGAGTCCTTCCCTTCCCACCTCCGCCCTCAGGCTCTGGCTGGGCATTGGGCACCCACTGGCGCAGATAACTCAGCCCCTTATCTTTTTTTCATTTCAAAGTGGAAGAGATGATCCACAGTCTGAAGGCTCAAATCAGGAAATCAGCCCTTGCCCCACCCGAGGGCTGGGCAAGGAAGGGTTGCTTTAGATGGAACCCCCTCCCCCGGCCTTATTTAGGACCCTCCTTGAGCAGCTGTGTATTGCTGGTGAGACCATGTATTAGCATCTAGTCATCTTTGTGGGTCCAGATCGCATCTGCAAACCTGCCTTGTTCTTTATGGAACCCCACTGTCTCATGTAGCCCCATTGTAGCCAGTCCCTTGACTGTGCCTTGCTCTTACCCCTAGGACCTGTTTATCACACCAGAGATTCCATTCCTCTTGGTACATCTCCTCACAGCTTCCTTTGTGTGTCTTCATCCCCAAACAAAGTCTTGTCTGCAAGCCTTCAGTTTGGATGCAGCTCTGCCAAAGGCATACTTTGCTTTTTTTTGGGGCGGGCGGGGGGGGGGGGGGGGGGGGGGGGGGGGGGGGGGAATCTTTTAATCATTATTTGTAGGTCCACAGCGCCACCCAGTGGCAGGAACAGAACCAGCTTCTCTTCCATTTGGTAGGATTCCGGTTCTCTCTGCTTTCTACAGGCTTAATGACCCCATTAACCTGAATCTCATTTCCTTTACACAGGTGGCTATGAGAGGTTTTCCTCCGAGTATCCAGAATTTTGTTCCAAAACCAAGGCTCTGGCAGCCATCCCACCTCCTGTACCCCCCAGTGCCATGGAGTCCTTGGACCTGGGCTGTGGCTCCTGTGGGACACCCCTGCATGACCAGGTAGGAACCCCCTCTACCCCCATCCCATTCCCTGGCATGGACATTGCTGAGGAAGGAGGGGTAGGCCATTGTAGAGTCATCAGGAGGAGGGAGCTAAGACTTCAGATGTATTACCTCTTTATGGAAAATATGGTGAATCTGGAGTATTTGGGGTAGGAGGTTAAATATATGAGTTCTTTCTGTTTTCTTGCCCTCATTTAGAGATTTTTTTTTTTACAAAGTGATCATCCCTGAATTAGCCTCCAGAGTTTTGTTTTGTTTTAAAGAGAGGGCTACTTATGTAGCCAGGCTGGCCTTGAACTCATGACCCTCAAAAACCTGTGCCAACATACTCAGCTTTTAGCCTCCAGAGTTATGAACAGAGAAATGAGGCAAGTTGCCTCAGGAGGCTCAGAGGACAAGAAAAGCCCTAGAATGAATCCATGGCTCTCCGGACAGTCAGGCTGCCTCCCACCCTCTCCTCCCAGCTCCTACATACCAGCCACACACTCTCCTCTCTGAAAGCCAGTTTGAGCCACTGAATGTCTTTCAAGTCCAGCACTCCAGTTCTTCCAGGGAATGAAATTACAGGGTCCTAGGACTCTTGCCTTGCAAATCTTATCCTGAATTTAGCAGGCCAGTTTTCCTCCTAGTGCCTCTGATGTACTCAGTGATGACACAGCCAACCAAGCCAGTCTATAGGGCACACCCATGCAGACAGAGCTTGTGTGAAATTTACTGTGGCCCACCTGCAGAAAAGCCAGCCTGGTGTGCCTGCTGCCTCATTAGTGCTGGCGAGTGGAGCCAGCAGGTGGCACTCACGGGCTGGACCTGCGCTGGTTCACTGACTACCTACCCGGTATAAAGGCTGCAGAAACCCCACAGAGCCCAGTCACCCCCATCAAGGAGCTCTAGGCCAGAACTATCCAGCCGGCATCTCCCTAGGGTCTAGAAAGTTCTTTCATGGGTTGGCTGTACCTCAGGTCTTTTCCTGAAAGGGCTCCTTATCCTCACAGTGTTGGGGGCTGCTGTGTTTGTTTCCTGCTACAGGGGGGTCCTGTGGAGATCCTCCCCTTCCTCTACCTCGGCAGTGCCTACCATGCTGCCCGGAGAGACATGCTGGACGCCCTGGGGATCACTGCCCTGTTAAATGTCTCCTCGGACTGCCCGAACCACTTCGAAGGTCACTACCAATACAAGTGCATCCCAGTGGAGGATAACCACAAAGCGGACATCAGCTCCTGGTTCATGGAAGCCATCGAGTACATCGGTATGCCGCTCCCCTCCACCCCCACCATGGGTATGAGCGATGGGGGAGAGAGGGCACCGAGGCCATGTGTGCTGTGGGTGGGCCTTAACTGGGCTGTGCTGGGCAGGCCCAGTGGCCCCTTGTTGTGTAGACAATTCCTTCTTCTGTGCACGGGGTAATGGAGAGGTAACAGTTGTGGCTCCAGACATAAGATTTCCACTTTTCCCCTCCATGGGAAGGAAGATAAGCCACTGGGTCACTGTGCCAATGGGAAATCTTTGAATGTAGAAGGCTGTGGGTTTGACTTTTTGTTCTCTTCCCCAAATGGAAGTGTTCTTTGGGGGGTAAGCCTAGAAAACAGGGCTTCATTTCTGAATGTCTAGTTTCATGGCTATTTGATCCAGAGCTTCCCATCCTTCCTGCACTGTGCATCCTCCCCTGCCCCCCATGTCCTGGCTTATGCCACCTATACCTGGCACTGGGTGCCTGATGAAGCCCTAACCATGCTGTGCTCTCTGCGCAGATGCGGTGAAGGATTGCCGCGGGCGGGTGCTGGTGCACTGCCAGGCTGGCATCTCCCGCTCGGCCACCATCTGCCTGGCCTACCTGATGATGAAGAAGCGGGTGAGGCTGGAAGAAGCCTTTGAGTTCGTGAAACAACGCCGGAGCATTATCTCGCCCAACTTCAGCTTCATGGGGCAGCTGTTGCAGTTCGAATCCCAGGTGCTGGCCACATCCTGCGCCGTGGAAGCTGCCAGCCCTTCCGGCCCCCTGCGCGAGCGGGGCAAGGCCACCCCCACTCCCACATCCCAGTTCGTCTTCAGCTTCCCTGTCTCCGTAGGAGTGCACTCAGCCCCCAGCAGCCTGCCATACCTGCATAGCCCCATTACCACCTCCCCCAGCTGTTAGAGCCAGGCTGTGAACACCCCCGGAGCCAGAGGCAGGCCCCATGCCAGCGGGCATGAGCAACGCATAGGACAGCAAGTAGAGACGAGTGGGGACAGAGACCAAGCACTGATCCCCATCCATTTCTCCTTGGCCATCCACAGGGCCAGCTAGAATGGCAATAAGGACTCTGAAAACACATTCAAAGCAAACACACGAAACACTCCAACCTAGAGCAATAATGGTGGCATCAGTGGCCAGAGAAAACCTGGATTTGGTTCATGTGTCAATTTTACTTTGTCAGGTAGAAATTTCTTACCTCATTTTTTTAAACAATTAAGGCTTGAAGTTATGAGATTCCCCCAAATCCTGGCAAATGTGCCCGTCCCATTTTATTAGGTGAGGGGAGGGTTGGGAGGGCGGGAGGGAAAAGAAGAAAACAAGTTTGCCAGAAGTGCCTGGTTCCGTGTGCAAGTCCTGTTGTTGTCTGTTGTTGTTGTTGTTGTTGTCGTCGTCATCGTCATTATCATGGGAATTTTGTTTTGCAAAAGAAATGTTCTAGGATGTGATTTTCATTTCTAATGACTCAGCAGATGAATAATTGTGCTTAATAATAAAATATTTATTGAGAATTTCCTCAGAGTATGTAAGTCCAACAAGTTTAGTGACAGTGAATTTAGAATATATTTATGTTGACATCCATCACCACAGCGCAGTTACATGCAGCTGTTTAAGCAGCAGGGAAGGTCACTTCAGGGTCTGTGCCATGATGATTATTTTGCCACTGAGAAGTGTACAACATGGCTGGGAGAAAAGACTACTTGTTCCTTTTGCAGCTGGTTCCTGGTGTAGAGACCACAGGCATACAATCTTTTCTCTCCAGTGAATAGTTGGATGGTTAGAGCATTTTTCTCACACATTACCTGCCTAGGCCTAGCATAAGTACCTGTGATTCATGCCACATTTTGTCAGGTTCTACTGGGAAACTGGGTACCATTCAGAATTTTCCTTTGACAAATCATTTGACAAGGCCAAGGGGGAAAAAAACTAGATCAGTAGATACCAGAAATGAATTCTTTTGCACATATTGGAGTTTTTAATGTTAGTGGCTTTACTTAAAGCATAACAACAAATTCTTGCATTGTTAGATCCTTGTTGGATGACCATTTTTGAAGGCCCTCTTTTGAAAAGGAGAGTGGATTCCATGTTTCAGGTCTCTTTGAAGTATAGAGGGTGAGAGGTCTTGGGCTGTAGGGGGTAAGGGCTGGCTGGCTCCTGGCAAGTGCATCATGGGTATCTGGGAGCCATTTTGAATCCTTTCTTGGTCTAAGGCTATTGTCAGGGGCCTGGCCAATGGAGGAATGGCTTGGGAAGGGGAAGGATGCTTTCTAGGGGAAGGGCTGGGGGAGGAGGAAGGGAAGAGGGAGCAAACTATATGTTTCTTCATTTGTAATGTTGTGGAATAGTGTTAGAGTGCCAGAATAGAGGTCATTGCAAACTTGTCTAGAAATGAGAGCATGTCTCCATTAGTCCTTTGGGAGTCTAGGTTTTGGTGAACATTCTTGCTCACCATAAATAACTTCAAGCCTCAATGTCACCATCATGGAATGCTTGTTCTTATCCTGCATCCCAGGCAGGCCCAGGTTCGCTATATTTCCTTCCATGAACTATGAACCTGTGTGGGTGTCAGCATCATTGTCCTGCCTGCTTGTATCTAGCCTCGCCTTTGGGTGAGGACAGAGTGGGGGGTCCTGGATGGTGGCCCCATGTAGAGATTATAGTCAGACATTTCCACTTTTTCCTGGATTCTTGGATGTTGCTTCATGTTTGGTGAAGGATGAGGTTAAGAGACGTTTATAGCTGGAAAAAAAAAAAGCCATGGGCTCCAAGAGTAGTGGAGGGGCTACTGCAGGGCAGTGGGGAAGGGCAGCCATGAGTGTCCATTTGCCAAATATGTCCTCGTTCCCAGACTGCACTCCAAACCTTATGGGCATGGGAATTCAGGACTAGCTTCAGAGGTTTTTTTCCCCTGTCCCGATTCGTCTTTAGTCACACATGTCCAATGGCTATATATAAAGTGATTTTCTTTGTACTTGACAGCATGGGTCCCCGAACTCTTAGAAATAAAATAGGACATTGACTTGGTTGAAAGGGGGACCTCTTGTTGTTGTTGTATCAGAAGGCCTTCTGATGAGTTGGAACAGCTCTAATGAAGACACAAATTCAGGGTCAGACCGAGGGCTGAGTGAGTGGCAGCATACAGTCCGAGGTGATGTCTGTCCATAGGAAATTTCTAAAATGGCAGACACCATGGCTGCTTTACTCCTTACTAGATTTGCTGTTGGTCACAAGAAGGGAAAATTGAATATTTGCCATATAGAGTAAGAAAAGAGTCTGTTCTCTCCCAGGATCTTGTCTTACCCTATTCGGTTCATGGGGCTTCCTCGAAGGGAATGGCCGGGCCTCCTCCTAAGCGAAGGGGATGGAGTTGGCTATGAAGTGTATGGCGGTGAAGCAGTGGTTCAGAATGGCTGCCCATTAGCGTCACCTGGGCAACCTTCGAAGTCCTGATGGCAAAGGGGAACGTCTAGCAGGTAGATCCAAGCATGAGCCCGATGCCATGTTCTCCAGGTGCTGCCCAAGGATAACCACATTTGAGACAGGATGGCAGGATGCTTTGGGGGTCTAGATCTTGGCAACACAGCTGCCTTGTCTTACAGAAATCACAGCTAGGGTTCTGTCACTGGCTCAGCTCATCCCAGCTGGCTGGGGAATGAAATGGTTCTCTGGGGTGGGGTGCTCTGGAGTCGGGTATTCTTCCACACTCCTTGAAAGGCAATATGCCTGAGAATTGATGTTTCTTTGAAGCCTGCTTGCCCATCGACCTGTACTGAGGGTTCCCCCTGCACCCTGCCTGTTTTGCCTTCCTTAGAGCTGTGAGTCATTCAGCAAGAGACTTCTGCAAGACAGCAATGCAATACTTGTGTAAATAGCCCCATCTTTCTGAGTGGTGTCATTTCTACATTTGATATGCCTGTATTTCTGTAGGATGTATATAGTGTAGGGAACTTTTTGTTTTGGTTTGTTTTCTTTTTTAGGAAAGTAAACATGTCTGTTTTTATTTATTGCTTGAAAAAGATCATTTGAAGAAAAATAAATACATTTTCAACCACTTCTGCCTGCTTCATCTTTTCTTGAAAATAGTTCCGCTTTAATCCCAACACACAGCATGCTTAGGTTGGAGAATGGCAAGTTCGAGGCTAGCCTATCCTACTACATTGCAAGGTACTGTCTCAAGAAAAAGCCATCATCCTGTTATGATTTGGAAAGGAGGAAAAGGGGCTCCTTGTCTACTCTGTACTGCTTTAACAATACCACAGATAGTGTGCCTTGCAGTTTTGAAGGAGAGAAGTTGAACAAGAACACAAGACAGCAGGAGGTGGTGTCACATAAGCTTTCATTACAGACAGAGCCACTCACAAAGCCATAGAAGCCATTCTCTAGAGCAAAGTCCTCAACCCTGTAAGATTCCATTTCTCAACCATGTTGTATTGAGGTGCATTCTTAGCTAGCACATGAATTTGGGGGGAGAGTGTGTTCAAACAAAGACAAAGGAAGAAGAGTTCATGTACTATTGTATTATACTAGCTTAACATTTTTTTTTGGCTGGGGGGGGGGTGGCTCATGGGGCTTGAATTTTGCCTGGGTGCAGTCCCTGAGCTCTTCAGTTCAAGGCTACTGCTCTATCCTTGCGCCAAGCTTCACTTCCCATTCTCTAGGGAATAATTGGAGATAAGAGTCTTGGGTTCTTTCGTGCCCGGGCTGGCTTTGAACCTTGATCCTCAGATCTCAGCCTCCTGAGTGAGCTCAACATTTTTAAACATTATTTTTATGGTTTTGGTGTTGGCATTGGGGCTTGAATTCCAGGGCCTAGAGTTTTTGCTTCTCTACTGCTTGAGCCACACTTCACTTTTGTTAGTTTATTGGAGATAGATTTTCTCAGATTTGTCCGACTAAACTGACTTGTAATCTTTGGAGTGGCCACTGGTGCCTGGCCTCAAGGTGATTTTTTTTTAAAGTTTTATCCTGGGTCAATTCTCAGGAATGATTCTGAATTACAACTCAATCCAAAGTTCCAGCATACATGGCTTCTATTTGCCTTTCATCCAATCCCCTCCAGCACAAATCAAAACTATAATTAGTATCACTGCATGGCTCTGGACCCAAGAAACTCACTTCCGTAAACTAGTAACCACTCTGTTTTACATTCAGGAAAAGCTGTGCTGGATGCTGTTCCCTTTGTATTAGCAAGATTTACTTTTCCTTTAGAAATCCAGTCCATTAAATGCTTTGTGGCCCACACTTTTTTTCCCCCCTTGGTTAGTCCTGGGGCATGAACTCAGGGCATGGGTACTGTCCCTGAGCTTCTTTTGCCTCAAGAGTAGCATTCTACCACTAGAGCCACAGTGCCATTTCTGGCTTTTCTGTTTATGTGGTACTGAGTAATTGAACCCAGGGCTTCATGTAGGCTAGGTAAGTAGTCTACTACCATTAAGACACATTCCCAGCCCTGAAGTTGTTTTTTTTTTTTTTTTTAAATTACCAGCAGCCCAGGTACCAAAAAATTAGGCCTCTGAAATCTCTTGATGTCGATTCAAGTTGCCCTATGTGTGCTACTCACGGCAGCCCTCTGCTTTTTAAATTTTTATATTCTACTTGCCCTTTGTGCACAATTTTGATCATTTCTATTTCCTAACACAAAAATAATAAAGGGAGGAGGCTAAGTCTAAAGGCATTGGTAGTCTGATCATGTGAGACAAGATATATAAAATCATATAGTGACATCAACTCTACTTTCACTCCTATGTAACACACCTCATATAGCCAGGACTTGGCATGTAGCATTTAGCCTGACAGTGGAAGAATTTTGTCAGAGAAAATAGCTTCCCCACTTGTTTACCTGGGTTGTTGGATTAATGACAGAGCCCTGAGCCAATCTTATGGATTCCGTACTAGCTGCTGTTTTTTGTAGGGCTGCTAGTGCTTCTAAGTACTAGCAGCTTCTTGTGACTGACATTTTTGCTGACAAAGCTTACCAATAAAACTGCAGCTTTGGCGAGGAGTTTGGCCTAGTGGTAAAGTGCTTGCCTAGCCTGCATGAAGGCCCGGGTTCAATTCCTCCGTACCACATACATAGAAAAAAGCCGGAAGTGGTGCTGAGGCTCAAGTGATAGAGCTCCAGCCTTGAGAAAGTCCAAGGACAGTGTTCAGGCCCTGAGCTCTAAACCCAGGACTAGCCAAAAGAAAAACAAAATAAAAAACCCTGCAGCTTTGAACCTGCCATCTCAAGGACCATTAAGCCTGGAAAAAGGAGCTGGTTCACACCTGTAATCCCAGCTAATCAGGAGGGTGAGATCTGAGGATCGCAGGTTCAACACAACACGGCACAAAGGTGTGTGAGATTCTTATCACAATTAACTACCAGAAAACTGGAAGTGGCACTGTGGCTCAAGTGACAAAGCAGTAGCCTTGAGCTGAAGAGCTTAGGGATAGTGCCAGGATCAGAGTTCAAGCCCCATGACCACCACCACCACCAACAAAAAAAAAAAAAGAAAGAAGAGAAGAAATGATATGCTAGGCGTTGCTTTTTGAGTCTTGCCTGGAACTGTATGTCCTCCTGTCTCCCCAGTGCTCAGGGTACAAGTGTTCAGACTACGTCTGGCTGTGCTAGGTTTTCATTACTAATCATACCTTGAGCACATAATCCTCTTTTTCTTTCTTCCAGTCTAAGATATGGGCAGAGTTGAGTCTGGGCATCAAGTTGGGAATGTGAGCTGTAGCAAGAGCTTAGTAAAGGGAACCTGTGTACCTCCTGTTACTGCTGTACTTCCTAACTCCCACAGAGACTTGGAAGTGGGGATAAAGAACTTTCAACCCTGGTCTCACTAGGAAAAGAAAGGCTATTATTATATATTATACAAATTCTGACAGCTTTAGGTCAGCTGTGTTGAGGCTAGTCAGACTGATGAATAGTTAAAGAAAAACACTCAAGAGTGGACTGCTATCCACACAGAGTACTTTAAAAATGTTTTTATTGAATATTAATGAATTACAAGTAGTGTAAGTTAGATGTTAAGCCAAAGCACAATTACAGGTTAAATACAATCACAGACATGTTTTAAATAGAAACCCCCATAATGGCGTCAGTTAAGTTCCTGATGCCCTCTCTGGAAAGTAAGTTAAGAGGGTGAGGGTAAAGAGGACTTCAGGCAAAGACACAAAGACTAGAAGAATTTCCATGCTGTGAGCGACTTTCTATGACCAAATTGCTGGGATTGCCAGATAGAGCAAACAAGTAAAAGCCCGGGGCACGCAGTTAAACCTGGATTTCATGTAAGTAAGGAATCTCCTCCCCTTTTTAAACTGTAAGGATGTGATAAATATTGTATGAAACACAATGTAAAAAATTTTGAAATTCCAGTTTTAACGGGCCTTTTTATATTCTATCTGACAATCCTATAAATAGACAAATGAACGCCCTGTCTTCGGAGGGCACACACACTAAATAAAACGCGGATAAGAACCAAAAGGCCACTACATTAGTTACTGACACAGAACAATATCACAATGAGAAAATACGACTACTACTCAATGCTGCCAGGAAACATCTAGATTTCCTCAAGGCTGGTTGGTCCATGTTTGTGAGAAACCTTGTGGATCAAAGTACCCTTTTAGTTTTGTAGCTATGGAAGACACATACTACCACAAAGGAAAGAAGCTGCAGCACAAGGGGAACAGAGGCAATGTCAGAGGCAATGTCACGCAGTCACGCCACCACCTAGGTCTAGGCTGTTAGCCTTGAGAATTAGGTTGTGTTTAACGTTCTTTCATTGTGGTGTTCCCCAACTGTTTGTCCTGAACACTGGGAAGGACAGCTGAGTGTGTGGACACCTCACTACCACACTGAATCACGGGGTACTCGGGGATGCCTGTGGACACAGGCAAACAGACAAAAACGACAAAACAATCTGAATTCTGGAGGATGAGGGAAATACTGGAAAGGATGGTGTGCAGGGGTGGTGCAGAGATGTCCAGTATAAGGGAGAGAAGGCCAAAGGAGAGTCCAAATGCAATCCTCTTATAGTGTGAAGCCCAAAGGGCTTCTGCAGAACTCTGGTAGAATGCAAGACAGGCCTCACTATGGCCAGACTGGGTCTTTTGGTATACAAAATCTTCAGTTCCCTACAGGTGTTCAGGTTCACATATGATCGATTCTATTTTAAAATGATTAAAAAATAGCTTGCACACTGTGCAAACTCTATATTGTATAAGGGTTGTTACCATATCCCCATATGTACAATTTAACAGGCTTTGAAATCTTCCTAGCATTTCTCCAAACCACAAGGTCTGAAGAGTTTCAGATGTGGAGAAATTGGAATGGATTGATTCTGTTAGTGCTGTTGTATGTGAGAGCATATTAGGAAATATGGCCTCATCTGCTTCCCATATAGGAAATACATGGAGACACACCCCATTCACTGACACCGTTCCAATGCTAAGAAATGGGATTAGAATGTTTCACACATTAGTATATAAAAGATTAAAAAGTGTCTGCCAAGTTAAGGCTTTCTTAAAGAGGAAAAAATTGCCTATTAATCGCAGAATGCGTAAATTACCAGGAGTGGCTTCACTTTTAAAAGGTGGTAGTTTTTGACTGATTTTCCTTTCCTAATGTTAGATATGCCTCATAGTAGCTCAAGTATTATTTTCATTTCTCTGTCACTGACTTAACATCCAATAAACTTCAGTATTAAGTGTCTGACACATCAAACCCTACTTTAATGTCAGGTTTGAATATTTGTTAGATGACTGAAATCTGTAGCTGTAGGTAGATTAATCACTCTGAAAGACAACAGTCAGAATGCCATCACAAATATCACACAAATGAGGTCTGGTGCACTGGTGGAAAGCTGCTTAGAAAGACACACCATTTATTTATGAGACCATTTATAGGAATCTAAGTAATGCACATTTGAAAAAGGAAGGAGAATAATTTTTAATAACCCTTTGTGCATTTATATAGAATAAACTTAGAGAAAAATCTCAACAATCTATTGTATATTTTCCTGCTTTAACCCAAATTTTATTTTTGTATAATATCTATAACAATAGAAAGTGAATCTATATTAGTGCTTGCTTGTCATAGTCAGGCATTTCTCTGTATGTTTCAATGCACGTGGCTATTTTAATAGACAGCAAAGGGAGATCAGCCAGCATCATCAAGCTTGAAGGAGGGTGAGGATGCTTGTTATTTCATGAATATATGCAATATTGTTTATTTATTTAAGCTGCTTGGCTAGAATTTCTACTTGGCTAGAAATTCTGGATTGCTAAAGAGGAAACAGAAAATAAGAATCCGGATGCATTGCTATCATTTTGTGCAGAAGAAAAACTCTGGGTTCCGGCTAACACACTGGCAGCATCTTTGTGCAGAGGATGCATGGGTCCTCAACACAATTCTGGTTGTGATATGGAAATGGAGAGCTTTAAGACTCAAGATGAAGAAAGAAAAATGAGTGAGGCCAAGTCATTTCGAAGTTTTTAAAATTGCAACTAGCAAGTGAAGGAAAAGCAAAGGTAAGTCCAAGGAAGAAAGTATTCAGAGCACTTAATTTATGTCTCAGGATCTCCAGTTAAAACAATCCCCAACAAACAAAACAAAACAAATCACCCTGGAAAACTGGGCCACTCAGACTTAAAGAAGCCTTTTGATTTGAATGCTGGTAAAACCAGTGAAAATGGCAGAAATGTCAGGATTCTCTCTTCTGTTTGGTAATCAGAAGGGGTCTTTCAGGGGGTCCCAAACTTGTGTTTTGCTTGTGTTTCTCAGTGCATTTGTAAGAAATTAAACAGTTTAGTCAAATCTAATGCCACACTTTTATATTCCAGAAGGTTCTTCATATTACTATATTTGGAAATTCCAAGTGTGAACAACTTTTGCTAACTTCTAAGTATACTCACGATGACCTTTGGCTTTCAAGTTCCAAAAAAACCTATTTGGCTCCTGTGATAAATTACTTGACCTACTTTCTTTAACTGATAATATACACACACTCTTTAAAGAACTACAACATGCTTGAATCATTGTCAGAGTAGAAGTGCTGTGATGTCTTCTTTACATGTACTTTAACACAACATCCAACCACAGTTGGGTAGTGGTTTATCTTTTTAATGAAGCCATGGAACTGTCTGTATCGACACTGTCTTAACTTGTATATTTAATTAAAACCCTCAGCTGTATTTACTATGCTGGAAGTGAGAGTGAGTAACACACACTCCACAGCTACCGAAAACAATGCTGATGGCAATTTCTTCAACCTTTTCACACACAGCAAAAAAGAAGGAAAGGAGGAAAAAAGCCTTCTCATTAAATATAACATTTTGAAGCTTTATATGGAATTCTAGTGCCGCTAAAAATGCAGCCAAGAAAAAAACACCCAGCCTAGAGCAACAGGTAACACTAATTCTTGGCTGAACTTTGAGGACCCATGCAAGCTTCAAATAGAAAAGACAGCAGTCTGAATGTCTCACTCTAGTATTGGGCTCAAGCCATAAAAATGTGTATTTTGAGAAATTATTTCTAAGATTTTTGCATGTAGCCATTTTATTTCACTTTTGGAAATTTAAAGGAGGTCACAGCTTAATCAGCCTACATTAAAAACAAAACAAACAAAAAAAATCAAACTAGTTTTCAGGACTTCAAACTGAAGTGGCAGGTTTACACTGTTTGCTATTTTTTCCCACGCTGTCCACATTACTTTTGCTTCAAAGTTGAGTCAGATGCCCAGATGCACAGCACTCTACCCAATACTGAGTTATGGTGAACAGGACAAGCCTAAGGATTGCAGTGGGGAACTCTTTATTACTGTTGATATGTACTTTGCAAATGCTGCTGAAAACAAGGAGTCCTTTTTTGTCAAGTTCACTAAACAAACAAACTAAAATAACTGAAAGGGCTTTGGTTTCGATTGTTACTTGTCTAAATATATTAAGAAGTCTGAATAGTTCAAAAATTTAGTACAGAGATCTTTATAAACTATTTGAAGCATGCTACTCAAAATAAACTCTCAAATCTCACGTCAAAAAGTTCTTGCACTGTGTATCTTATAATACAGGTTTGAGTCCTAGTTTTATAAACTAAAGAGACAATAAAATAATGTTTTGAGACCCTAATAATAAAGTATAATTGTTTCATTGACTGTGGAAATAAGGCAGTTACTTTTAAGGACTCTAGTTCTGGTAACATAGGTTAAGCAAAGGGAAGTACACATTGTTTGAGAAGTCTCCTCTATCCTCTTGGCTGCCAAGTGCACAGCCAGGTATTTCTCACCTCATTCCGTTTGCAGGCTCACTAGCCAGCCAATTTGCTGGGGAACAGAAGTCATAATTACTTCACTTAAATATTTCCCTGGCTATGCTTTCTGGGATTTCAGCACTTCCTGAACACCTCATGAAGCAGGCTGTTTTAGAAAAAGGAAGTGGTTGTTCCTTGCTCTAATTTCTCATCAAGGCTTAGTCAGGTTGATAGTTTGTGTCTTCCCTTGTAAGCTGGACAAACTAGAAAAAGGAAATTAAAGTTTGATGTTTTTCCTTTTCATCTCCATCGTGTGAACAACAAGTACAGATACAAAATCAACAAAAAAGTGGAAATAGCATCTTGTTTAGCCAGAAGCTCAGGCTGTACTGTTAATGATTTTATTCAGTGTGACTTGTTCAACATATCCTGGGAAGGGCTCTGGGCTCATTTGCAAAGTAATTAAAAAAAGAAAAAAAAAAGCACCAATGATGCATGTTTGGAAAAAAATAAAAGTAAAATGAGCCTGTCATATGTGTATGTCTGCTAGGTGTCATACACATAAAGCAAATGTAGTATGTGAATTATGAACATATGAGACAGTATTGGTTTTCTTTTTCCATTTCCAAGTCTAGATCAAAGCAATCTGGCTTAAGAAATGGATAACTGCAATGAGAATGAGCCTGAGATATGATTAAGAAACAGGTAACCGCAATGAGAATGAGCCTGAGATATGTTAAAAGGCCGCCCTTGTAAACATTCCCTCAAAGGGAACAGTAGCAGGTGAGTATGTTTTTACTCATACTATACTCATCACTATAGCAATGCTTTATAAAACACAAGCAGCTTATTACTAGGCTGTCAAGGATGTAGAGATTATTGATTTTTTTTGTTGTTGCTGTTGGACACAAGCCACCGTAATCTAGTCCCAGGCTGGCATTTGATCTGGCTTTTACCAGGGGCATTTACTAGGTCTTCTGCTCTGCAGCTGTGGCGGCCTGTGAGGGAGCTTCTGGCTTCACAATCTGGTAGGTGATGAGATACTCTGGGTATGCCTAGAAAAGACAAGAAGAAAAACAACTCACCCTTCTGGTGGGTATCATATTAAAGTCATATTGACTGGAAAGCCTCAGTGGCTACTAATTAAGCAGCATTTTGTCTAGGCCCTAAGAACCTACGAAATCCAGCAGAGCAACTTGGATTTGACCAACTGGGAGGTCCACCTACTTATATGAAAATAAACATGCTAAATTTTACAGTCTAGAAAATTGTATATCATTTGTACTTCCCCTCCCCCCTCTTTTTCAGCAAGAATTCTACATCTGAGCTATACCACAGCCATCTATTTCTACTTTGAATAGTGTAAATTTGTTACATTTAATTTATCCTTCAAAAATAACACATGTGCCATTAACAAAAAAACTAAGGCAGGAAGCAGCAATAATACCTGTCTTCATTTCTGTAGGACACTCTGTCACACAGCCTGGTCAATAAAATTTGCTAAATGAAAGAGTAATTCTGCTGAGCAGCATTCAAATTAATTGTAGAAAATGATGTCATTCTCTAAATCCCTGCTAGAAGGAGTAAGTGTGAAACATGCTGAGACCCAATAAAATAGAGGCAATAGTTCAGGGACCATTTATAGCTGACTAATTAAAAGTATCTTTTACAGAAAAGATAATGGCTCAGATTTATACTTCCTCCTCATTGTTTTTCTTTCTACTGTTTTTTTTCTTTTGGAGTGAAATGCCAAGAGTTTTTTTTTTTTTTTTTGATGAGAACAAAAGGATGGCTGATGAGAAACCTTAACCAGAAGTCACTATGAAGACAAGTGGAACAAGTTAGAAAAAAAATTCCCTAGTTTGTATACTATACAAGAATTTGTTATCATTAGATATAAAATAATGATAAAAGTAGACTTGATATCTCAGGTGGCTGAAAAATTATTCTCCTTTGGGGAGGAGAATATTTTGGGTCTCCAAATATATATATATATATATATATATATATATATATATATATATCTGCTGAATGGTCACATCCAAATTACTTGACTGAAGATATAGTGTCTGTAATAAAGATTTGAGGATAAAAAAATCCTATTTTTAACATTTAAAATTCAAGAAAAAAAATGGGTTGACATGTTTAGTAACCTCATCATACTCATAGAATGAGGGGCATACCTGCTCTCCTCTGTAGATGACATACTCAGCATATGCCAGCCCATTGACACTTGGTCTGCCAATAACCGAGTGATGACCTGGAGGGGCATGGGCCATTTTCATGGTGCTGAATTGCAGAAAAGATTTTCCAAGGGTCACTCTACAGAAAAGCATTTGTCTAAAAAAAAAAAGAAGAGCAAGGTTAGAAGGAAGCTTTAAATGTTAGAATAATGTAACTATTAACATTATTTCTTTAAAAGGGTAAGTTTAATACAAGGCAAGCTAACTTAAATGCTATTTTCAAATGTATGTGTAGGAATGGGACAGAAATTAATTTACTGTACAAAAATTACCAAGGCCAGGGCCGGGAGTTTGGCCTAGTGGTAGAGTGCTTGCCTAGCATGCACAAAGACTCGGGTTTGATTCCTCGATACCACATACATAGCAAAAAGCCAGAAGTGGTGCTGTGGCTCAAATGGAAGACGCCCTAGCCTTGAGAAAATCCAGGGACAGTGCTCAAGCCCTGAGCCCAAGCCCAGGACTGGTAAAAAAACAAAAAAACAAACAAAAAAAAATTACCAAGGCCAAGTTACAGTAGAAGGTCATGCTGGGATGGTTTAGAACCCATAGAAAATACCTGGCTTTAAGTTATGCTTACTGGAAAAAGAGAAGTACTAGAGAAATCAGAGTTTCTGCATGAATGGATAGGTTAAAAAGAAAACAAGCAGAACGGTACCACATCTGAAATTTTGAGTGAACTTATTTTGCATGATGAGGAAAAAGTCAAAATTGGGGTAAGTAGTGATAACCAGTGATAAAAAGAACAATATGTAGCTTAAATATGTGGCTAGGAATAGTATTATCTGGGTGAAAAAGGAATAAGTGCAGATTACAGAGGCTAAGGAAGGTTGACTGAGAAGAAAGTATATGAACTATCAACATGGGCCAAAGCTAGCTTCCTCCTGCCTTTGCAAATACACCTATAGTGGAACAAACCTTGCTTTTACTTCCATACAGTTTACAGCAACCTTTGTAGAATGGAGTCAAACCCAGTCATTGTGATAGGGGGATCACAAGGCTGTGAAGCTTAAAGAAATTATTACCAAGACCTTTAAAGAAAAAGGCCAACTCAGGAGAGGGGCCTAGTGGTAGAGTGCTGGCCTAGTATGCACAAAGCCCTGGGTTTGATTCCTTGGTACCGCATACACACAAAAAGCTGGAAGTGGTGTGGTAGAGCACAATCAATCAATCAATCAATCTCAGGGATTTTTTCTTTTTTTAAAGACCAACTCCTAATCTAAATGATAAAAAATTTAATCAGTGAAATTGGTTACTCTGTTCAATGTAAAGTTATCAGTTATCCAATCAACTTGTTTTTAGTAATGGTCTTTGTATTATGAATAACCTGAGAGATTATTATTATTATTATTATTATTATTATTATTATTGTTATTATGTGGGGGGGATCATGGGGCTTGAACCTGACTTGGGCGCTGTCCCTGAGCATCTCAGCTCAGGGCCTGGGCATTGTCTCTGAGCTCTTCAGCTCAAGGCTACTGCCCTACCCTTGAGCCAAGCCCCACTTCCCGTTTTCTAGAGGTCAATTGGAGATAAGAGTCTTGAGTCCTTGAGCCGGGGCTGGCTTTGAACCTTGATCCTCACAATCTGAGATTTTTTTTTTTTTGGCCAGTCCTGGGCTTGAGCTCAAGGCCTGAGCACTGTCCTTGGACTTTCTCAAGGCTAGAGCTCTACCACTTGAGCCTCAGCACCATTTCCAGCTTTTTTTTCTATGTATGTGGTACCGAGGAATCAAACCTGGGTCTTCAAGCATGCTAGGCAGGCACTCTACCACTAGGCCAAACTCCCGGCCAATTTGAGATTATTTTAAGCCAACTAAAATTTATGTTAGACCTAGAGTAACTGTGTCCTGCCTGGATTTTTTTTTTTTTTTTTAAGTTGGATGATACTGGTGGTGATGTAGGGATACTAGTTTGGTATCCATTGTATTTTCTTGTGGGTTCCAGAGAAAAGAATGATCTAATCTACATTAGGAAGAGGCTTTGGCATTAAAACTGAGCATTCTAAGTCAGCTCTATGACACACTTCTTGGCCTGCTTTCTGTCTCACGGTTTCTCTGTTGGTGTTATGCCCAGCCAACCCATGAAGCTGCAAGGTGT
This sequence comes from Megascapheus bottae, assembly GCF_031878675.1. Classification (NCBI taxonomy): domain Eukaryota; kingdom Metazoa; phylum Chordata; class Mammalia; order Rodentia; family Geomyidae; genus Megascapheus; species Megascapheus bottae. The sequence goes on from NC_143528.1 coordinate 11,649,716, forward strand.
AAGCAGCCAAGTGGCTAGTACTGGCCCATGTCTACTTGGTGGCTTGTGTTGCGCATTATGCAGACACAGGGTCCCCAAGTGCTGGTGTGGATGTGGTCAATGCAAACCAGAAACCTATGGATAAATTTCTTTCTCTATGAATACACTATTGTTCAGATGCTCTGAGATGCAGTACTTCTTTGAGCAACTGACCACACCTGTTATAAAACTACTTTTTCTGGTACAAGAAAGTGAAGAACCAGGTAAAAAGAAGGCCCAGACTTACAAAACTTAATCATAACCTATGTCTAGTAAGGACATACATATGGGTTTAACCAAAAGTACCTACTTTGTCCAACTTCTAAGAATGGCTGGTTTATTAGGAAGTAAGACTGTGTAAAACCTGTGATTTCTATGAAGATGTAGAAGCAAGTGGGGTTGGTTAGGGATGGTAGCTATCACACTAAAGGCAGGACGTTTACCTGTGACATATATAACAGGACCTATCTTTGTGCGTGGGGCAGCCTGTTCCTCCTCCAATCCCATAAACATACTGGTTGCTTTTGGAGGAGTTTTCAGCAAAATAAATTCCAGCTCCAAACATGCCTCCAATGTAAGCATGTCGCTCATCAAACCCTTTATGAATAATGGCATTAATGAAAGGAGAACCTAAAATATAAAAATAGATTAATTTAATACAATTTCAGTGAGTCGCATATTTTTATTGAATATATTAAGTAATTAAAAATCCAAGTTTATTTTCTAAGCTGGCCTATTATACATAAATATTTGTACTGCACTATAATCAGCAAGGAATGTGATGACATGGATTTTGCAGATGGCATGAGACTTTAGCATACAATGTGACATTAAAACACAAAATTGCTCCCGAGTCCCCGGGGTAGGTGGTGTGCCACACAAGGGGCAAGGCTTGCTGACAACCCATGCCCGCCGTGAATGGGGATCCGAGTAGGCCTTGCTACAGCTCCCGCCCGGAAAAACAAAACAAAACAAAACAAAACACACACACACACACACACACACACACACACACACACACACAAAATTGTTCTACATGCAATTGTGCATGTGATAAGCTAAAATAATTACATTAAATTACAATAAAATGTACTTTACCAGGTGAGTAAACACTTTATCTCTATTACTTTCTACATGTGCTTGAAAGCTTATGTTGATATGAAGCCCCAGCACCAACAGCAATCACTTGAAATACAGAATCAAAGCAAGACATTTGAACACAACCAACCCTGAATTAATTTTGTCAAAGCTTGCACGGATGTTCGTAGTGACTTTATGGTACATACCGTGAAAGAGCATGCGCTCATTATGATGGTTGTGGTTCTCTTCAGATACTTCCTTTTGTCTGTGACAGAATCGCTCTCTCAACTTCTTGTTGACAACTTTTTGAATCTTTAATAAGGGATGAAAAAAAGAAAGTTAATTATGGTAAGACGTAATTTTTTAACATACCAGGAAAAGTATGTTTTCCTTAGGTGGGGTTAATTTTGTTTTCGTGTTTGTTTTACTTAAGTGATGCAGTCATGTCAGTACAAGTCAGCTAGTAGTCTTTTTAATGACATGATTTCCAGGCCTGGGATTTGAGCTCAGGACCTAAGCACTGTCCTTAGGCTTTCTCAAGGCTAGAGCTCTACCACTGGAGCCACAGCACTACTTCCAGCTTTTCTATGTATTTGGTACCAAGGAATCAAATCCGGGTCTTCATGAATGCTAGGCAAGCACTCTACTACTAGGTCCTAATGACATGATTTTTAATTATACTTTTTGTTATTTTTTATTTTGGCGGTAATTCTGATGTTCCCCTAGTATCCTTTCTCTCTATCTGCAAACTCCAGTTTCATCAAACTAATTCTTAGGCAAGCTTTGCAAATCTATTTTTACCATCGAAGTTTTAAAACTTACTCGGATAACATTGTATCGGTTAAAGATGCCACCAGCATTTCCACCATCTCTATGTTCTCGAATAGTACTCTGCATCTGTAGAAGAAAATGTATTATAAAAGTATATCAGTGTATTTATTCTAAAGATATTACTTTGCTTCCAATATTTCCCAAACTCAGTATTAGTAAATAAGAGTTTACTACAAATTGTTTAACAAATTAGGTGGGTATTTATGATGAGAAAATTGTGATTGACTGAAACTCTGAAAAAAGTGATTTCTTTACCAGCTCTCTCTTAGAACATCCATACAAATAGTCTTCCTATTTTGACTGAAATAATTATGAGGAGAGAAATAAAACGTGATACAGAATGAGGTAGCTGACTTTTGAATCCTATGTGAAAATTAAACACATTGTAGTTCAGTTCTAACAGGAATGGTAACTTACATGAATTTCAAGGAGTCTCCAGAAAAAAACTCTATCCCCACAACAGACTACAAATATATGACATGTGTTATAGTTCTAATCTACAATGTGTATAAGCTAAAGCACTCTGGTGTTCTAATCTACAGTCATATTTCAACTTCAGCAATATTCTACTACCATGATTGTTACTAGAGACTGGTTACTAGGTAAGTGATTACAGGAAGTTTACGCTGACTAAAAAGGTTTAAAAGGAGTCAGAAAATGAAAATTAAACTTTTTTTTGATGTCTATTACCTCTTCTTCTACTGACTGATATTCTTTATCTTCTGGAGCAAGATCTAGCAAAATAGTTCCCTGATTTACACAATGAAAAGTCAAATAAGGATTGGTTCCTGAAAGATAGAAAAAACAAACATGTAAAGTAAAAGTCTATACTACATTTTGAGACATGCCTCAAATGATTTTCATTTACAGCATCAAACACAAGATTGTATTTAACTAATACTCAAAAAAAAGAGAATAAGTGATGATATTTTAGGGAATTTATTTGATCTATTTTTTTTCAGCACTCCCTGTACTCAGCAGGGCTCAATGGTATTTGTTGAAAAACGCATGTCATGAATGCCTATGAAGATGTGTCTGACATAAGAGAGAAATACAATGTGCCATGTCTAAAATGTAAGAATTACCCTCTACTGATTCAAATGTTTACTTACGTGAATTACTTGATTAATATCATGGAAGGAGTATAATATGCAGATAAATAAGTAGGAGTGAAGTTTAAAAATCTTCTTTTAAGCCAGTGGTTGGTAGCTCCCAACTGTAATCCTAGCTACTCAGGAAGGATCACAGTTCAAAGCCAGCCCAGACAGAAAAGTCCATGAAACTCTTATCTCTAATAAACTATTCAGAAAAACCTGGAAGTGGTGCTGTGATTCAAGTGGCAGAGTGCTACTTGAATAAAAGAAGCTCAGAGTGGCCGGGAGTTTGATCTAGTGGTAGAGTGCTTGCCTGGCATGCAGGAAGACCCGGATTCGATTCCTTGATCCCACATACATAGGGAAAAAACTGGAAGTGGCGCTGAGGCTCAAGTGCTAGAGTGCTAGCCTTGAGAAAGTCCTAGGACAGTGCTCAGGCCCTGAGCTCAAGCCTAGGACTGACAAATGGGGGGGGTGGGGAAATAGAAGCTCAGAGACAGCACCTAGATCCTGAGTTCCAGTCCCAAGACAGGCAAAAAAAAAGTGGGCTGGGAGTTTTGCCTAGTGGTAGAGTGCTTGCCTGGCATGCATGAAGACCCGAGTTTGATTCCTGATCCCACATACATAGAAAAAAGCCAGAAGTGATGCTGTTGCTCAAGTGGTAGAGTTCTATCCTCGAAAAAGCCCAAGGACAGTGCTCAGGCGCTGAGCTTAAGGGCCCAGGACTGGCAAAAAGAGAGAGAGAGAGGGTGGGGGGGGGGTAGATAAAGCAAAGCAAAGAAAAGCAAGCAAGCAAGCAAAGCAAGCAAGCAAGCAAGCAAGCTGGGAGTAGCACTGTGGCTCAAGAGTGCTGTCTTGAGCACAGTGAGGCTCAGGACAGTACACAGGACCAGCAAACAAGCCACATCCTTTTAATTTCACATCATTCTAATTTTATTAACTGTGCAGATTAATCAAGTTATCTTCTCTTGCCTTTGTGTGTGTGTGTGTTGGGGGGGGGGGTCTTGGAGCTTAAACTCTGGCTTGGGTGCTGTCCTTGAGCAAGGCTACCTCCCTACCCTCGAGCCAAGCCCCAATTTCCATTTTCTCGAGGTTAACTGGAGATAAGAGTGTCAGATTCTCTCAGGTTCTTTTGTGCCTGGGTTGGTTTTGAACCTTGATCCTCAGATCTCAGTCTCCTGAGTAGTTAGGATTACAGGTGTTATAGGCATGAAAGAAAAAGATAAGGTTTTTTTTTTTTTTTTTTTTTGCCAGTCCTGGGCTTGGGCTCAGGGCCTGAGCACTGTCCCTGGATTTTCTCAAGGCTAGAGCTCTACCACTTGAGCCACAGCACCACTTCTGGCTTTTTTCTATGTATGTGGTACCGAGGAATCGAACCCAGGTCTTCGTGCATGCTAGGCAAGCACTCTACCCCTAGACCAAACTCCCGGCCCCCGATAAGGGGTTTTTAACAAGGGAAAATGGAAAAAAAAAAGAAATTGAGTTGACGTCAAGAAGGCCAGAAGGGTTTAGTAAGAGGCAATGAGGTAAGATCATGAACGTGATGAGAAGATCAGAGAGAGAGGCTATGATGACCTGGGTTTGGCGAAAGCAATAGGAAAGTGGAGTTTAAGAATTCCAGAGAAATTTAGGAGATAAAGTGTGGGGACTAGAGAGAAAGGTAACACAGATACCTTACAACTGGAGAAAAGTGTTGCCAGTAACTGAGATGAGGAGGCAGGAGATACCATAACAGTTACACCTTGGGCACTGGGGCCAGACTGAGCTCAAATGCCAATATTGATATTTTTCTTGCATTATCAACCCCTAATTTTTTTTTCTATCAGCTTACCTTGTTGTCCACCTAAAAGTCTTTCTACTCCTTTGATTAATTTGTGGCGATGTCCATAAGCATTGATGCCGATTTCTTTCAACTCTTCATGGCCCATGTCAGCCAACACATCTAATGTGATCTGAAAAATGAAAAAAAAGATTAGTTGCTAAATCTCACGCAGTTCCTCAGGGAATGAAGGTGTGTCTACTTGCCTATAGTGCTATGATTTCATACAAATACAAAAAACTTTTGTTTCCTTTATGAGAAGGACTTGAGAGTTTTCCTTTCATTGCCTCAAATATCAGCTTTTAGTTCAACCATAATACATCTTAATTTGCTGTAACTGATGTAGAATAAAAAAAGAGCAGTATTATATAAATATAAATGATCACTGCTGCATTTCCTTTACATTACTGAGTTCTACCATCTCCAATCTGCCTTAAGAGAGTGAAGACATCTATAATTTGAAAATGGGGAAATCACAGAGTCCACCCTTCAGGAGGTAGTAGAAATGAATAGTAGAGAAAAGGGAAAAGTGTTTGGTATAACTAAACAGAATATGGCAAAAGTACATTTTAGGTAAACAGATTTTAGGCAAAGATAAGAAAATTCTCTGTGTCAGAAATATTTAAGCCATGCCTAGCATGCACGAAGACACGGGTTCGATTCTTTGGTACCACATACATAAGAAAAAAAAAAGCCAGAAATGGTGCTGTGGTGCAACTGGTAGAGCTCTAGCCTTGAAAAAGCCCAAGGACAATGCCCAAGCCCTGAGTTCAAGGCCCAGGATTGGCCAAAAAAAAAAAATTTAAGCCAGGAATATGCTACTTAGAAAGTAATAAAATGTAGATTTGAAGCACTGGATTTTATTTCAGACCATGAGATAGAGAAACTATATCAAAAATTCCAATTAGGACAAGAAATAATTTATAAACTTTCAAATTTTCAGACTTGTCAATCCAGGCTGCAAAACATACATTTTATTTTTGTACAAAATAGCATTTTCATTTTTGGTTATTCATCTCTGTAGATGGAGACGATTAGCTGGCTCCATTAATACATTTTTGGATGAGAGTAACTGTGCCTCTACTACCACCAAGTGGCAGGCAGTGCTCTGCCTGTATGATATGAGCTCTTGGGCATTTTTAGCTCACAAGAGGGCTGTTCTGTGATAATCCAAATACTAGTCTACAATGCTGGCCTTTCATTTTCTTTCTTTGGGAAACTGAAGAATCTTTTTTTTTTTTAAATAGATATTCAGGTAGACTTTTCTACCTTTATACTTCCATAAATACTTTAAAAAACTGACAAATTAGGTATAGGGCTCTGCTGATTTTTATCGTTAGGGTGAAATATAAGTCTGATCATCTCAGTGCAATGAGCATACATTATTCATTCTCTGAAGTAATTTATTCTATTGCTGCTAAGTGGCTATTTAAGAAATAATTGCTCTATTGCACAAAATGGGCAAGTCACTTGAAATCGCTCAAAGGAATTTTTCAGCAGAGCTTTCAAAAAGCATCAATCTGAAACACACTTCTCTAAACAGAATAGCTCACCAAAAAGAATATTTCACAGAATAGGTGCCTTTACATTTTTGGCTAGATGTGATTTTGATAAAAATTGTGTACCATGTTACCAATATCCTATCTTCTTTTAAATATTCTAAATGTCACTTTAAGTAGGGTGACACAGAAATAGGATCTCACATTCATGCCGCAACTGCAACTCGTAGATGCCTTAACCTTCACTGAAATGACATTCAGTATTTATCTAATGGAAGTAGTGGGCCAAGATCAGAACTCTTGACAATGTTACACACAAGTAATAGAAAAGTTTAATACCTATCTGTTTTTTAGCATCTCAATTATAAAAAAAATACAAAACAATCTAGACCAAACTACAACTACCACCACCAAAAATACTCTGACAGAGAGACTTGAGGCTACTTAGTTTAGAAAGCCAGGTATACGGTAGATTTCGTAGACTACAATGGTCCCAAGTATTTGTGTCTGGACAGACGTTCTTCCCTTGAGTATTGACAAGGGAGAGATTTCAGTTCTGACAGAAATCTCTAGATTTACTGATGCATTCCTAACAGCTGAAGCAATGGGATCTAATTTTTCACTAGACTATATAAAGGCTGTGGTGGGTATGTTGGGCTCTCACTCTTGTGGAATGCTCACATGAGGTAAGCTGGCTGCAGAGAGTGCATGATTGCCAGTTCTTATATTCACACTGTGTAATGGTCTTCTAGAGTGCAGGATTGCCTCCTGACTTGTTTCTACCCAAGGTAATATAGGTATGGTGATGTGGTGTTCACTGGAAGACCATCTTTTCCCCCTTGTGGAGTTCGATAAAATAACATGCCACATTAGAGAGGCTGATATAGTAAGGACTGATGCCTTCAGTCCAACAGATTGAAAGGGTTTGAATTTTGTCAAGAACCATATATACATTTGGAAGGGGATCATTTTTTCAGCTGAGACTTCAGAATGAGACACCAGCCCTAACTGATAGACTGCAGCAAACTACAGACTCCTGCTCCACAAAATGTGTACTGTTTTAAGCTGCTAGGATTGTGGTCATTTGTCTAGCAGCAACAGACAGACAATACACATGGCAAAAAGTCACTGTGTAGAGAGGGATTAAGGCTATTCAACCACTGTGAGTGACCTTGGAAGTGGATCTCTCCTCATTAAATGAGCCTCAGATGACTGACTGACAGCTTGATAGTAACTTCACAAGAGATCTTAAAACAGAGACAACCAACTAATCCAGGCCTATATTCCTGATTCACAGACTCTGAAGTAATAGATTATGGTTACTTTAAACCATTAAGTTTTAGAATAATTTTTCTCATATAGCAGTAGATAAGCTAATATGCCTATGCTCTCTTTTTGTGTGTGAGACTCAGATATTATGATTTCTCACTCAGCTTACTTGCTCATAACCGGCACTTTACCACTTGAGTTATGCCTCCCATGCTTTTTCCTAATTAGAGAAATGAAGTATTATGGCCTTTTCTGCCCAGGCTGACTTTGAGCCACAGTCCTCAGATCTTTGCTTCCTGACTTGTTAGGATTACATGTGTGAGGCACCATTGCCCAACTTCTCTAGCCATGGTGACATTTATCCAATTTGATACCCAATTTGGTCCCACAGAAAGAATACACATGAAAATAAGTAACCAAAAGTAACAAACAAAAGAAAATATTCTTTAGGACAGAAGGAATAAAAAATATTTGGAATCTTGAAAAAGAGAGAATAGCCCAACTTTACCTGCAACTGAATGTAAACATATTACTACAGTTCCACTAAGACATTTATCATCTCTATTCAATCCTGTGTACTTGCTCTCTATCAGATATAGTTCAAAGCCACTTCTCTCTTAACCCTCTTAATACCCATGAAAGTTCTCCTAAAGCTTTGGGAGTAAGTTGGGGCTCAGAAAAGTCATAGAAAATTGAGAAGGCCAGGGATATAGGTAAGTGGTTGAGTAGTTACTTCGATGCCAGAGGCCCTGGGTTTAATTCCTAGCACCTAGTGTGGGTAGCACAAGATATCAACATATAATACGTGCTCAACAAATGTCAAAGACATGAAGATGTATGGCTTGATTGTTCCTCTTTCTTCCTCCCTTCCTTCTCCCCAGTTCCTGGGACTGAACTCAATTCCTTTGTCTCCCTCACTCAGCTTGTTGCTTACAGCTGTTGAACAACTACATTTCCAGCCTCTCTTTTGGCTGGTTAATTGGAGATGGAGTTTCAGAGATTTTTTTTTTTTTTCTGGTCTGGTGTCTATTCTTAATCTTCCCGATCTCAGCTTTCTGATAGGATTATAGACCTGGATGCCTTTTCATATTTAGAAACATGAAATAAAATTAAATTTAGGTGCGCTGAGTAATATGGTATTGATGTCCAACTTATTGTCTAATTTAATAGGCACTGCAGTAACCTGTCAGGATTAGCCATCTAATTCTGTTTTTGTAAGAATACATAAACGGCTTGACTGCCTGTGTGCAGTGTGTGTTTTCCTGGTGAACAGACCACCTGTGTGTGGTGCTCTCATTTAAAAGCTCAGCCCCCCATGGAAAGTCAGGGCTGCTCTCGTCAGCCTGAAGGGGAGGAGTAGCTGCTGTGCTGCTATTAAACTGACTCCTAGCTCTGTTCATTGAGTACTGGTGACTCTATTGCAGCCCCAAATGGCTGGGATATTACATATGGAGGCCCCAGTGAGAGCCCAGCCTCAGGCTTTGATTTTAGGAAGCCCAAATGGGTGAGCCCTGACCTTTCAAAGGGGATGGCTACTGAGAGAAATTCCTCTCAGCCCCAGAGAAGGACATTGGCTTTTCTTAGCCAGATACTTCCCATGGACAATGATAAGCAAGAGTCTGTTTAAAATCCTCCGGAGGTGACATTTTGTATACTGACAGAGACTGATGAGCGTTTTGTGTACTGACTGACAGACTGGTGAGCATCTAGTGCCCTGTTCACCGATTGAAATGGACTGATGAATCTTGTCTTGTGTCTAATGCACCGCTTGAAACAGGTGGTGAGCTTTTTGTGTACTGGCTGAAACAGGCCAGTGTGTGCCGGCGTTGGATAGGTTTGTGGGTGAACTGGACGTGGCTGTACACCCTGACCTGGGGTGGTGGTGAGACACTGCCCCACTGTTGGACCAACTGAAACAGGTTGGCACCGGTTCCAACTGAAACAGGTTGGCACCAGTTACACTGGTGAGTGTTCTACGTTCTGTGTACAAAATGAACCCGAACTGAACCTGAATTGAACCAGAACTGGACCAAGACAGGTAAGTGCTGACTTTGGGTGGGTTTGAGTCCCACCTGAGGCGTATCTGTGTGGCCACTTGTTTTTTCCTTATCTCTGTGTGTAGCCATTTCCATCTACCATCAGGACAACAGGGGCCAACTGACATCAGTCTCTATCCCCGGTGGAATAAATGCTTAGAAGAAAGGATCAGCACTAGGTAATATACATTAAATGCAACAGTCTACGTATTGACCAAGGAAAGAACACAGAAATTGTTTTGGCCAAAAGAAAATCAATAGAACACGGATTTATTTGCAACAAATCTGCAGTGAAAAAACAATGAAACAAAAACAGGATAAGCTATTGGAAAGATGGATGAGAACTCAAATTACAGTATTAATATCAAAGTGAGACAAACATGCTACTGGAAGTCAGTTGCTAATGAAGAGAATACACAATGCAAAATTAGGAATAAAGAAAGCTGCAAATCATAATGCAAACAGATGGAAATAGGACATAAAGTTCTATGAAAAAACTTGTTTTTTTTTTTTTTTTTTTGCCAGACCTGGGCTTGAGCTCACGGCCTGAGCACTGTCCTTGGACTTTCTCAGGGCTAGAACTCTACCACTTGAGCTTCAGCACCACTTCCAGTTTTTTTCTATGTATGTGGTACCGAGGAATCGAACCTGGGTCTTCGTGCATGCTAGGCAAGCACTCTACCACTAGGCCAAACTTCCGGCCCAAACTTGGTCTTTATTGAGTGATGATTTGTGTGACATTTCAGTTTGGAACAAAGGGCTAGAGTGGTTCAAAACAAAGGCCTAGGGTGATTAATGTAGCCAGAACAAGAGTAATGCTTCAAATAACTAAATCCTTCAGGGAAGAAATAACTTATAAAACCATAATATGGTAGAATTTTTGTAAGGTTTTATATATGGCAGCATTTTTATAAGGTAATTATAAATACTGTGTTTAACCGATAAAGGAAATGAACCAGAGTGGGCCTAAATCAGTGAAAAATTTGAAAATTACATCTCATTTTTCTTTCCTGTGCCAGTCATGGTGGTTGAACTCATGGCCTGGGTGCTGTCCCCGCTCTTTTATACTCAAGGATAGTGTTCCATGACTTGAGCCACAGTTCCACTTTTCACTTTTTTTGGTGGTTAACTGGAGGTGAGAGTCTCAGACTATTCTGCCTGGGCTGGTTTTAAACTGAGATCCTTAGATCTCAACTACCTGAGCTATGGGCACCTGGTCATAAATAGTAATTGAAAAATTAGTTACAATTATCTTTAATTAGGTAGAGATCCGTAGAGGAGATGGCTGGACAGGTAAAGTCCACAGTAATTTAAGTAGCTCTTAAAAATAGATAAAGGACTTAATATGTTACAGTAAGCAGAATGGATCATCCCTAGAACCTGTGAATGATATATGTGGAAAATGAATTTCCAGACAGTACAATTAACTTAAGATCTTAAGATATGACAATTCAGGATTAGATGAACAGGCTCTAAATTCAACTGCACAGGTGTTTTAAGAGCTAGATAGGCAAGAGGAGAAAGGCGATATAAAGATTAATGTGATCACATCAAGGAAGCTAGGGAGACAAGGAATAATTTCTTCCCTCAGAGCCTCTGTACAGTGTATATCTCTGACAAACATGATTCTAGTATTTTGAAAAAGCATTTTTTCTGTTAGGTCTCTGAGTTTATAGTCCAGTGAAACTTAAAACTTATGTAGAAGCCAGACGTGCTCATGCATGTAATCCTAGCTACTTAGGAGGCTGAGATCTGAGGATCAAGGTTCAACGCCAGCCTGGGCACTAAAGAACCTGAGATTCATATCTCTAATTAATCACTGCAAAATGGGAAGTGGGGCTGTTGTTCAAGGGGTGGGGCAGCAGCCTTGAGCTGAAGAGCTCAGGGACAACGACCAGGCCCAGAGTTTCTGTGCCAAATAGGATCAATACAAACCTACAATAAATGGACACCTATTACAGGCATCCCATTACACTTTGCCCAAGGTTCAGCAGATATCTTCCCTACTTGGAGGAATGAATAGGAAGAAGTGATTCCTGAATCAAAGAATAAATCAGTGATCGGCAAAAATTTAAACTTAGTCTTTATCGTTCAATATTAAATGCTGATTGTGGTTATAAAAGTCTGCAATATTAACACCTTATTATCCTGTATGAAAGTAGCACAACAAATAGCCAAGTCCTAATAAAAACAACATTAATGAAATGAGACATTTTAAATAGTGTTTTCATGTTTAAGCTTGGCATTGTAACCTAAATACCTAGTCCTCATGGTCTATGTTCTGACAGGTAACAAAATTAAAGAATAAAAGTGCTTATCAGATAAAGTAACAAGGACTTTTAATTGTTAGAATTTTGGGGAGTATAAAAGTATATAATATTGGGCTCCCCTGGATTCCATAGAAATGTGATATAGATTTAAAAATAGCGGTGGCATCTACCCAATCATCCAGAAACAAGGACATAGAGCATAGATATGGAACTAATCCAGATGCCCCTCAGTAGAAGATTGGATCAACAAGATGGGGCACTTATAATACACAATGGAATTCTATGCTGCCATCAGAAAAAATGACATCACCCTATTTGTAAGGAAATGGAAATACTTGGGAAAAAAATATCATATTAAGTGAAGTCAGACCTAACAGAACATAGACTCAATGGTCTCCCTCATTTGTAATAATTAGTATACACCTAGGACTCTCCTAGCAGAGGATTACAATAGTGCAAAACCTAGAAACATAAGACCATATAGAATGAGGCTAAATTAAAGGATCTCCAGGATATGGAAACAAGAGGTTTATCTTGTGTGATTGTTGTTCTTAATGTACTAGGTTATTTCTCTCACTTTGTTGCTCTTTGGTTAATCTCATATTGTTACTGTATCTGACTTTGTTACCTGGCATACTGTATATACATTTATTTGTTTATTTGAAATAGGAAAGGGAAAGGGTGGAGGGACAAAACCATTAGAAGGGGTATCAACGTGTGAGAAGTAATGCACCTACCATCTGGTGAATGTAATTGCAACCCCTCTAGATATTACAATAAAAAAAAATAGCTGCCAAGAAGAGAAGAAATAATGTGACAGTAAATATTTAAAAGATGAAAATACAGTTTAAAAAGTTTACCTGTTCTGTTTCAAAGATATCCCTCAGGTGTTCAAGGCCAAGCGTTTTTAGGAATTGGCTGATATTCATGTCAAGACCCGCAACTAAAACAGAAAAATTAAGGTTTCTTAGAAAAAATTTTATGAAGCTAAAGGAAATTTCAATATGTATTTTAAGCCATGTATTATATTATAGATTTTACAAAGCATCAAGAAGAATACAAAAGTTTACTGTGAATTTTTTTTTAAGGGATCGAGTTTGGTTGAGAAATAAAAGCAGAATACTATATCACATAAGTAGTAGTACTTACATTAATTCTAATAACACAGTTGAATACAGAAGTAAAATGAAAAATTATATGGTACAATAAGTAGAGAATATAAATAATACAGTATTAACTATGATATAATAAAATATATATTATTGGATAAAATGGACATTTTAATATTTTTAATGAATTAAATACATAAATGTCCCAGTTCTGATTTTAGCTTCATTCCTTAAATAATCTTTTTGCTATTTCTCCTCCCCCTTTTTTTGGGCCAGTTTCGGGGCTTGAATTCAGGGCCTGAGCATTGTCCTTGGGCATTCTTCAAGGGAAGTGCTTTACCACTTGAGCCACAGTACCACTTCGGCTTTTGCTATGTATGTGGTACTGAAGAATTGAACCTATGTTTTTATGCATGCTAGGCAAGCACTCTACCACTATGCCATGATCCCGAGCCCTGTTTGAGATTTCTGTCTGCATTTCAGTACTAAGACCTATTCGATCTACTCACTCAACAAAATACAATCAAGCAATCACAGGGAATACTCACCTTCTCCTTCCTTCCTTTCTGTTCCCGCTGCACCATCCCCTGCATTGGAGGCCCCTCCTACAGCCAACTCTGCTAAAGGGCCAGTGAGATTATCTATGCTGCTGGCAGCAGAGAGGCATGAGGGAGTGGATGCTGGTGAGATGAGAGAGGCACTCACTACGGTCGCCTGAGGTTTAAAACAAGTAGGTAAGGCCTCTGGGGGCATGGCATCTATCAGCAATGCTCGGATATCATCAGCCTGAAAATAATAATAACCAAACACAAAAATACAATATTATAACTAACTGTTTCTTAACACTAAGTAGCATTTTTGTGCTTTTTTTTCTTTAATGATTAAAAATGGTTAGACATGGTTATTAATTTATATTAGTGGAATGATTGTTAAAAGAACTCTGCCAAATGAACTGGCTTGTTTATCTACCTCTGGCAAAGTACTGGAATGAACTAAGAAATAAACTATTTACTTTAAATAAATGTATTCATCTAGAATTTGCTAAGTTAGAAAGTAAAATTATTCACTATTCCAGCCTTTCTCCAGTAAAAGTTTCATGAATTAAGAAATAGCCTCAAAGTCAAAGGCCAAATCTAGACTGCTGTCAACAAAAGATGGCTTCAGAGTTAAATTCAGATGACTTCAGTTATTCTATATGCCACACACAGAAGGTACAAGGTATTTTACTAAATTTAATTATTTGAGGGTACATGCTGGAAAATGTGTTTTCCTAAGATTCATATTTCACATTCTTATAAACTAAGTGGGCAATGAACTTCTTCTACTTTAACAGTTTTAAACAATATAAAAAATATGAACTTCAGATATATATATATTTGGCCAGTCCTGGGCTTGGGCTCAGGGCCTGGGCACTGTCCTTGGGTTTTATGAAGGCTAGAAGTCTACCACTTGAGCCACAGCACCACTTCTGGCTTTTTTCCATGTAATACCCAGGAATCGAACCTAGGACTTTGTGCATGCTAGGCAAGCACTCTATCACGAGGCTAAACTCCTGGCCCTGAACTTCATGTATTCTCATTCTAGTCAAAACAAGTCTGATGCTAGGTAGGCCTTCTTAGAGCTACCACTAAAGTTATAAGAAGAGTACTGAACATCTGAAATGAAGACTTACTGTTGCCAGATCTAAAGGTGTCTGGCCTTCTTGGTTCTTCATAGTTGGATCTGCACCATGTGCTAGGAGTAGGGCACATAACTGTGTCCTTCCTTTTTGGGCTGCTTCATGAAGAGGAGTAAATGCCCATTTATCAGTTGCATTTACACAGGTGTTGTATTTGATCAGTAATGCAGCTATGTCAACATGCTGAGAAAAAACCAAGAAAACGTAAATAGTTAAGACATGAGTCTAACTGGGAAAATTCCATCATGTACACTTGCTTCTTATAACAACTTACTTTATACCTGTGTTTCATGCCACTGCCTACATTTGGGACTTTTTCTTGTTTCCTCAAAAGATCTGAGTTCCAACATTATTCTTTTTTTTTTTTTTTTTGCCAGTCCTGGGCTTGAGCTCAGGGCCTGAGCACTGTCCTTGGACTTTCTCAAGGCTAAAGCTCTACCACTTAAGCCTCAGCACCACTTCCAGCTTTTTTCTATGTATGTGGTACTGAGGAATCGAACCTGGGTCTTTGTGCATGCTAGGCAAGCACTCTACCACTAGGCCACACTCCCAGCCCCAACATTATTCTTTTACCCTGTAATTCTGCACTTAAGTATTTTTTTTATAGTTTTATAACTTATTCAGTTTTATCTAAAAAAACTAACACATACAATGGACTTGTTCCCGATCTCTGGTTGTCAGGTCTTCTATTAATGGTTGAATTCACTGATTCTCCTAATATTCACATTTGTTTTCTAACCTGTTATGATTTGATTGAGCTATTAAAATACGAATCTCGTAGATTCCCAATCATTTTCTCCAACCTTTGGAAAAGCAGAGTAATAAAATGAAATAAAAAAAATCAGACCCTAAGTAAAGAATGATAATGAAGAGCTAAGTTCAGAAGTTTTTGAAGCCAGGCATAGATAGCTCATGTCTATAATCTTTAGGAGGCTGAGATTTGAGGACTGCAGTTCGAGGCATGGGTAGGAGTCCAGGAGACTCCTATCTCTAATGAACACCAGAAAACAAGAAGTGGAGCTGAGGCTCAAAGTGGCAGAATGCTATCCTTGAGTGAAAAAACTCAGGCCCTGGGTTCAAGTCCTACAACCAACAAAAAAATTCTTTGAAAGGGGGAAGAAAAAGGTTTTGGAAAAACAAGTCACTACAGAAAAAAAGCACATGAAAAGTCAGATAACGATGATGGGTGAGAAGGAGTTTACAGAAGATTAAAAAGTAAATGACTACTAATAGAAACTAGGTAGCCAAAGTTTAAGTAGAAAGGAAAGTGTAAGAAAGGAAAGGCTGTCTTGCAATCTTTGGCTTTTGAAGTGAACCATCAACTCAATGATGTTCTGTAACTAATTTGGTGGAAAACATTGGAACACAGAGGAGAGGGCAGCATTTATTAGCTTACCCTCTCCTACCCACTCACCTAACCACCCCAAACACAAGCTGAATATCTAGCAGGGTCCTGATATTTGGGATAAGGAACTCTGGGGTATTGAATTAAGACTTCTAGCTATTGGGCGAATAAGGCAAGTAAGAAGAGTACTATAGGAAAATTATTACAAGGGAAATAAAGCCTAATATCAGTATTTTGGAGGAGAGTAGACAAAGGGGGTAATACGTATAAAAAATTTAATAAAAATGAAGTTCCTAAGGTGACAGATTCCTTCAGATAGTAAGAGTTAACAGTTAATTAAAGCTGGGTGCCAGGTGGCTCACACCTATATAATCCTAGTTACTAAGGAGGCTGAGATTTGAAGATCATGGATTGAAATCTGCCCAGGCAAAAAAGTCTGACTTATTTCTAATTAACCACCAGAAAACTAGAGATGGTGCTGTGGTTCACAGTGATAGAGCACTAGCCTAGAGTCCAAGCTCCATGACTGACAAAACAAATGAAATTTAGGCACATGAAACACAGATTCAACAATGAAGACTTTTTGTGATTTGGTACTGGTACTGGCACTTAAGCTCAGTGTCTTTTGCTTAGCTTTTCGGCTCAGTTTTACCACTTGAGCCACACTTCCACTTTTGCCTTTTTGCTGGTTAACGGGGAAATCTCTTAGGTTTGTCTTCCGGCTTCAAATCTTGGTCCTCAGATCTTAGCCTTCCGAGTAGCTAGGATTTACAAGAGTGACCTATTGGCACCCAGCTAACAATTAGATTATAAAGAATATTAAGAATACATTTATATTTTGAAAACATCTAGAGTTGTTAGAATGGGGATCAATATAGTAATCATTAATTACTTCTGAGATCCATTTCAACTTCAATATTCTATAATTTTGGGTGCCTTATGGACAACTGGTCACTCTTAGTAATTCAAAAGCATGTTCTTCCCTACATTTTTAGCTTATGCTCCTGTTCACCTATACTATACTGGCTGACATGAAAATGGGGTATGATGGGGGAAAAAAAGAAAGATTCCAAGATAAAGGGTCCCTTGAAGATAAAATGACTTTGAAAAAAAAAAAACATACTTTTCCTGATATAGCATTAAAGGTTTTCAGGAATGTATGAATGACTACTGATTTTACTGAGTACAATTTCAAAAAACAAAATGAAGAAAATTTATTTTATATTAAAGTACAGATCAGTCAACTCATAAGAAATGCTTTCTATTGCTGATACTATATGGCCAAAAGAAAAAAGATAGTATATTCAGATTTGCACTTTATGACCCTTTGGGATTTTGATAATATGAAAGATGAAAACAGTTGTTCCATCTGTGGTACTATCAAAGTCAGCTAAAGCAAAATAAAACCTAGTAATTTATTTCCCTTGTTTATGAACTTGTGTGGGAAAGAATAATTTTTGTTCAGCAAATTAAAAAATATGGAATAATTTCAATGTCCTTCCAAGTGAGATTACAAGCTTTTTTTTTTGGCCAGTCCTGGGCTTGAGCTTAGGGCCTGAGCACTGTCCTTGGATTTTCTCTACCGCTTGAGCCTCAGCACCACTTCTGGCTTTTTTCTATGTATGGGATAATGAGGAATTGAACCCGGGTCTTCGTGCATGCTAAGCTACCACTAGGCTAAACTCCCAGCCTGATTATAAGCTTTTAAAACTGTGCTTCTGATGATTAATTTTACTCTATTCCATGTTCACTGGAATAATAATATATTTGGTAGACTAATTTGCATAGACTTCCAAAATTAGATACTCCAAGAAAAATTATGAGTTTGTGTATGTATATAAAACAAGTTGCATATCTGCTAGGTATTATTAAACTTTCTTAATGTTGAATTTGTAGCCTTTGCTTAGAGAAACCAATTACATATGTGTTGAATTTGCTGACAAATGTCTGAAAGAGCAATGGACAGGAAGGACTTTATCCCTATTCAAGCAGACTAAAAAGAATTCTTAAGCTCAGCCTTCTAATTGTTTTAAGTAGATATACAACTGGGACAAAAATAGTAACTAAAAATTAAGGCCGACAAATGCAATAAATTAGCTACAGCAAAACTCTCATCACTCTACAACAGCAAAATACTGAATAGAAGATCCAAAAAAGGAACTCAAAACTTGGTTAGAACGTTACTAGGAGAAAAAGCCAATTTTACTGGATTTTGGAATTCAACTGCAATAGAAATGCTTTAAGTGACAAATACAACATAAAAAGACCAGAAACACTTCAATTAAATTTTGGAAAGGTGGAAAAGAGGAGAAGGTGTGTCTGGGCCCCAGCTAAAGCTAAGCTAGGCACTCACTGGTGGTTCATGCCTACAATCATAGCTACTCAGAGGCTCAGATCTGAGGATTGAGGTTCAAAGCCAGCCTTATCAGGTAAATCCATGGGACCCTTATCTCCAAACCATGAAAAAGCCAGAAGGGGCTGTGGGCTCAAGTGGTAGTGCCAAGCCAGAGCAAAAAAACTAAGGAACTGTGTCTAGGCCAAATTTAAGATCTAATATCCCCTGGCCACACACATACCATTTAATTGCACAAGGTCTTTATTTTTAAGTCATAAAATCCCTCCCATATTATTTATTAAAGGAAATACTGGAAAATAAAAAAAATTGAGAGAAAGCTAACCAAATGACTGACATTCACTGTGAAGAGAGATGAGTAACCCAATGCTTTACATTTATTTAATAGTAAAGAAATGAACCATCCCATTAAAGTGTATATTAAAAAATACAAGGCAACTTGGGTGCCAGAGGCACATGCCTGTAATCTTTGCTACTTAGAAGGCTGAAACCTGGAGGACTGTGGTTCAAAGCCATACTGGCAAGAGTCTGCGAGAATCTTTGAAATAATCAGGTTGGAAGTGTGGTTCAAGTGGTATGCCAGCAAGAAAGCCTAACAAGGAGGAAGTCCTAAGTTCAAGCCCTGCTAAGGGAGTTAAAACATTAAACTGAATAAGGTACATTGCCATTAGTATAAAGGTCTCATGAAACTTGTAACTGAGTTTGTAGAAAGTATATATATATTTATTCATTTGGAAAAATGATATAGGAGATATATAAAGATACACAGACTGAGCTCTCCAGGGAAAAATACCAACTATGTACCAAAGAGTAATCAACAATAAATACAAGCATAACTAAATAATAATATATTTTGAGATATCTCATCCTATTTTATCTCCAGGTTAATCATTTAATCTGTATCTACTCAATAGTGATATTGAGCTGGTGAAACACGGTTGTCGTTAAGACTGTGATATTGCAGGAACGACATGCAGCCTTTATTCTGACTAGTTCAGTACAGAGACTTCAGGCAGTGAGTTTTCCTATAACCAGGGTGGTATCTTAATTTTTACAGTGTCTTAGGTTTTAGAATGTGCTTCACAGATTCACTAACTCATGGAATCATGAGGGAAGTAATGGAGACTAGAAGAAGATGGATAGGACACAGAAGACAATTATGGGGGGACCTATTGTAGTTTACACAATTAAGGGTATCATGTGAGCTTCATTAGAGTATGTATATATATATACATATATATGTATATATACACACACACATATATATGTATATATACATATATATACATATATACATACATATATATGTATATATATATATATATATATTTTGTGGGTCATGGGGCTTGAACTCAGCCTGGGCATTGTCCCTGAGCTCTTCAGCTCAAGACTACTGCCCTACCCTTGAGCCAAGCCCCACTTCCCATTTTCTAGAAGTTAACTGGAGATAAGAGTTTCAGGTCCTTTTGTGGCTGGGCTGGCTTTGAACTTTGATCCTCAGATCTCAGCCTCCTGAGTAGCTAGGATTACAGGCGTGAGCCACTGCTGCTTACAGATCATTCTACGGCTACTGCCAATCCTTACTTACAAAATATGTAAGACTATGATTTATCTTAAAATGATCCCATTAGCTTTATACACTCTTAATAGAGACTTAGAAAGGGATTAGTAAAATACCATATGGAGGGAAGGATCATGCTAAGTGCTTGAAATGGGAGACTACAAATGGTATATATGTATACTTACAACTTAAAAGATAAAAGAATTACACATAAAGAATATGCAGTGCATTAGCAACAGATATTTGCATGCCAGATATACACTGGAAATATGTTACACAATGAAAATGGGAATTTTACGTGAAGTATTACTAAAAGGAAATTCTGAAAACATTAATAAATCATCTTTGGAAGGAGAAAAATTCAGTACTATAATTTCAAAAGTATTTCAGTGCTAGTATATATGTGTATGCATGTATGTATAGATATATGTAACTATATATGCACATACACACATAATATATATCGTAAGTAATAGAAAAAGCTTCAATTACTTTATATCATGCTTGAAAATAAAATTTCCTTTCCTGTTCAACTAAAGTAGAGTTATTTAAAAGTATTAGTTAAGGGTGGTCTTTGCACAATGGGCTAAGAAGATGTGGCTACTATGACAAGGAAGGGAGAAGCGTATGAAGGGAAAATATGAAGATCAAGGTGGTAGGTCTGGATTTTATTCATAATTTATCAGAGCTTTGCAAATCTAAGAAGCATCCTCTCATCAGCAGTGAATCCCACTGTGAGGCCACCTGGCATGTGTGGATTTTTATAGCCAAATAGCAATGTGAAGAAGAAGAGACAAGCACAGAAATATTTCTTATTTCTACTGCAGTGAGGCAGAAGGCTTTCATGGCAAATGACACCAACGTATTACAATACTCTTCTAGTTGATGTATACAGTAACAATGCTTGAAAAGATGATTCTGGACTCAACTGTGGATTTTACTTCATCATCTGAACATTACCAGACTCTATATCCACAACAACTTGCCTAAATATTTAAGATGCTAAGTAACACACGACATACCGTTTTTATAGTTTCTAAAATTTACTTCAGGTAGGGTTGAAAGTACATTATTTGTATCTATAAATATTAGATAATATGGAAAGACCAAAAGTTTTAAGAAGTATAGCTGTTGGCCAAATGTAGTTAAATTTAACTGGAAAGAGATGACAAAAGACTGATACAAAATTAGAGATGCGCCAAAACAATGCGCTAGAAATGGTTAGAAAGCTGTTTCTTAAGTGTAGTACACATTCAATTAAGTAGGCAAAGCCACCAATTCTTGATTTTTAACTTGGTATGCTCACCCCATAAGATGCTGCATTATGAAGAGGAATTAAACCGCCTTTGTCCTGGGCATTTACATCTGCTCCATGTTCTAGGAGATATTCAGCTACTTCCAGGTTATTGTAGCCCGCTATTGAGAATAAATATGACAGTTTAATAAAGAAAAAAAGTATATGTTCATAGATAAAAGACAGAAAAAGCAGAAAGCTTTAAGATTTAAAATTTTCACATTAAAAACCAATACTGTCCTCAGCTAAGAACCTTTAAAAGGATTCTGAACAAAATACGTCCAACAACAGCTTTGTACTAAGTAGTCTTCTTAGCACCCAGCGTTTCTCTCAGCTTTTGGTAAAGTGGGCTGGTTAAGACAGGAAGGTGAGATCTGCAAGCAACACAGTGCTGACCTGCCAGATGCAGAGGTGTGGAGTTCCTGCCCTGGGTGTCTCTGCAGTTGATATTCTCTGGTGTACAAAGTTTCTGCACTCTTGCCAGGCAGCCCTTCTTGGCAGCATCCAATAAGGCGGCATCCCCTCTTAGCAAGTCTTGAATGTCTGTGTCTCCTTCTTTGACCAAATCTAGAGGTGTATTTCCATCTCTGTTCTTTTTAGTTGGATCTGCTCCGTGCTACAAAAGAGGAAAACCAAACAGAATGTGTACTTTCTATAAGGAGGTGGTAGACTGTGAGCAGGATACATTATGCATTTCACTTACAGCACATTTTCATATACCTGGAAAGATACTTGTTCTCTATGCATCTTGTAAAAGAAAAGTACTATCTTGTATTGTTATATAAATTCCTAATTTATTATTTAATGGTAAAGGAGGGTAAATTATCTCCTATCTTCAGATAATATACTTTTTCCTCAGACTCTATTGTCTTTGGAACCCTCCATTTTCTTAATAATGGCCAGAACTTAATTATGGAAGGATATTCCAAGGTATCATGGTAAGGAAAAATAAGAAGACACAGATGGAAAAGTTATATAAAATGTCACTGGTAAGACAAATGTTTCAAATTATTTTAATATTTTCATTAAGTCTCAATACCTATTATGCTATTAAAAAATTTGCTTACCTATATCTATGAAATAAACAAAAATCAATGGTTTTTATTATAAGATTGCTGCCCCACTGTAGAAATTAAGAATAATTTAATCTAGACAACAGATTCACAATGACCTGGAAGTTACTCCATACCAACTATTATTAAATATATTGAGCTTCTTAAGACTCATGCCTTTTTCTGAAGGAGAGTAGGAGAAAGAGGGAGTGAGTAACCATATAAATGTACAGTCATTTTTCCTGTGTCTCTTAACTAAAAAATATGTAATTATTAATTATTAGGTGCATAAATTACTACCTTCTACTATGTTACACATATTCCCCAAATCTAAACAATTCTGTTTAAAAATTATGAGTGTGTGTGTGTATGTGTGTATATCAGGGTCTTATTCTTTCTAGACAAGCACTCTACAACTGAGCCACATCTTTAGCTGAGATTAAATTGTTTTTGATAATCATTTGATATTTGAGTGTTCCTATGATATCTACATTTGATAATCAGTTAGCTAACAATAACAAAATATAGGAAAAAGACCAACTAGCTTGAAGAACTTGTTACTCCCTATAGTGTTTTGTTCTTCTATTAATACTACATAAGCAATGCAAACTGAATCAAAGCCCACTATGTTGAAATGCTACTAAGGAAATGGAAATAGAATTTATATCATTTACTGTTGTTAACAGACCAAAACTGATTTGATTTCAAGTAACAACCAATTACTTTATACTTTTTAACTTCTAAAGTACATACTTTTAGGAGGAGCTTGCAGATTTCATATTTTCCTTTGGCTGCTGCTTCATGGAGAGGGGTAAATTTCCACAAATCCGCCACATTGACAGATGCCCCATGCCTCACTAAGAGCTCGGCGACCTCGTAGTGTCCATAGGAACAGGCATTGTGGAGGGGCACCAAGCCACTAAACACAAGAAACAGATCTTTGAGTTAAAAACAAAAAGAAGTGATACTCTTCTAGAGAATTAGCTATGCTTGATACTCAGTCAAAAAAGAAGTATTTTTCCTTTGGTCTTTTAAGATATATAGTTACCCACTTTTAACAAGGGTTCATAATTTTTTTAAATGGTCACTTCAATGTCAGGGCTTTTCTTCTGTTTCCTGGGAGTGGATGTGTATGTCATAGCAATCATTAAAGTACATTTGGGAAAATACTCCCAAAATAAAATTCCAGGACAACATTTAATTCAGATTTTGAAATGTAAAAATGTGCCAACTTTATAGATCCTATAACTAGCTACCAGTCTGGCTTCACTACCTTACACATTTTCTTCTTTGGGGATTTTCATTAATGAAAATTGTAGCTGGGTGTGGCCTATAGCCCACACTTGGGATGCTGAAGCTAAAGAATTGCAAGTTTGAAGCCAAGCTTTATACCCTTGTAACAAAAAAAGGACATGGGAATTTTATACTTAACTTCTAAGACACATGATGAAATTATTTATTTGAGTAAGTTCTTAGGTATTTTTCTCCACTTTTGCAATTTGTTATTTCATTTTTGGCAACAGTGACTGAATTAGGGCCTCATATGTATTAGGCAAGCAATCTACCAACTAAACCTTGTCTCTAGTCCTTGCTTCTTATTTTCATTAGTAATGGTCTGTTGGTGTTTCTAACAAATATTCACAAGAGAAAATAATGAACTTTTTATTTTTCTTTCTGTGGGTCATGTAGCTTGAACTAGATGTGGGCGCTGACCCTGAGCTCTTCAGCTCAAGACTACCGCCCTACCCCTGGGCCTGGGCATTGTCCCTGAGCTCTTCAGCTCAAGATTTCTGCCCTACCCTTGAACCAAGCCGCATTTCCCATTTTCTAGAGGTTAACTGGAGATAAAAGTCTCAGGTCCTTTTGTACCCAGGCTGGCTTTGAACCTTGGTCCTCAGATCTCAACCTCCTGGTAGCTAGGATTAAAGGCGTGAGCCACCAAGTCCAGCACTGTTCTTAAGCTGTCTCAAGGCTAGTGCTCTACCACACCCAACTTTTTCTGTGTATGTGGTACCCAGGAATCTAACCCAGGGCTTCATGCATCCTGGGCAAGCACACTACCACTAGGCCATAATAATAGAATTTTCTTTTTTTTATAGGTAAATTTCTGTATTGTAATTTATGACTTAAAAATGTCATACCTAACACTTTAGCTGACTGGCTAGTGCTCTATTAACTGAGCTATGCCTCCAAACACTCATTATTTTTTGGGGGGGGGGGCGGAATCTAAAACTTTAAAACATGTAACATTTTTTACAATGTATGAAGGGAAAAAGTCCCAAACACCTGAGTTTTCACATACCCTTTATCTTTGGCATGGACGTCAGCTCCGTGATGTAGAAGGTACTCCACAACAGACACGCGGTTATAACCGGCTGCGAAGTGTAAGGGGGTAGAATGCCGGCCCTCCAGGTCTCTGCAATTCACATTTTGTGGGCTGCAAAGTTGCTTTTATGAGGCAGAGACAAACACAGAAAGAAAGAATATTAATATTTATTCCTAGATTTTTCTCTACAATAGTATATTATCTTAGGTATGCTGTAATTTTCCAATGAATACTTCTAAAGATTATACACACAGAAGGTGTTTCAAATGCAGCATTATGCTTGACTTTCAGTGACTATACACTCATCAAGTAGATGACCATTTATCTGGCCCAAATCCTACAGAAACAAGGTAGGTACTTCTAAACATATGAAGCCTCTTCCTCTTCCCTGCAAGGCTTCCTTCCTGAGACTGCTTGTCATGTATCTGCTTGGATTAAAATGCTTTTAGCTATACTTTGCTCAAATAAGAGCCACAGATAGACTACGCGGAGCTGGAGTTTCTGTCCACTAAAATGTAGATCAAGCAAGCAAAATGGTCCCAAAGAACCATTCACTTGGCCCTTTGACGCACTACAGTAAAGCCACACAGTAAATGCTTTATGTGGTTTGGGGAAGGAATTTATCTCTGAGTCATACTTTAATTTTCACCTTTACTTCCATTTCCTTTGAAGGTATCCTATAAATCTATTCTCTTTTTGTCTCTTCAATGTTACCATCTCAGCAAAATATAAATTATAATCTTAGTTACATTTACTTATAAAACAGGAGGACACAAGAAAGGAATGAGGCAGCCTCATTGAGGTAAGTTGTGATAATATTTGAATAATAATTTTTTTTTTGCCAGTCCTGGGGCTTGAACTCAGGTCCTAGGCACTGTCCTTGAGCTTTCTTAAGGCCAGCGCTCTACTACTTGAGCCACAGCACCACTTCTGGCCTTTTCTGTGTATGTGGTACTAAGGAATTGAACCCAGGGCCTCGTGTATGCTAAGCAAGCACTCTATTTTACAGAGAATACTGGAAGATGGAAATGAGGCCAGGAAATAGTAACTTAGAAAAACAAAAGCCTAGCTACTTATTAAATAGTGGCAAAGTTTTTTTTATTCTACTTAATTATTTTTTGAATTCCAAAGACATTTTACATCTTTTCTACTTTTATCATTTTAAGCATTTAACTCAGTGAACAGTCCTTTGAGTAAGAAATGTAGAAAGCCTAATTTTTAATTTGTACAGCCTTGTTTTCTTTGGACACTTGTATTCCTGTGACAAAAATAAATCTGACTCATTCTAAATGTAGTTTTTAGGAAACCCAAAAGCAATCTATGAAATAGATTTCTATGAAACAGAAAAAGTCTGTGAAATATATATTAATTATAATGAGCATATGTAGCAATTCAAACTTTTTATGGTTTGGATTTGAATAGTTCTGCTTAGAGATCAAACAACGAATGGGATAGCAAAGTTTGGGGAGAGCCACTCTGGATGTTAAGGGCACAGATTTACCTTCACAGTTTCCAAATCACCAGCTTTTGATGCTTCCAAGAGTCGGTAGTCTACATCTGACGTGCGTATAGGTGTGCTCTCTATGTAGAGGACAAGAAAGGTTACTGTGATTCTTAGAAATTACAGGTAAGATGGCTTGGTGAGATTCAGGAGTTGGAAATTCCTGAGACGCAGTATTTCTTCCAACATTCCCAGATCAGAAATAGATGCTTTCTTATCTCAATCTGTACACACTTCATTCTAAGCCAAATTAAAAGAAAAAAATCCAGGGCCAGGAGTGTGGCCTAGTATGCACGAAGCCCTGCGTTTAATTCCTCAGTACCACACAAACAGAAAATGCCAGAAGTGGTGTTGCGGCTCAAGCGGAAGAGCGCTAGCCTTGAGAAAGCCCAAGGGACAGTGCAAAGGCCCCAAGTTCAAGCCCCAGGATCGCCCCCCCCTAAAAAAAGTCCACAAATAAGCACAAATCCTATTCCATCTCTACTATTGTATGTATGTATGTATGTATGTATGTATGTATGTATGTATGTATGTACGTATCTACCAACTGCCCTATATATTTTGCTCAAAACGCTGACAAGTGGGAGTGAGGAAAAAGCTAGAACCAAGGGATCCAAAAATCTTTCCAACATATTTACAAAGCTTTGCTATTGACCTAGTCACTTAACTGCTACTACTCACTGGTTAATTTTTCTCTTAAGCTTCAGAGCAGTCAGTATAAATGAAACACCTCTCCTGAAATTAAAGTGTTTGTAGAAAGCATAATCAGTGAACAACAGCCTGCTATAGATTATAGTGTTCACATTGACTGAATTGCTTCAGAGAAATGAAATGAAAAATATCTTCATAACTGGAAGGTATGATACCAATGCTAAATAAAATACAATGAAGTTTGGCTATTTAGAAACTGACAAATGGAGATATATTGATTAACTGAATATAACAACTAAAAATTCATTCTACCTTGGTCCAAATAAATAGGGTTTAAAAGAAAAGTTTATATCACCACAGACATTAAGTGTAGCTTTTACTACAAGCACACTTCCACACAGAAGGGCTAAGCTCCAGAGATTAAGCCTGTACTTTACTATGTATAACTTTGGCAAAATCATGGCATTTTCATTGTTACAGTTGGAAAGCTAATTCTCCTTAAAAGTCTCTTTCAAGTTTAAGACTGCATTATCTTATGATCAGAGATAGCTTTGAGTCCACAGTCCAGGCTGGAAGATCAAGTAAAACTATGAAAAGGCTTTAGATTTTAGAAGAACTACTTCAGTTCTTCTAAAGTGCTTTGTTAGAAGAATGACTTTTATAGAATATGTTGCAAGAATTCTTCAATGGGAAATAAACTATTTATTTGAACCGTTTAATAACACTTAGCAGATAAATGTTAAGATTAAAGAGAAGAAAAAGACTGTTGCATGTAATAAAGAATAATCCTGAATTCTTCTTTAAAAGAGAGCATTGTATTCTATTTGTTAGTTTGTGAAATTGTTGAGGAAAGGAACTATACCCTCATTTATCATCAGGTTCCTTTGTTCACAGAGACCATTCAGAAGGCATTTGCTTTTCTGTTGGGGTCAATTTGTCAAATCTTGGTTTTTTTCTTTGGTTGCTTTTATTGTGTTCTTGCCTGAATCAGGTCTCTACTCTTAACTATAATACATGATTGCATTTACAGGCAAGGATGTTTCTGTATCTACATCATGCTGTTTTAACTGTGTCTCTGGCAGTTAATAAAACTTCCCACATTATCCTTTGGGGATCTGGAGGTAATTTTTATTTTATCATCTGAACAAACAGTGATTATATACATAGGGTTAAAACGGGATTATTTTTAAATTTAGACATTGGAAAGATACCATCAATAATGTTATATCTTCAAATTGTAAAAACTTGCAATTTGTACACCTATCTTCTGGGTTTTTTGGGGGGGAGGGAGTAGAGTGGGGTTGGGGCCAGGGCTTTTGTGCTCCAGGTTAGCACTCTACCACTTAACCCACAGCTTCACTTCTGGCTTTTTGTAGTTTAGTAGAAGTGAGATTCTCATGGACTTTCTTGCCAGAGCCGGTTTGAGACATAGCTATCCCTCAGGTCTTAGTCTCCTGAGTGCTAGGATTATTGGTGTAAGTTAGGCATACCTATCTTGATGGAAGATGCCACTAAAGGTATAATTTTCTAGTCAAGTAATGTATTATACATTTTAAAGAATGCTTTTTAAAACTATGAGAAAGAAAAAGTTAAGGCAAAGTATTTTATAGTTAAACCAAAAAAAGACATTGTAATTTCATAATGGCATAAATGAAGTTAAAAAGGACATAAAAGTAGGCTGCACTATTACACATATAAGGACAATTTTCTTTGAATTTTGAGAAGTTTCCTTTTATTTTCTTTAAGAGAAATGATTTTTTAATCTTCTCTATTTCATCAGTATTACAGCTACCATAATTCCATCTATTTATATGAATTTCCAGTCACCTGTGATGTTACTTATGCATCAGTCTTTCAAACTAAAAAAACTAAAAAGTATGCCACCTTCTTTCTTATGATGCCTTCCTCATTTCACTAAAAGACAGACATAGAGAAGACAGGTTGAAATAAAAGTTATGACAAAAATACTATGGCCAAGAAAAACATTTCACAGAACTACTTAAAACAAGTGGTGGATAGATCTGAGCATTTTGGCGGAGAGCATATAGAAAGTGTGAAGAGTAGTGAAGATCCTTTGACTCACCACTCAGGATCTGCTGCACTGCTTCATTCCCCATTTGTGCTGCAGTAAAGCCTTGTAAGGAGATGATGGAAGGATCAGAGCCGTAACTCAGCAGGAGGCGGCAGGTCTGCAGGTGACCAGCGAGCGCAGCTCTATGCAAAGCAGTCTGACCAAGGGTGTCCAGTGCATTCATCTGAATGGATGGGTGGGCCCATGAAATTAAGGAATCCCTTAACTCTTCATATACATTATTATTATTATTATTATTATTATTATTATTATTATTTCTTCTTCATATAACAAAGCAGGTTATGAATACAAGAGAAAAACCAACTGTGAAAGTTTTTGGGAAAATGACAGATATGCATTACTAACTTTTTTTCACTCGTTCTAAAGAAATATTATCTTCTTTACAGTTATCCTTTTTGAGTCATTTATTGAAAAATTGTATGTCCCGCCCTTTCCTTCCCTAAATGACCATTTTCCTACTTTCTATTTCCTGTCATTCTCCTCAATAACCAGAAAGATCTGTTAATCAAGTTAAATTAATTTTATTAAGAATGTGTACTGAATTATAAAGGTCTTCTAGAAGGTTCCTGATAAGACAATGTAGTACATTTTCAGATACATGATGGTTGTTTAAAACAATTCCACTCCAAACCCTTGCAACTTTGGGTTAGGAAAAGGATTTGAGGCAATTGTTTTCCCAGTTTCAGTCTGATTACCACTAAAGCTATCGTTCTTGTTCAAATACGTTTAGTTAAATTCTCCACAGTTTTTCATAAAACACACCATGAAATGCCAATATATTTAATTCTAGCATATTTAAAAAAAGGAGCTGTTTGTGTATAGCAAAAGAAAAGCACAGTCATGAATACTGATCAACAGAAAAACTAAATTGCCTTATCTTGTATGACTGTTGCTCTTAATGTACTTTACTTCTCTTTTCCTTTGTTGCCTTTGGTTAATCTCATATTGTTACTATATCTGACTGTGTTACCTGGTATATTGTATATACATTTATTTGTTTATTTGAAATAGGAAAGGGAAGGGGAAAACAAGATGATTGGAAGGGGCTAGGTGAAGGAAAATGAGACAAAAACATAAGAAGGGGTATCAGTGTGTGAGAGTAATGCACCTACTATCTGGCGAATGTAACTGTAACCCCTCTATACATTACCTCGATAATAAAAATGAAAATGAAAAAAAGTAATTAAAAAAAAAGAAAAGAGAAACTAAGCTGACAGACTAGAGTTTTTCTACAAATAGCTTGTAACTTCAATATATGAGGGGGAAAAAAAACCCTAAAATTACGAACATCCTAATCATTCACATTTTTCTAGAAATTGTAAGATATATACGATAGTAATATATTCAACAGTAAAAGTAAACTCAATCCATGGGAATATGATTCCAAAATCACTTCTTTCAAATATAGACCTTACCAGGTTAATATCTCAATAACTCTTCAGTGCTTTCAAGTAAACTTGAATTCCTTAGCATGTCATTTAAAATCACCACAACTAAGACTGGTGCCTATATGAAAATAATCTATTTGAATCCCTTACTTGAAAATGGGGATGTTTATACCAGCTTACATTTATTCTTAGATCACATTTTATCTTTATACAGGATTTGTTATATATTAACATTTTTCTTTTCTTTAGCTTTTAATATTTCCTAAAAAGCTGAATATAATTTTTTCTTTAACAAGAAAAAAAAAGGAAAGAAAAAAGAATCACCCCAACTGACTATGCTATTTCCTATTTCTGTCATTTTGATCACCATCTGATATGTCTGTTGTATGTTCATTAATTTTATCACAAACTAATATTTCTGATTACCCTGGACCCTCATTAAAAAAGTGTTAATTTCTAAGGTCTGGCTAAAGTTAAATTTGCTCTTGGTGAAGGTAATCTTGGAAACCAATTCTTTTTTTATATATATTTTTATTGTAATTAATAAAAGGGTTACATGATATTTGCCAGATAGAAGGTGCATTAATTCACATACATTGATACCCTTTCACATGTCTTGGTACCCATTTCCCTCCCCCCACCCCCCACCCACTCCCCGTATTGGTTTCCCCCCCTTCCCTATCAAGTTTCAGATAACCAAATACAAATAAATTCAATATATCAGGTAACAAAGTGAGATACTGTAACAATATGAGATACCCAAGGGACAGCAAAGGAGATGAGGGATAACATAGTACATTAAGGACAACAATCATTCGTTATATAGCTTTTGTTTCAATATCCTGGAGGTCCTTTCAATTAGCTTCATACTATGTGGCCTTATGTATCAAGGTTTTGCTCTATTGCAGATCTCTGCTAGTAGAGCCCAAGGTTTCTACTGATTATGACAAATGAGGGAAACCACTGAGCCTAAGTTCCTTTGAGTCTGGCTTACTTCACTTAATATGATTTTTTCTAAGTCTTTCCATTTCCTAACAAATGGGTTGATGTCATTCTTTCTGACAGCAGCATAGAATTCCATTGTGTACAAGTACCACAACTTGTTGATCCACTCATCAACTGAGGGACATCTACGTTGGTTCCATATCTTTGCTATGGTGAATAATGCTGCAATGAACATTGTTGTGCTAGTGGATTTAGTATGCCCTAGATTCTGGATGGTTGGGTAAATGCCAAGTAGTGGAATTGCTGGGTCATAGGGGAGTTCTATGTTTAGCCTTTTGAGGTACTGCCATACTGCTTTCCATAGTGGTTGAATGAGTTTGCACTCCCACCAACAGTGTAGTAGTGATCCCTCCTGGCCACATCCCCTCCAGCATCTGTTATTATTCGTTTTCCTGATCCTGGCCATTCTAACTGGAGTGAGGTGGAATCTTAGAGTTGTTTTGATTTGCATTTCTTTTATGACCAGAGATGTGGAGCATTTCTTCATGTGTCTATAGGCCATCTTTGTTTCTTGTTCAGAGAAGACTCTCTTTAAGTCTTTGGCCCATTTTTTAATGGGATGGTTGTTACTTCGGAGATTAGTTTTGGAGTGATTCAATTTTTTGAGTTGTTGATATATTTTAGATATGAGGCCTTTGTCTGTTGTTTGGTTGGTGAAGATCTTCTCCCACTCTGTAGGCTCCCTAATTAATTTACTAGCTATGTCCTTTTCCATACAAAAACTCTGCAGTTTAATGCAGTCCCACTTATCCAGCCTTTCTCTGATTTGTTGTGATTCTTGGTCCTTATTAAGAAAGTTTCGACCTGTGCCAAGGAGACCTAGTGTATCTTCTATTCCTTCTTGTAAAGTTTTAGAAACCAATTCTATAGAGAGATATATAAATCCAACTCTAGCCAAATTCACCTCCAGTGTCTGAGCTGATCAAGTGAATATCAAATAAAGTTCATATGGTATCTTTAAAAAGATATACTGTAAAAAGAGGACCTTTCTACAATTACTTATGTTGGAGCTGAGTACAATATAGAAAACAGCAGATTCATGTTTCTTACACACTCTTGGGAGTATCATGTCTGCTGAATGAATAAAAATGCAATATGGTACACATTATTAGAATTAATTTGTAAAAGGAACTTTGTAAATTTAGCTAAAAAAATTCCATTTGAAAGTGGCACTAATTCATAGGTTGTCTTAAAAAGCCAATTTAAATCCAAGTTTTAACAAAAGTAATTCCATGTGTTTTGTTATTTATTGTCAATTCAGTCTTATGAAAGTAGTAAAGCAATAAAAATGTCATTTAAATAGATTCTGATTTTATATAGATTCATTTTAAGTTAATACTAGGATTGATATATTTTGGTAGATGACTTCTATGATGGTTTAGCAGAAAATTAATTATTTAAGTAACAGCTGAAACACTCTTTTTCTAAAGAACATTTTATTCTCTTAAATTGAAAATAATTTTCTCAACCTGTACACTACAGAAACAGACAATTTTAATACAATGTTATTGGTATTACTCAGATGGACTATTCTGAAATTCTGAATTACCTGAGTAAGGAACAAAGTATGGCTATTTTTCAAAGGTGACTTGAACGTGTAAATGTTTAAGTCCCAAAGAATGTGTATTTTAAAGCAGTAATCTCCAAATACAGTACAGGTTTATAGATTTTATCATAACTGGTAGGACTTTTATAAACATAATACTTGATAACCAGGAGTAATTCTATAGCATTAATAGGTTGTCTGGAGAAAAGTGCATACCTATAATCCCGTGTGGTTACTGTATCTGACTTTGTTACCTGGTATAGTATACTGGGTATATACATTTATTTGTTTATTTGAAATAGGGAAGGAAAGGGGAAAAAAAAAGATGATTGGCAGGGCATGATGGGGGGAAAGGGGACAAAAACACAAGAAGGGGTATCAATGTCGAGAAGTAATGTACCCACTACCTGATGAATGTAAATATAACCTCTCTATATATTACCCCCTGCCCACCCCCAGTAATCTGAGAGCAAAGTCAGTCTTCAGGGCAGCAAGTGGTAGGTGCGATTTGTATCTCAGCTCTGGTGTGGCCTTACCTTCGCTCCATGCTTATGCAGAACTTCCATTACATCATTATGAGCTCTTTCAGCTGCAACATGCAGGGGAGTCATGAAACTATGAGGTAGAGAAAAGGAAAAGGTCATTTCCTCTCTCATTTTTGCTTAATTTCCCTTAAAGAACTAAACAACCACTGAAACTGTACTTACTCTTTATTTTTTTCATTGACATTTGCTCCTTTTCTAAGCAACAGCTCTGTCACTTGTTTCCGCTTGGGATGTAAAGAAGCCACAGCGCAGTGCTGTAAAAGAGACAGAACTAAGTCAACAAAACAACTTCTACGTTAGATTTCTGAATGAAACAGAATGTATTATCTGCTTAGGACAGTGTTATCTCAAAAAGTATCAGAATATAGTTATATATTTTTACCTTATGGAGGTAGATAAACATTTCCTCTAAACACACTGCAAGTAGGAAACACTAAATCTTCACACTAAGGTTAAATTATATTCTTGTTATGACCATGCCATGAAAAACCTTTAGCCAGTATAAAAATATTCAGCACATACTCCACTGAA
The DNA here is from genome assembly GCF_031878675.1 of Megascapheus bottae. Classification (NCBI taxonomy): domain Eukaryota; kingdom Metazoa; phylum Chordata; class Mammalia; order Rodentia; family Geomyidae; genus Megascapheus; species Megascapheus bottae. Next base: position 11,683,609 of record NC_143528.1, read on the forward strand.
AGTGTCAGAATACTTCAACTGAATCACTCAAGCCTTCACTGGGATATCGATCATATAAGCTAGTTTATTTTAAATCACTGCACTGATGCACTCCCTAAGACCAGGGCTTATATGCCCAGGGCTTGGCAACAAAATGAGTAACTTGAGCAGTTTGTTTTTTACCTTAATATTTATATAACCTTTATATTCTGCTTCCTTTTATACTGATGCTTGTATTAAAATAAAAGCAAACTACTCACAATCCACTAAAATGGACACTCTAAAGCAGTTGGTCAGGATTTTTCTGTGGCTTTGAGATTATCTCTCCTGTATAATGAATGTATCTGAGTGTAGACTGAATGTACCTGAGACTCAAGTGGACTGATATTTAGTTAAGTGTAAATGGAGATGACTTATTGCAGTATGGTGAATCTTTTAATGGTATTTTCAGTGGACACTGACTAAAGTTTGACATCTGTGCCACATATGTGCAAGAATGTTAAATCAAACTCCTTTGTACTACTTAGAGATATAAGAATACTCTTAAAAAACCAACTGCCAAAGAAAAAAGAATGTTCACTGACATATATTCAAAGATCCTATAAGTATTATCATCTGCTTAAGTTCGGAATTCAGAAAGGATCCCTAATTAGTGATTAAGCAAGTCTTTTCTGAAAGCATATTAGAAGAAAGAATATAGAGAGCTATGAGGGCAATTTGTACAGACGAGGCTAGAAAATTCATGACTATCTCATCTTTCTGCACAAATATAAATAGTTCTCTGAATATATTTGCTCACAAAGATGGCACGTATCTTTGAAAACACACTTTTATTTCCTACAGAAAACAAATACAGTATTTTATTTAGTAAATATACACGAAAAGAAGATTCTATCAGAGAGATTACACTTTGTATTTTATGGATGCATTAGCCAGAAAGGTAGACTTAACATACTAATCTTGGGTAAAAACAAAGATAAAATAATTTCCAAAACAAGGCCAAACAAATCTCTTTCACCCATGAAAGAATCATGTGCTGAACCAAATTTAAACAACAGGGTAACCAACATTAAAATGCAAATTCTTGGCATTTCAGGTAATAAAGCTGCTTTTAGGATGTTGTAATAAAAAGGATTATTTTGAGTTAACATTACGACTAGACTCAAGGAATGGATTAATAAAAGCTTACCAGTGCTGTTTCATGAGACTGTGGTTGTTTGAAATTAATAATCTCCAAAGCAAGTGTTTTTTTAACTTTGGCTAGGTCTGCTTCTCTAGCTGCCTGTAGTAGAGAATGACCTTTGAATTCATCTGTCAATGAAATAATAGTTGACATATAATAGTTAGAAGTTCATTTAGAAAAAAAACCTGCTGGGCATAAAGATATATGCTTACAACCCTAGCACTTGGGAAGCTGAAGCAGGAGGGGTTATAAAGTTTAAGACGCTAACTTGGGTTGTATTGAGATCAAGACTAATCTGAGCTACAAAGGCCCTGTTTTTATTTTATTTATGATGAGGCTAAATGAAAGGATCTCCAGGATATGGAAACAAGAACGTTATATCGTGTGATTATTGTTCCTAATGTACTATGTTATTTCTCTTCTCCTTTGTTGCCCTTTGGTTAATCTCATATTATTTCAGTATCTGACTTTGTTACCTGGCATATTGTATATACGTTTATTTGTTTATTTGAAATAGGAAAGGGAAGGGGGAAAACAAGACAATTGGGAGGGGGTGGGGGAGAGGAAAATGGGGACAAAAACATGAGAAGGGATATCAATGTGTGAGAAGTAATGCACCTACTATCTGGAAAATGTAACTGTAACTCCTCTGTACATTACCATTTAAAAAATTGAAAAAAAAGGGGGGGGGACAGGAGTGATAGAGTGCTTGCCTAGCATGCACTAAGACTCAGGTTGGATTCCTTGGTTACAACATATATAGAAAAAAGCCAGAAGTGTTGTTGTGGCTCAAGTGGCAGAGCTTTAGCCTTGACAAAGACCAAGGACAGTGCTTAGGCCCTGAGTTCAAGCCTGGACTGGCAGAAAAAAAAAAAAAAAAGAAAAGAAAACAAAAAATTTTAAAAAGCCTATTGTTTTTATATAAACATAGGAAAATTATTAACTTTTGTATCTTCTCTTATTCCTAAAGTAGTGGTACAGCAGTGTAAAGATAAAGCTATACATTACTGCAAAATTCTGGATATGTATGTTCTGAAATAAGACCCTACACCTCAGAATTCATAAAGATTCACATACAAAGACATTTACTATAACTAAGTTTTTAAAAGAGGTAATCTAGATGGTCACCAGAAGGAAACTAGCTAAATAACTTGTGAGCACATACAATGGAACAATGGAATATTTTGCGGCTCTTAAATAAACAAAAAAAATCAATATATATGAACAAAATACATCTATAAAAATTCAAATCGTCAAAGAATAGGCTGGTCCATTTTTTCTGTTTTGTTATGCTCTTGCTTCTATTGCCATAACAATGTAAAAAATTGAGGGATGCGGGAGACATGCAGAGAAATATTCATCAAAATGTCAATAATGGTTGTCTTCACATAGAGAACTGAAATGTGTGAGAATTTCCAGAGTTTGAAAGTTTTTCAAAGAACAATTACTATTTTATTATTTTATAAGTGAGACTTTTAAAAAAGCATATCTAAATCATTTTTATAAATAATTTTTAAACACAGATGGTATACAGCTTAGTACATTACATAGCAGTTTCAAAGTCTTGTAGCTAAATACTACTATGCTTTTTTTTACTTCTCTCTATTCTTCTGAGGGCTTGATCACAATCTCTCATAAAATAGAGAGAGAGACATTGCAACTGACAACAGTGCTTGTGTACTGCATGCTTTATTCTTTAATGATTACATTTTGAAGATCTTAAGATTCTCTGGATAAGCCTTCCTGACCTCCTCTAGAGTGGGTTAGGGCTGCACGTGAGGCCTCTGGCAGTTGTCTTTAGCTTTAACATAGAATGCATTGCCATATCATATTTGCTACAGCAATCTTTTCCCCTATTACAAACCTTGTCATGTCACGTTCCCAAGAAATATTTGTTGCATAGATAGTAAACATTTGTATAAGTTATAGCAAGTTAAGAAAAGAACGGTTTTTACAATTCTTATTTATTCAATGATTCTTTATCATTGCTAAATTCCTCAACGTATAGAACTTGAGGCCAAAAAAAAAAACCTAAGGAAATTTAAATACAATGGCATTCAGGTAATAATTCATCAACATTGGTTTATTAGTTGTTATGAATGTACCATACTAATGAAAAATGTTCTTATATAGGAGGACGGGATGTAGAGTATATGTAAACTCTCACTACTAGCTTTCTAAACTTCGCATATCTAAAACAGAATGCTTCTTTAAATACCTATTTATACAAGTATAAATAATATGAATCAGGAACTGTGAAAATTATTTCTATTTTACTTAAATCTAGCTATGTGATTATACCTGAGCATAATACTCAATAAATAAAAAACAAAAAACCGTGATCACACAACTATGCAAGGCTTGGGAAATAATGAGTGCTCAATGTGAAGACGCATCGATTATCAGTGGCACAATAAGATAAGCTCTTTAAGTTCAGAGATCTGAGCTCTGATTTGCCCACTGCTATATTCCTAGTGTCTATCATATAGCTAAGTGTTTAATAAATGGTTGTTGGTGACTCATCCTCATGAGCTTTAATGAAACAAAAAGGAGCCTCAATGTATGAATTAGAAATTTGTTTTGAGTAAACCTAAAGTGTATGTAGTATGGATATTTAAAATTACTGTGTACTTTATGAACAGTACATGATTAGAAATGAGGATTATCAATAAGACCCAATAACAAGCAAAGATACTCTAATTTATAGCTAGACACTGCTTTTAGCATAGTAATACATACAAGTCAGTCTCTCCCGGAGCTCAGGAGTTGGAGCCATATCCACAGCACTTTTGCCATGGCAGTTGACTAACGTAGGGTCAGCACCATGGCTAAGTAACAGGGAGCATACTTCTACGCGATTCTTGGAAGCAGCCTCATGCAGAGGAGTAAACTGCCAGAGATCCATAGCATTAACGCAAGCTCCATGCTGAATTCAGGAACAAAGTTTTATGTTAGCAATCATTTAGACTAAATTAAACTTATAAAACATTTACTTCATTGGAAATTTGTTATAACTTTTGGAGATATGTTTTCAATAACTTAAGCTGAATAAATTTTTAAAAATTCTTAACAATAAAATACCAAGATGGGGGGGGTGGAGGGGAGGGTAATGGGGACCAAGACATGTGAAATGGTATCAATATATGTGAATTAATGCACCTTCTATCTGGCAAATATCATGTAACCCTTTTATTAATTACAATAAAAAATATAAAAAAACAAAAAAACAATAAAATACTCTCAACAATTATGTGTCTTAAAAATCTTATCTGAAGGTTGGAAACAATATTCAACAATGACAAAAGTAAGAAACTTAGAAATCAGAAAATTAAAAACAAAAGAATAGACATGTCATTAAAAAAAAGAATTTCACTCATATTTACAATAGAGCAAAACCTGGATACATAAGGCCATATAGTATGATGCTAAATGAAAGGACCTCCAGGATATAGAAACAAAAGCCATATAATGAGTGATTGTTGTCCTTAATGTACTATGTTATCTCTCATCTCTTTTGCTGTCCCTTGGTTATCTCATATTGTTACAGTATTTCACCTTGTTATCTAATATAATGTATATATGTTTATTTGGTTATTTGAAATAGGATAGGGAAGGGGGAAAACAAGACCAGGGGCAGGGGTCAGGACAGGGATATGGGGACCAAGATATGAGAAAAGGTATTGATGCTTGTGAAGTAATGTACCTTCTGTCTGGTGAATATAATGTAACCCTTCTATTAATTACAATAAAAATATATGAAAAAAATCTTATTGGCTAAAGTATACAGGTACAAATTAAAGAGAAAAGCAAATAGCCAAGTGCCGGTGGCTCATGCCTGTAATATAGGCTACTCAGGGAACTGGGATCTGAGGATCATGGTTTAAAGGCAATCTGAACAGAATAAGTCCACGACATTTTTATCTCCTCCAATTAACCACCAAAAAGCTGGAAGTGGAGCTATAGCTCAACTGGTACAGTGGCAGATGAGCAGATAAGTTCAAGCCCCATTACCACCCCAAATGACAAATGATGGCTCTAAATTTTAATCTCTCACCTTTAGTAGCAATTCTGTAACTTCATAATGTCCATATGAACATGCATTATGAAGAGGCACAAGCCCACTAAATGAAAAAAGGCAAATTAAAATAATGTCCAACATCTTATTTGTGACGTGCTAAAAACAAAAAAGTGAACACATTCAAGTATCACTATATAAAAACACTCTACTTAATCAAAGAGTTCAAAGTATGTTATGCTCAAACTTTCTTCATTGCTCTTACACGTTTTATATATAGAGTTCATATAAGTAATGGTAAGCACCAATTAGAACAATAGCAAAGTAAGAGGGAGATCATATGACAATTGATCATTATGTGTTTTATTTATCCATTATGAATAGGAAATGTTAGATAGCAGTGAATAGAAATATTCCTACAGTTTAAATTTATTTTCATGATAGTTTCCAGTATAAGAATTAAATACCTAGATCACACTGTAACTCAAATATCTAAAGTATTCTAAATGAGCACGAAAAACAACAACCCTTTCCTGTTGTGTACTTCTCTTGACCTATTGTACTTCTCTTGACCTATTGTATACTCATCTGTTTTCAGCAGTGTATAAAGAAACACAATGGATAAGAACACCAGGCATTTGTGTCCCTATTTCCATTGGGATATGGCAAATACCCAGCACAGGGAAAAAAGAAATGTACAGAAAAGAGCAGATTTGAAATGGATGGATTCTCCTTCTTATAACTGTCTCAGGTATTGAGTTTTTCTATGCTTCCTGATATGGAGTGGTGTTGGGGAGAGAATGAAATAAAACCTCCCTCTGGAGAATCTCTTCTTTAAGCTGTCAGTCACAAGAATATAATACAATCTATCTCAACTGGGTAGAGTCAACTGTCTTAGACTTAAAAAAAAAAAAAGACTACAAGAAATGTTAGCCTCTTGGCATGGGGTAGCAAACTCAATATCAATATATTCCTGGATTCTAGGCAGAAAAATAGTACAATGTGTCCCCAAATTCATCTATTCATAAAATAAATGACATAACTGCTTTGTTGTCGTTGTCTTTGATTCCTAACCCATTTTTCTCTCTTACTAAGTTTCATAAGGATCATCTATTTTTTTAGTTCAGATATCCAACATTTCTTTAGAGGAAAAATATCCACCAAATTAGAGTATTGTATATGTAGTATTTTGGTTTATTTGACCTTCCAATGCCTGAGGAATTTGACAGCTATACTACTAGACTATCCCAATATTCCAATATTCAATTTGTTTAATGTTTCTGAAATACAAATTCAGAGCTGAAATGGATTATAATTGGGAAAAATTGTCTAGAGGTTAAACTTTGTAGAATCTCAGATGGTGAAAGCAAAGCAAAGTATTCCATAATGAAAGCATTAACGAGAAACAAATGGGACACGTACCCTTTGTCTTTTGCATGGACATCAGCCCCGTGTTGAAGCAGTAGCTGAACAATGCGAACTCTGTTGTATCCTGCTGCTAGATGTAAGGGAGTGGACTGGAAAAGAGAAACAATAATACGTCCTTCCTTCTTCAGGTAAAAAAGAAATTCTGGATGTAGAGAGATTTAATTAAATACACATCAAAAGTTAGGCTGAAAACTTGGGCTGAAATGCCTCAAGTTCACATTTCATAACTGGATGAGATAATTGATTTCTGGAAAGGGAACTTCCATCTGCTATGGCTTGAATATGGTTGATCCCCACCAAAACTCATGCTGAGTCTTAGCCTAACAATGTCCAAAAGAACGAGGGTCTTTAAGAGATCAATGTGTTCTCATGGGAATGAGATGACATTATAAAAGAACTAAACTAGTGGTTACTACAAAAGTGGGCTCTTACATAAATCTGCCTTTATCATCCTCTTTTGCTTCCTTTCTCTCCCTGTTACCTTGCCTTCTTTCCCCCTCACAAAATACGCAGTGCCAAACCTTTTGTTGTGGAGCAGACAAGTGACCCTTGTTAGATGCTGATACCATGCCATCTATATCTGCCACCACAAGACTGCTGAATCATATACTTCTTTTCTTTTTCTATTATCCAATGGACTAACATACCATCATCTACCTTCAAGGCCTTCAGTAATCAAATCTATACCGCCAATCTAATACTACATACTTTTAACACAAAACATTCTCAGTTATTCTGAGTTATTCATGGGACCATCTTCCCTAAAACTGGAAACATTCTTCCTTATCCTATTTAAGTCTTCAAGTTCTACCTTCTAAATCCCAATTCTACCATAAACCTTACTTTGTTTAAAAAAAAAAAAAAACTAGCTCACAATGTTTCTTTAATAGGAAAGATTGAAAAGTATCCCTAACAAATGATTTGAAAAAATTTTACCTGAAACTTTCTTCATTTTATACAGTTCCTACCAGTGAGTAAATCAATACTAATCTGCTATACTGTATCCAATGAAATATGCCTATACAGTATTTAATCTTTCATTTTATGTCACATATACAGTATAGAGAAACATTTGCCACATTTTAATTTGAAACAAGTTATTAAAAAGTCCTCTGCTAAAATTTAACATAGTAATTAAAATAATCAAACTCCTCATTTTTAAGTCAGAATTAATTTTAATTAAAAAATTCTTTGTAACTATAGCAACTTACCACTTTCACTCAATTAAAGCTTAAATATTTTAACAGTTTTATACATACGCTCTAAAATACTTTAATGTACTCTTTTTTTTTTTTGCTGTCTTCTATTTGGCCTTAGGATTTCATAAGAATTTTAATTTATTTTTCTCACCTATTACAAATGTTAAAATAGAAAGAATTACTACATACTGTATTATTCATTACTGTTTTCAAGACTAGACATATTACATATTCTGATCATCTCTATATTGAGAAAAGATTCTGAATACACATCTTTTTTGAAATAGTATTTTTACTATTTTTAAGTAGTTGTACAAAGGAGTTACCCTTCAACTAAACAGTTTATAAATATAATACACCTTGACTGATGTTACCATTCTAGTCATTATTCTCCCCTTCCCTTTCCAACCTGACTTTTTCTCTTAGCTTTCTTAATTTTGTAGGATATGTACTGAACATTATAAATTCATTCCTCCTTTCTTCATTCATTTACCCCTTCACACATTTCTAGGGCTAGTTTCCTGGTATTTATTTATTTTGTTAAATTGTGAGTTAGTTTTATAAGGTATTACAATGTGTGAATTTTCCCTTGCAAATATCATACTTTATTGTACATTTGCATACAACCCCATATGTTTCCTTGTACATTTATAAATTCTAGCTTCCACGTATGAGAAAAAACACAATTTCTTTGTTTCTCGGCTTGACTTGACTTTTTCCCTATCTAGGAGCTTGTGTGTTTTCTTTAAGTTTTTTTTTGTTGCTATTTTCTTTGTCACACAAATAGGATTGTATTATATTCTTCTGCAACTTGCTTTTTTTCTCCTTAAATGTTCTTACACAAAAGTCTTATTCTTTATAATGGCTGTATAGTGTTTCCACTGTGTGGCTGCACCATAGTTATTTGCCCATTGCCTATAAATGGTTATTTACACATATTCTTATCTTTGCCCTATTTATCAAAATAGTCTCATTAGAATCTATTATTTGGTTAAACTAGATCAGTGTTTGCCTTTTACAAATGTAATACTATGTTTGCCATTAGCACAAAATTCCTATGGAAATACAATAAACACATAATCAGACCTTTATTAATCTGTTTAGAAAGAAAAAGCTAAGAAGCTCTTTGAGATTGTTAAACAAATTAAAATCTAGAGAATCAATATAGACATGAATTCATGGTAACGAATGTACCTCCTCTGTTAATGCCTGTCTTTGAAGGGGTATTTCAATAGTACAGATTGTATTCCTTGAAGTTTCTGAACTCCATGTCTATTACAAACAGCATTACAAAGTCACATAACTGATTAACACAGCAACAATTTTTGATGCAAACTATTGGTTTTGCAGGATAACTGAGGAATAGGAAGATTCTTATTAATGATCAAGTACACACACTGACTTCAGAACTCTCATTCTGGCTTCCTTCTTTTTCTTCATAACTGGAATAGTTAAGTGGCAGAAAGTGTTAGTATTATTGATTTCAGCATTCTGATCCATAGAACACCACACTAATACTAATACTAAATACTAATATTGACCATACGGCCATAACTTTAGAAACTGTTGGGACTCCTCAATAGAAACTACCTAAAAATAGTAAGTAAAGCAGGATAAGGAAGAATTCTAAAATTGAAATTGGAGTTGAATCCATTCCTTATTGTTACTGTACCTGATTTTGTTACCTGGTATATTGTATATGTTTATTTGTTTATTTGAAATAGAAAAGGGAAAGAGGGAAAACAAGATGAATGGGAGGGGTTTGGGAGAGGGAAATGGAGACAAAAACATAAGAGGGGGTATCAATATGTGAGAAGTAATGCACCTACTACTTGGCGAATCTAACTGTAACCCCTTTATACAATAAAAAATAAAATTAAAGAAAAAGAATTTTTCTATGTATCACTAAAAGATAGTTACATGGCTTCTTCTTGAACTAAATCCCTTCAGCTACTTCATCTGCTTCTTACAGACTTCTTACCTGACTACCTTCCTATTTACCTATTTCTGGTTGGGCAATGCACATACTTAAAGTGTGACACCCTAAATGAGGCACCAAATGGAAATATGAACTGATCTAAACCAATGAATGAGCTCTCTTTTTAAGTCTATCAGTGATTCATAGTGAAAGTTCTAACATATCTTGAGAGGCTGCACTAGTTGCCATTTACAGCTTCTTCCAAATAAGATCCTATGGGGATAATCATTGATATTTTAAAGTATCAGCGTGTTCTTTCAAAGATGTATTCATCTTTAGGAAGATACTTCAGACATTTGAAAGATTACAGAATTTATAAAACAAACAACTGATTTGAATGGAAAATTATTTTAAAAGAATATAAAGAATTTTCTTCATTCTAAGTGTAGGAAGAAAAAAATAAGAGAAATGCGATGAAAAGAAAAGAACAGGAATCCCAAAGGGCAATCTTTGTGAGAATAGAATTCTGAATGCCAACTTAATGCAATTTTAACTTAACATTATCACTGTGGAAACTCCAAGGGGATTCTCCAGCACCTAGAAATTTGCATTTCTCTTTTCCAGCCTCAGCTTTCCAGAATCAGCAAGAGAACTAAACTGTGTGAATGTAAATGGGTGTCTACCATACTTTCATAGAGATCCTCTGAGGGTAAAGGAGTTTCTTCTCAAAGTGCAATGTTAGTTTTTAATTGTTTAGTTGAGACACATCTGGTAGACTTTAGGGAAATAAGGTGTCTTAGTCTGATAGTAACCTATTTCATTGCTTGGGAAAAAAACCGTTCATACTATCCAAGTGCATATGAATCACTCTTTTTTAAAATTTTATTTTTTTGTCAGGGTGTTGTATAGAAGGGTTACAGTGACATTCATCAGGTAGTAAGTACATTACTTCTTGAATATTTGCAACCTTAGGGCTCCATATCAAAACTTTAAAATAAATAGATGACTTGTTCTTGAAAGAGAAAACAGTTGTTTGTACTGTCTGGAACATAAAGATTATATAGGAAGGAAGCATCCTACGGTAGACTCAGTGGATCACTAGATAGACTTTTAACTGTAAACTAAGAGACTGGAAAATTCCTTTAATGAATTTAAGTGTGGTTAAGATCGCTAGGACTTTGGAAACACTCAGCCAAATCTAGATTCTTTCAGTCTTTGATTTATTATTTCTAGATTTACACAAATCAATGCAGAACCTGAAGAATGCTAGAACAGAGCTAATTCTATGTCCTTCCTACAGCCTTCTTTTCTAGTTCTAACAAGTATTGAGAACACTTTCTGAAAACAGAAGATTATTTTAATGGATGTTTTGATGATACTAAAAGTGTTAAACATGGTATTACTAAAAATTAAAGCATCTTTACAAAATAATAAAATACAAAGGACTATATATTTAGTAGTCTTCTAAATTTATTAATTTGGCCATTAAAATATGCACTTTAAGTGATTACTCATGTTATTTATAGTATGTTTTTAAAGTTTTACTACTGAAGCCTGGTGCCAGTGGCTTATGCCTGTAATCCTAGCTACCAGGAGGCTAAGATCTAGTCTTCAAAATAGTGAGTAGTAAGTTTTTTGTTCCTTAAGTCACCCTGCAAATTCTTTGCCAGGTCAAGGTGACTAAGACATCAAGTAATTAGTATGCAACAAAGAAAGAATTTAATAGTTTATGTTGTAGCCAAACAACTGTACACTTATTATTGAACTGAAAATTATACCATTCTAGAATTCTTAAAAGTCCATAATCAGATTTTTTTTTGGGGGGGGGCCAGTCCTGGGCTTGAGCTCAGGGCCTAAGCACTGTCCTTGAACTTTCTCAAGGCTAGAGCTCTACCACTTGAGCTCAGCACCACTCCCAGTTTCTTTCTATGTTTGTGGTACCGAGGAATCGAACCTGGGTCTTTGTGTATGCTAGGCAAGCACTGTACCACTAGACCAAACTCCAGCAATGATCTTCACTTTTTCTTCTTCCTGTTACTCTTGAGGCTGGAAGTCTTTCCTGAAATTAGATTTCCTTTCTACCTAGGCTTTATATACAGGGAGGTTAACTCTTTAAAGGATTTAAGAACCTTTGCACAGTATTAGTAACTAAAGTCTGTTGAAAAGACAGTGTCAAATCATAATTGCAAGCTATTTCTAGCTTTACATCACGTAGTTTACGATAAACAAAAACATGTGGAAGATACAGCATAATGAAACACCACCGGCCACCCCATTCAACCATTAATTAGGGACATTAGCAGTATCCAAAAGCTTCCTTAAATGTTTCTTAATGTATTCTGCAGCTGTAATCTACCTTGCTAAAATAAAATTAGGGGAAAATAATACTTTAAACTTAGATGATAATGTGTGTGTCTGCACATATGCGTGCATGCAATGTGTTGAGTGTGTGTGTGTGTGTGTGTGCACGCACATTTGCAGTCATTGTTCCTGGGGCTGGACACTGCTCTGAGCTTTTGTTGTTCAACAGGAGATAAGAGTCTTCTGGACTTCACTGCCCAGGCCAGATTCAAACTGAGATGCTCAGATCTCAGCCTTCTGGGAAGTTAGGATTACAGGTATAAGCCACCAGTGCCTGGTTGAGTTTGTAACAATTTTAAAGCAAATGCTTAAGTGTCCCTTTTTATAAGATTGTTGTAATGGTGAATCAAAGAATTCACAAATGAATGATTTAGTACTCATTCTCTTTCCCATCACTCAGCTGGTCTATTATTGAAAACTTCAGGTAATCTGGGTTTCTGGATACGAATGCAAAAGAATTCAAATCTAATAAGAAGGTGGCTAAATGGACAACCAAGTTTTACCATCTGCTTTCTAACTGCAGTCCCCTTATACGCAAGTCATTTCTCAGACAGGAACAACCTAGTTGGCAGAAGTACTAATTACAGCATCAGTAGAAATGTCATGCTTGACAAAACATTGTTTTAGTGGCAATAATTTCTGAACAAAAAATTTTAAGAAAGATATTTTCAAGTCCTTATTGCTACAAAGTGAATATACATACCAAAGCATAAAGATTTCATAGAGTATATCTCAACATAAGTAGGCAAGGAAAATTACACTAAGAGATTTCTGCATTATAGTATGATAGACATGGCTCAGCAAGACGTATTCTAAAAAAGTGATATGATTAGATATGTAGTTAAACCTAAAGTACTTGAAAAGTTCCCTAATGGAGACTTAACTGCAATTTGACCTGATTATAATCCCAAGTACCATCTGAACCATAAGCCATAAAAGTTAGAAGCCTAACACTAAAAAAAAAAATGGCATGACTTTTTATCTAGCAGGTTATGGTGAGAACAAGGAAGATTACAAGGACAGTAAAGACCAAGAAAATAAACTTTGTTCCAGACATTGAAAGTATTCTGCCCAGTAGGATGCTACCAATCCAACCCTGTGTTACTGGTCATCACCACTAAGTCAGCTGAAAATTAAGTAACAAAATATATTACAGGCTTGGGATGTAAGAATTGAAACCTCACACGGTCCAAACCCTTCAAATTTTAGTTAAAAATGCAATAAAACTTTCTATAATCACATAGCTAATAAGAGTTAACATCCAGTCTTCCCGATTCAATTTTTTTTCCATATATTTTTTATTATAATTAATGGAAGGGTTACATTATATTCACTAGATAGGTGCATTACTTCACAAACATTGATACCCTTTCTCATGTCTTGGTCAGATTTAAGTTCTTATTTTTCTCTATAACATCATTATTTTAAAAGATACAAATTATAAGATACAATATGAAAATAACTAGACATCCATGGTAACTATTTAGAAATCCTCACTTATCCTTTGAGGTACCTATGAAAAATTACTCCATAATCTATCTGAAAAAAAAAAAAAGATGCACTCTTTCTTACTTATGACCAAGCACTTCTTACAGTCAGGTAATTCAATTACTTATTACTATACAGCAACCATCCAGACAATGTTGTGTTACCTAGGAAGTTCTACTCTACATGATAGGAAAATGGACTCAAATGAGGCTAGAATATCTGTAAGGCCTAGACAATTAGAATCAGTTATAAGCTTGACTGAGACAGCCTGTTGACTAAAAGCTCAGTTCTTCAAGTGGACTTTACTAGACAGTTACTTAGGCTGCCTTATGGCAGGGGTTAGAGTAGCTGCCAAGCCAACCCAGGGTTTTTCTTGGAATGGACACAGATTATTTCCACCTTATTTTATTTATATTATCAGTCCCAGGCTAAGATCAGAGTCAGAGTACAAGGGAACTAGACAAGGGCTTGAGTAATAAGAAGCATGGATGAGTAACAATATATCATTTAATGATAATTAAAGTCCTCTCCAAGATGCTATCTAGAAAGCGGTAAGAGAGGGAGTTGTTGACCAAGAATAATGAAAAATTCTGTTCAAATGTACATAATCCTAAAACTTAAACATAGGTAGGAAAAAAATATAGCAATGTTGTATCTTTCCTGTGCCTCATTGGGTGTTTTCAGATGAATATTGTGGCATTGTTTTTGTTTTATTTTTATTAAGTAATTTATTAACATGGATTTTTACATCATATTTCAAATGACATGTTTAGCAAACAAGTAATCTGGAAGGAAATCTCTATATACAATCAATGACACTTAGATTTTAGAACATAATTATAATTAGGCTGAGGGTTTGTATGTCATAGATATATATTAATCTATGTAATAGAACATTATGTCTATAGAGTCATAAATTTTTATGTTTATGTAGTTGTGTTTATATTTCCAATACCATGTCTATAGCATTGGGTATGCAAATACTGAGCCATTGCTCTTATACTGTTTGGCTCTAATAGCCATATATTAAGGATGTACCATGTGCCTTTTGTTCCTTTGGTCTTGACTTATCTCACTCATTATGATCTACTTCCCTGCGAATTGTGGCGTTATTTTGAGCCAAATGTTAATTTTTTAGTGAGTATGTGGGGTCCCCACCCCTTTACAAAGGTCTGAACTTAGTGCTTTGTGCTTGCTAGGCAGGAAATCTGTCTCCTGAGCGTTATATAACCTCAGTCTTTGGTTTTTATTCTTTTTAATAGGGTCTTATGTTTGTACACAGGCCAGCCTAAATTGTGATCTTCCTGATTACAAATTCTGAGTAGCTGGGATAACAGGGGCATACCATCACACCCAACTTTTATTGGTTCAGATGGAGTCTTTGCCTGAGGTTGGCCTCAAATTGTGATCTTCTTGACTGTTGTCTCTCCAGTGGCTAGGATTACAGGCAGGAGTCACCACGTCCGGGAATTCTATGACTGTCCCTGTTCATCACCTTTACAGTTAAAAAATAAAAATAAATTGTTTTGTTTTGTTTGGTGTTGGGTGCTGCACTTTAGCTTTTTCACTCAGGCAAGTGGTCTACCACTTGAGCCACAGCTCTATTTCTTGGCTTTTTTTTTTTTCTTCTTTTTTTTTTTTTTTTTTTGCCAGTCCTGGGCTTGAGCTCAGGGCCTGAGCACTGTCCTTGGACTTTCTCAAGGCTAGAGCTCTACCACTTGAGCCTCAGCACCACTTCCGGCTTTTTTCTATGTATGTGGTACCGAGGAATCGAACCTGGGTCTTCATGCATGCTAGGCAAGCACCTTAACCACTAGGCCAAACTCCCAGCCCTATTTCTTGGCTTTTTAAGTGGTTAATTGGTGATAGGAGTCTCTTGAAGTTTTTCTGCCTGAGCTAGCACTGAATTCCAATTCTCAGACTAGATTCCTGAGTAGCTAGGATTATAGATGTGAGCCACTGGTGTCGGGTGAATATGCATTTACTTTAATGTAATTCCTTTGTTGGTCCTGAGGCTTTGAACTCTGGGCCTGGGTGTTGTCCCTGAGATATTCAGCTCAAGGCTAATGTTTTATCACTTGAGCCACAGAGCCACTTCCGATTTTCAGGTGGTTAATTGGAACTAAGAGTCTCAGGGACTTTTGTGCCTACGATGGCTTTGAACCATGATCCTCAGATCTCAGCCTTCTGAGTAGCTAGGATTACAGTGGCATGAGCCACTGGCAAGCAGCAAATATGTATTTTTATTTTTTTTATTTTCGCTAGTCCTGAGGCTTGAAGGCAGGGCTTAGGCACTGTCCTTGTGTTTTCTCAAGGCTAGGACTCTGCCACTTGAGACACAGCATCACTTTTTCTCTGCATGGGTACCCAGGTATTGAACCCAGGACTTTATGCATGATAGGCAAGCACTGTATCAGTAAGGCCATGCTCTTGGCCTTGAATATGTATTTTTAAATGGCAACATCAAAAACATTTCTGAGTTTGTAAGCTGTTAATTCAAAGTCAATGGTTAAATATGATTTTGATTAGGAAAGAAGGGAAGGTCATACTCCAGAAAGAATCAATTCAATCACATGATCTATAGTAGTTTGATAACTTACAGATTATTTTATTTCAAACCTGAATTATATTTTTGCTGCATTATATGAAACTATAAACTTCATATATTTTATACAATAACCATAAATTATGAAATTGTCTAACACTTCCTACATATTTGTTTTTTCCTTTATGAACTACAGATCATGCTGGTCATGTCACTTCACTCTATGAAATGCTTTGTGCTATCCTCATTTAAAAATGAGTTAACTGGGGTTGGAAGTTTGACCTAGTGGTAGAGTGCTTGCCTAGCATGCACGAAATCCTGGGTTTGATTCCTCAGTGGTATACATGTATACCACTATGTATGTGGGCATACATAGAAAAGAAAAAAAAAGCCAGAAGTGGTGCTGAGGTTCAAGTGGTAGAGCTCTTGCCTTAAGAAAGCCCAAGGACAGTGTTCAGGCCCTGAGCATAAGCCCAGGACTGGCAAAACAAAAATAAAGAGTTAACTTAAAAATTCTATAGCCACTGGTACCCACTTTGAAAGTGGAAGTGCCAAGAATAGAAACAAATCTTTTCTCACCTTACAATTTATTTGCTCCTTTAAGTATAACAATTTTTTCATGATGTCTTCAAGGTATGACAAAAATTTTACTTTATTTCTCAGTGATCTCCATGTAAAAGTAGTAGTTTTTAAATACCAGTTTTCTCTGCTTCTAGTCTCATTCATTACTTTATGGAAGCAAACATTTACGCAGTAGAAATCTGACATTTTAAGACAAGCTTTCAGCTAATTTTTCTGAATTAAATCATGTGTTTCAAATTGCCTGTTTGTCTGAATTTGTGGGCTCTTTCAGAGAAACATATAATCTAATGCTTAAAAATTTTAAAGTCTTCTCATCTTGACTCTACACTTTATAACTGTATAAACAACAGGAGGAATATTATCTTTTAGCATATCAGCTTCAATGCCTGGGCAATGTCTTAATCATTTTATCAATTAATGAGTTCTTTGTAAGCAACCATTAGCCATACATTTAGTTATTTCCCCTGACACCTAGAATGACCTCTATACATGATTGGTATTAAAGTTTTGTTGAATAAAGACAGATGAAAAGAAGTAAAAATAAACTCTTGAAATATCAAAAATTACATGGAATAATTTATAAAGCAGCACCAATCAAGTATTAATTATTATCACCATTTGGTGAGCTATAATAAAAGCAATAGAAGGCATAGTAGATGTATATAAAGGTATATATTCTTCTCATTAAGAAACCACATATACAATTAACCTAGATCCCATCTATTCCTTACTATAAAGGGAAGATGAATTTAATATATTTGTTTGGGAAGGAACTAAAGAATGCAATAAAACAAAATAACACATAGAGGGACAAAAAAGAACTCTTAGGAGGGATGAATGTTAAAATGAATTTGAAATGTGGTCACATATTTTCATTATAATGAAAGTATACTTACAAAAATATTAAAAAGAGAACATTATCACCTAAAATTTAAAAATCAAAACAAGGATTCAACATTGGCTAACTTCTAATAAAACATCTAACACTGATAGAAATTAAGAGAATATAGAAACAAAGTGGTCTCGAATGAAAATATGCTATTTTAGAGTTCTAGTAGTCTTCACTACAATTAGGAGTTGTGGAATCTAACATCTGACAATACTGGTCAGGAGACAGAAGAGAGAATATCTACGCTGCTCTAAAGTAGCCATCATTAAAAATATGAATATAATTGTAAATATTTCTTAAAATGTTTTACCTTTGTCTTTGATTTTTTTGGGGGGGAGGGAGGAAATAAACTATCTAGAGTAGCAAAATAGAAACTTTGATTTCCATGCAAAATGGTAAAATCAAATTTATAGAAGGTATTGGTTTCAAGTGAGGTCCTTTACTACATACAAATAAGACCAAAATGGAGTTATTCATATTTGAATTCTATGCCAACAAGCCTGAACTGAGTTCTTTATCTGACCTCCTAGGAAGTCAGGGTAAAAAGAGAGAATGGCAGACAATCCCCAAACAGATCACTTCCAGCTATCATGAAAAATTAGTCCCTTATTCTTCAACCTTTCCAAAATAAGTAACTTGATATGACCAAACTACTTTTTGTTCTTTCTTTATTTACCTCAGCTAAGCAGACTATTCTATTTTGTAGAATGTGGTGTTTTATAATTCACAAAATCCAATTTAAACCATATTTTTGAGATATGGTTTTGCTATGTAGCCTAGGTTGGCCTCAAATTCTAGAACCTCTAATCATAGCCTTCCATGTGCTAAGATTATGTGCATGCACTATGATATCTGGCTGTAAACATTTTATCTTTTGACAAAATAAAAGCACAATACAAAACACATGAAACCTTATAGAGCAGTCACTATTTTCAGAATTCTATAGGCTACAAAAACAAATGTTTGTGAGAAATAAAATTAACCACCTATATTATATTATGTAATTAGTCACCAATGCACAGCATAGAACTACAAATGTATTTACACTCTCATTGTACAATCCCACATATTACATTAAAAAGAAACACTAAGTTCTCAAAATCCTACACATCTCAAAGTAAATTCTCCACCTACAGAGCACTCTACGAGGAACATTTTTTTTTAATCCAAAACCGCTACTGAATTAACATTTCCAAAGGCTTTTTAAATTTACAAACCAAGACTTGTAAAAATGAAGAGAATAGTATTCTTTGGAATACTTCTGAAAAAGGATGTGATCTTATAACATGTTCTAAAATGAACATCAAGAAATAAAACTATATCTGTTTGACTGTACATAAAACAGTACCTTTATTCTTTCATGAGTATGATGCCAGAGTTGTTCATTCTAGTTATGCATCTGAAAATATACTAAATATCTGATACAGACACTTGTTACTGAGCAGCCAGACAGGCTTACATGTTTTCCTGACACTACCATCAAGAAAGCAAAAGATGGTGTCATAACCAAGGGGTCTTAACTTAGTCTCCACTATTTCTAAAAACCATTTGTTTGGTTTTGCTGCAAGTAGTAGACTGCACAAAAATTATCTGTGCCAGAAATGAAGATAAACTGTAGTAGGAATACTATTCCATTTAACCCATCACATATATATACAGGTAACAACTGTAAATGACTCCATAGCACTAAAACCAAATATGTGGTTCTAATTTTCTTTTCCTATCTAATTTAAAAACGGAAAATCTAAAGTATAAAAGTATATTTTG
The DNA here is from genome assembly GCF_031878675.1 of Megascapheus bottae. Classification (NCBI taxonomy): domain Eukaryota; kingdom Metazoa; phylum Chordata; class Mammalia; order Rodentia; family Geomyidae; genus Megascapheus; species Megascapheus bottae. Next base: position 11,702,963 of record NC_143528.1, read on the forward strand.
GAAGATCATTACTTAATTTATATGTCACTAACCTTCCAGTATGTTCTTTAAAATGCTCTACATATTAAAATATACAGTTCTCCTTCATGTTAGTTATTAAATTAATAAACAATAAAATAACACTAAGCAATAGTAACAGAAAATACAAAATCTCCCATTGCCACCCTTCTGATCTAACTTTCTAGGTAACATAGAACGAAAACAATTTTCTCAGAATAAAATTATTTTAATTATAGAACAAACTTGTAGCTTGAGCTGCTGTTACATTTCAAGTGCCATACTTGGTCCTATTTAAAATACTAAGACAACAGAACAGAAGAAAAACAAACATGTATGAATAACTACAGTGTATGGAAGCTTTTGCCAAATGATACAGACTAATGCAGAAAAGCAGCTGCAGAATTTATGTGAGAAATACACTGGCTCCTCTTTTGAGGACTCAGAAAAATATTGGAGTTTTACATACTTGCATAGGGAAGAAAGCAAAGGGAAGAAATGACTTAAGAATCAGTGATTATGCTACTTCATCATGATTTTCATTCTACACTAGAAATGAATCTGTCAGGGTATAGGAGGTAAGAATGGAAGAATAAGCTGGGATAGAAAGACTCCTGCTATAGTAATTTCACATACATTCAATAGTAATTAAATGCCTATGGAAAACTGAAATATGTTAGGCATTAAAAGGCGTGTCCAAACACTACTGCTGCACTAAGCAACGATGAAAAAGTCTTTTATACCATGATGGAGGTTACTTCATCTACTCCCAGAATTCAAACAAAATATGTAGATTCAAGTACTCATATGAGTTTTGAAACCTCCAAAGCAACTTTAAAATGAAAGGTAAATGAGCAGTTACCACTTATAAACAGTCCCCTAAAGTTAGAAACAGTATGAGTAAATCTCTCCTAGTTTAAAAAAGCACAGAATGCCCTGTTTTTCAGTCTACTAGGTAAATCACTGCAAAACTTTGCTGTCAATTTCCAAAGGATGTAAATAAAGTGTTACACTTGCATGTATATTCAAGAAAAAAATGAAGCCGATGATGCTACTAACTGCACATTTTATACATTACCTCACATATATCACAACTATACAATATTTTTTCTTAAACTATTTTCATTCAATGTTACAATTAAAACTTAGCAAGTAAAAATTAAAAAGCAGAGCTGTTATTACATACACCTAAAACTCACTAATATTTTCTCAGCTTTAATGACATAGGTACTAGTATCTAACAAACAAATCTGCTAAATAAGAAAACAAAAATGCAAATGTTCTAACAAAGATGGATAAATAAGACATACATATTTTCAATCTCCATTATTATACACAGAAAATACGTGCTAGTGTAATCAATGGCAAAGCTGCAACTTTCAGTATCTGACATTTAAGAGAAAATCTTACTTAAGATCCAGGCTTTACCAGCTCTATGAACATGTCACAACTGCCAATAACAGAGGTGGATTTAATTTTATAGGAAAAAGATGCTAGTAAAAGTACAACTGTGTGAGTGTGTGTGTGTGAGTGTGTGTGTGTGTGTGTGTGTGTGTGTGTATGAATAGAGATAAGGTACACATATGCATTTCTACTACAAATATTTCAATATAATGCAAGAAATGATTAGAGGAGATTATATTTGAAAGAAACTTACCTTTCGCCCATCACTTGCATGGCAATTCACATTTAGAGGAGTCAGTAAAGCCATTAGTTTTTCTTCATTACCGCTCCTATAAAAAGGTAGTAAGTCAATTTCTGTAAAATTACAGAGCTTCTTGTGCATATTTATAGATATTTTCTCACAAAAGAGTAGAAAATAGGGCTTTAATTTATTATGTGAATCAAAGTGAATCTCTTACAATATTCAATTAATGCAATTCCTGCTATTTATTATATAGTGGTATATCTTAGAAAATGTGGCTTTCCATATTTTTAAAGAATTATAACAAACTTTATTCTGACTAATGATTTAAAACACTGCAGTTAGCCTACAATTTGTTAAATTATACATAACCACCACCATCAACAACAAATCAGATCAGGATTTTAACATTTACTTTATATCCTTCATTAAGCTTTGCTGGAAAATCTTCAGAATGAAAACAGGATTTAAACACTCCAAGAATATCATTGAGCTTGCCAACTAAGATTTGTAGGTACATTAAGAAATAATCCAAATAAAATCAACCTTGTAATCATCATCTAGTGAAAGATACTGTCATCTTCACTAACCATGTGAAGTATACAAATATTTAGTACAAGCGTCTATCCACACTATTGCCTAAAATACCAGCAAGACAATAACATGTTATAATTTTCGTAGTCCTCCACCTGCCTTCCCGGTTTTCTCTCTTCAATGCTTTATACTCACTTAAAAATGAACGGAATCACTTACCTAGCAGCTTCTAGGAGTTCGTCTTTCTTGTATTCACCTAGATGATTGCAAAATATCATGCTGTTAGCATTTGGCAGAAGACAGATTAAGAAATGCAGCAGGCAGCAAATAGAGAATTAAACAGGGAAGAAGAGAAAAAGAGAGTCCACACCCCGCTGGGTGATGGAGCCGTGACGTTAGCCAGCTTGTGAAGGCAGCATCACCAGTGCCTTGGAGACGGGCGGCAAATTGACGCAGCTTCTTGTCCAATCCTCAGATGAAATAGCTTTCTTCAGACAACCAATGAATGCTAAATCTCGTGTCCAGAAACACATTCCCTCTGATAACAGCATGCCAGCTGAAGACAATGTCCCCTCCCCCCTTTCCTATTCAGGCTGTCACAGTAAACTTGTGAAGCATAATACATTCTGAGACAAAAGCAAAATAATGTGGC